>NC_086330.1:379342604-379662281 GCF_032445375.1 Bacillus rossius redtenbacheri
GTAATATTTATCATCTCTTATCAAGTAAAGCAGATATTCTGATGTAAAACAGTGTTTTTTTTTGTGCCTTAGTATTATGATTTATTTGGGGAGAACTACTAGGTTTGTAAGGGATAGCCAAATTAATTAGTACAGTTTTATTTATTACTGTCTACACTTTAAATTTAATCAATGCACTCGAGATCTCTGTCCACAACAATTAGTCTTACACTGGTCATTGAAACACTGGAGCTTGGCTCGACAGTGGCTCGCTCTTCTGTCCGCCTCTGTCTTCCTTCGCCCACTCACCCACACCGCGCCGCAGTACAGTCCCCAACTATCGCTCGCCAGGCCTTCACTCGCAGGTATCGCCTCCTGATAGGTCCGGTCCGCTCAGCCAGGGCCACTTGCCCTCTTCACCTCCCGCTGATGGCACGGGTGTCGCCAGCATCACTCCCCGAGGGGGAGACACTCTCCGCTGCTTCGCTCTTCGCTCGGGACTCGCGCTGTGGCCGGCGTCGCTGCTTTTATACTCTGGGCAGACCTTCTGGAACCACCTGGGAGGTCGGGCCGACCCGACGCCCGAAAAGTCCAGAAAGGCGGTGTTTGTTCGCGCCACTCCGCGTAGCGGCCTCGGGGAAACCCGCAGAATTCCCAGGCCGCTATAAGGGTCATTGACAATGGCCTGAGGCGGGACGGTGCGATGGTTGCGGAGGGGTAGGTGTGAGGGGGTAGCGAGGACCATTGTAATCCGGCGAGGTATGCGTGTGGCATGCCTGACGTCAGTGGACGGCGCGTGACGTCAGTGGCCTTGCGTGGCCGCCAGCGAGCTGCGAACCTGGCGCGCGTCGCGGTCCTGTCTGCGTTCGTAACAGTTTGCATTTAAGATATGTGTTAATTGCTCTAGTTCTGTTGAACGTGCATCTCTCGGTGTGGGAAGCCTTCATTTCACAGACGAGAGAGCCACACCCGAAGTTCATGCTAGCTTTTTTTTCCGTACCACAACAGGTGTATTTATTTGGGATGTAGCTTACTCATACGTCATGCGCCGTTCTATCTCATTGTATAAACCGGTGAGGCATTAAATTTTGCGGTCGATTAGGATAGGTTAGCTACATTATAAATTCTTTAAAACATTGTGGTTGGTTGGTATAGGTATAGCTACATTCCTACCTTAAAAATACTGTAAAATCATTTTATGGTTGCTTAGCAAATAACGTTTTAATATGTAGCTATCCAGGGCTAGGAAACCGTTTACATGATTTCACAGTACCTTTAATGTAGCTATCCTAACCAAATCAACCGTCTAAAATGTTTTGTCTTTCCTTTTATCAACACCGCCATATTTATTTACAATGAACAAAAAAAAACCGAAGATGCACGATCGGTCGTTTGGCTCTCTAGTCTGTGAAAAGAAGGCTTCCCCTCTCGGTATAGTTATGTTAGGTTTGATATTTAGACGATGCACAACTACATTCTAGTTATCCTGCGATTACGTCAGTGTAATTGTGTTGGTAATTACCTGCGCAAAGACATTTCGCCACCATAGTTAAGTCACGGCACACAACTGCCTTTCATTGTGCCACTCTAGGAGGGGAAAAAAACAATACTCATCGGTGAAAGTACCAATAGCCAATAACCATACTAATAACTTTCATTGGCAATTAAAATTTCATTAATGATTACATAGGAGGCCGTGTTTCTGAAGTCCAAAACCACATAGTGTAAGAGGAGACCATTGTTCACAGGTGGCATGTTGATTATTAACTTTCTTGCCATTTCTATTATTTATGGACTTTTGCCTCTAATTTCATTTACAGATATTTACCAAAGATTATCCAATAGTCGTAAGAAGTCACGCAAATGTTAATAATTATTGTCACTTGCACAATCTTTTATTCACGCGAAAATAATGCCGAGTGATGAGAAAAATTGCAATCCAACAATACTCCCAAGAGAAACATCAGAATAAATTTTGCAGGAAAATCCTTTCATTAAAATTAATGGCCAGAAAACAAAATATCCAACTTGCCATGTGAAACAGAGCCTTGAAGAAAAAGTACAAAAGGGTTTGTAACTGGTTAGGGTTTTAAAGTTATTTAAAAATGTAAGCACTAAACAAATTCTCAGAAACATTTTTAAATAGGTAATTTATTCTCAAGCAACAGTATTGTCCTCTTTGGATTCTTTAGTGTTTTTGATGGGGAAGCCTAAGATGTCCATCAAGCTCTGTCCCTGCCCGAACACGCCCGAGTATTCACCTTCGGCCAACCTCGGGTTTATATATATATATATTTATATTTCTCTGTTTATTTTAATGTAGCTATACTAACCTAACTAACCGTCCATAGTGTTTTAAAGTGTTTTAATGTAGCTAATGTAACCGACCAACTGATACATAAAATCTAGTAGTGGAAAATCTCTGTCGAATTCGTTAATAGGCAATATACGACCCAAGAGGTAGAAATGGGGAAGGTTTTTTTTTTAAAATGTTACCGGTTCCAGTAACTTTCTTCATTGTTCAGTTAGCTGTTGCCTACGTGAGTTTATTTTCTTTGAAGATGTAATTACTTTTGTGTTTAATTAGAAAATAGTCATTGCCATTTTGTTAAAGTGATGTCGTTAGGATGCTAACAATAAAACAACTCGTTTGCTGCATGGACGGCAAGTGTTGATTTTTTTCCCCATAACCTAACTAAAATTAAGTGTATTAAGGAGGAGTCCGGGTTAGGGAGGGACCTAGGTGCGTCTCAGGCCGAAGCCTATACGCCTAGTCATGCTGGGATTAGCCATGCAGGGAGAGGGTCGCATGCATCATGTGCTAGGAGGAGATTGGCCAGCCATGGCAACGATTGGCGCCATGACTAATTCCCCTCACTCTTAAATCTAGACTATAACTAGAGATAGGTTGGGCCCAGGTAAAACCTGCATAGACACAGGGAAAACCCAGGGCACATTCATGCGCAGGCGCGTAGGAAGCAAATATTTAATTGGGGGGGGGGGGGGGGGGCAAAGGAAGAGTATCATTATAAGTGGTGAATTTAACGAAGGGGGTGTCCGGGGGCTCTCTCCTGGAGAAATTTTTTTTTATTCTAAGGATTAAAATGGTGTTATTTAAGCATCTTTCGTACATAAAAATAGAATGTATTACTAACAGAAATTTTAACGTTTTTTTATAACAAATTTACTTAAGGCTCGGCATCACAAAACAGTGTTCACTTTTCAGTTTTTGCCTCGTAGAATTCATTTTAAAGGCAATTTGTTGAATTTTCCCACTGCACAGAGTACATAAATTACAAGCACCTTCAAATTTAGTCCCCAGATATTATCAAGTTATCTAGAGCTGTAGAAAAGGCAAATATGTATTTATAATTAAAAATATGTTTCACTAATTTCATCATAATTACATGACGGTGGTTGAAGATTAATATTTGTAGTGTGAGATAATATATTTTGCCAACTATCTATTGCTATAGTTACAGTTTCTTAATATGTGCTAACAAACAACTGCAATAATCAAAACAAGCTATACCTAATCAAATATTTAAGTGAGGCTGAGCCTTGAGTAAACAATTTAACAAAGACGTCATTATCCCACTCATTGCCCACTCTTAAGTAAATTCATGTGCATATCAGGACAGGAGAACTCTTAATGTTACACACCTTTAATTAAATAGTCTTAGATGATGCCAATATTCAGAATGTATTGACACAAGCATATGGTGTACCAGTGTCCACTGAATATTAATTTAAAACGTGACATAAAACCTACTTTACCATTAATAAATCTGAAAATCTAAATATCTTATGATAAGTTATATGACAAAATAACACATTCAAATTGATAAAGTCTTTTTTTATTTTTTATTATTACTGTCAGACTTCATAAATCAAGGTCAATACAGGAAAGGTCTATACATCAACCAAATCTGAATTAAGGCTCCAAAGTTTTGAAAATTTACTATTCGTTATATTTTTTATTGAAGGAGTACTAGAAAGTATTTACATTGTATTCAGAAAGGTCAAAATAATTTTTTTAGCATTTAAAATTAAAAAAGGTCACAATAATTAATTTTTTGAAAAATGCAGTTCAACTTTAAAAAAAATAAAAATATAAAGATGGAAAAACGCTTTTCGCAATAACACACATATCATTTTATTCAGGAAAGTCGAAATTTTATTTTGGTATTAAAAATTAAAAAAAGTCAATATTTTAATTTTTTTTACTGTCAGACTTAAGAATAAATTTAAAATGCGAACCCCACAGAATAGGCGGGTGAAGATACTTAAAATTAACTGCAAATCTGCTTGATAAATTCTTGTTCAATAATTTGTAGATTCAAAGATTTTTTTTTTATTACTCGATGGAATAATCACGAGCGACGAGCGGAAAAAAATAATGTACCGACATACTAAACGTTAATATTAAATAGGTATATTACATATGGTTTTCGGGATCATGTAAAAATTCGTCTCAGTCTAAACTGCTCAAAAGTAATACCTGAGTTAAAGGAATCCAACTCTTCTATAGGATCTTTGTCTTCACAGGCATTACAGCCTAATGTGCACTGCTTTTTAGGCGGTGGTTGTGATGAACTGCAGGACTGTGCAGAACGGATGTTGAAGAAAAAGTTGATGCTTTTCTGAGTCATTGTACGCCACAAAAATTAAAATACTGTTATAAATTTTCTTCTTAAACCCTAAATGTTTTTCATCACTGCCATTCCGCACTACTCACTCACGATACTACAGATAAATAAGTTTATTTTAAACAGTTCTGTAGTACGGTTCACAAACTTTCTTGGACTTAAAAGCAAGACGTACAGCTGTTGAATGATGACTGATGTGGAAAGCGCTCTGCACATCAGGTCGTTATCGTTAGGTAGAAACGAGGCGGGAGTGAATGCAAGGGTCTGAAGGTCAGGTAGAAGGGTGGACAAAAACGGAGCGTAAGCTACTGCAACGAGCGGAAACATTTCATTTACTGGTCTTATATCCCATAATAATATTTCTGTATCACCACTGTGAAACGTGAATATTTAAAAGAAAACAAGAACAGTTGCCGTATGTATTGTGCCTGTACACTTATCGAAAAGTCTTCATTTATTTGAAGAATTAAGTAACGCACAGACAAGGAAATCCCGCAAAACCAATTAGCATTGCAATGAAGACAATGCCTCTTGTTCATCTGATGCAATGGCCGGGCAAAACCGTCACTTTGCCCGGCCATGAAATGTTATGGCCGGGCAGTCGCCTGGGTCGCCCCCCGGGTTCCTACGCGCCTGTTCATGCGGGATGCAATTTGGCATGCATTACGTGTAGGAATTTACAGGAGACAGAGGATGGTCTGGATGAAGTGTTGGACAGAGTAGAAAAGAATCTACCATGCGGGGGTTGGGTACTTGGACTCGTAGTCCGCTTTGAATCTTATCCAGGACTGGATTTAGGGACCAAGGACGCAAGCGCCCCTGGTGGTGAGTGGTTACACTGACCACTCACTCCGCCGCCAGTCAGCACCTAAAAAACTAAGAAACTAAGACAGAAAAAATATAAATGACTTACAAACTAGGCATTTCGTTACGAAATATGCAAACACCCAACTCAGGGATGGACGTGCAGTGCTTAAGATAAAACTAAAATAATAACTATAAATATTTTTTGGCTTTTTTTTTAATTTTTATTATTATTATTTTAGAAATATATATTTTTGATGATTATTACTTAGTAGCTAGGACTTATTACTAATTTACAAATCTCTAATATCTACTACTATACTACTAGTTAAATATAGAGGAACTGTCGGTGTATAAAGTTTCAGGTGAATGAAGTCAAGACCTTGGCATTTTGGTATTTGTTGCAAGCTTGTAATTCAAAATCCCATGTCTTTCAGAAACACAACCGGCACTGGAGGTGAAGCCTGCCAGGCGGGCCATGCCCATCGTACATAGGGAGTCAGCCCTAACACAACAGGCAGTGAACTCCCGGGAGCCAAACCTACACCTGCGTACTTAAGACCATTTTGAATTAGCTAATTATTTCATTTTAATGTTGTCTATAATTTTAAAGTCTCAACTCGCGGGAGGATAATAATAAAAAAAAACACTGCATCGTGCTGATTGGCCGATCGCTCAGCCAGCCAAGTGTTGAGTGGGTATTGGGTGTTCCGAGCAATCCCGAGGACGGTCGAAGGTGCACGATGATGACGTGGCGGAGTGACGCGCAGAGCTGTGGCGTGCGAGCCTGTGAGACGGGACTTGCGAGCCAGCGACGACAGTGTAACCCTTCTTCCCCCTTAATTGGAAGAGGGGTTGCGTCCCCGACTCACTCTGGGCGCGAAGGGAAAAAATAAATATTAAAAAGCTAAACAATATAAATTCCCCACACCACTGCCCAGGGGTCAGGCCAAAAACTTCAAAGGATATAAAAGCAGAGTAACCATTAAACAAACAAGTGGCAAGACTTTGGACGTATGTTATTAAAAAATAGAAATTTGCAAAAATAGTATTTACTATACATAACCATACAAGCTTAGTTACAAAAGCTGACGTTAATAATGGCAGCATCTTATCCCCATTTGCGATACTAACAATAACCTTTAAAAAATCGTAAAAATATAAATACTGATAACAACAAGTATAAAAATATATAAGGGCGTGAGGCGTGGCCACTATAAAATATCAAAATTTACTGACTGCCCTAATACCAAAAATCAAACAAGACAAACAATACAAATATATAAAAAATTCTACAATAATAATACTGAAGTACAAAAAATTTATTTAAATAAAGTTCTTAAACTCTCAATCAACGGTTTAGTCTTTCTTCAGATGTTCGTAGGTAAAGACTTGCCAAAAAAACAAAGTTAATATCCTAGGCGTGCGCTGGCTTCCTGACCTTCCTCACCAACTCCAGAGTCTAATGCCACGCCGGGCCATAGGTACGAATTCACAAAGGCGTGAACGATGATCAAAAAAAATATTATCTTATTGTTAAGGGAAATGTAGCAAAAACTCTTCACGTAACATAACTATGTTACCACAGAAGTATTTATCATCTACTTCAAACAAAGTCTTACTTCTTTATTAACTTGCCAATGATTTCATAAAAACGTAGAATGGCCGCACCAACCAACATCAGGCTGCGCATGTAGTCCAATACCGATCGCATACATTTTATAATACTGCACAAGCTGATTATATTAGCTAAATGCAACTTTAAGTATGCAAATTCCGAAGACAAAGTCTCAAAAACAAATTGCAAAATGTTCGTTTCTTCCAAACTTATACTTTCATTACAACTACAGGCAAACGGGCGACCTTTTTAAAAAATCCCACACTGGAACAACGTGTGAAACAAATGGGCCTCTTCACCAAACAGGCTAATAAAAGTTCCGTCCAAATAAAATTTAGTATGGGAAAATACACAGTTCACTAGGTTTGCCAAAAACCAGTGCAGCACCACGAGGGTAAAAATCAAAATTGCGGCCTCTCTTTACCTTGATTTCTTCTGTATCACAGGGCAATCCATTGCCCTGTCACCCAGCGTGGAGCCTCCATCCCAATACTCTTCGTCGCCCGTTGCCGTCCAGCACACCAGTCCGCACCGTCACATAGCTCTGTCCTCGACGGTCGCTGGCCACACACTCCTCGCGGCCCCAGCTGATTTTCACTCCCGGCAAGCCGAATGTCTGACGTCATCAGCCAACCGCCGGGCGCTCGCCAAGTGGTATTTACGTGAAACACAATCGATGTTCTTAAACTCATAATCGATAGCTACCAAACGGCGTATAACTAATTAACAGAAACAAATATAATTAAATAAATTTACAGATAAATTAACATTAATTAAATAAGGCGTAAAAATACGTGAAATAAAAAAAACCATATAAAACTAGAGACCAGCAACAAAAATAAATTACAAGTAAAAATGTGGCCCTGCCGGCCACAACCTCCGCCTTGAACAAAAAAAAATTTAAACAGCAAAGAAAATCTTAAAAAACTAAAACGTCAAAAAAAAAAAACCTTGGACTTGGAGAAAAAGTATTCACAAAAACTTCTAATCCAACAAACCAGCCCAAACTCCAACAAACAAACCAGCAACAAGGAAAACTTACCTCCAAAGTCCCAGCCAAAAATTTCAACGCTCAAAAAAAAACAAGAGAAGGATTTTCCGACAAGAAACGGAAAAGACAAGCTAAACATCACAAACCCAACAAACGGGATCTAAGAATGCCAAAACAAACAAACAAGCTCCAAAGTCAAATCCGAAACGTATTAGACAAAACCTTCTCTTTCAAAATTATCAAAAACTAAAGATAAAAAAAAAAAAAAAACAAAGTCTGACAACCCGGAGTTTGCAAACTAAAGCAAAGAACTATAAAAACTGTAACCTCACAGGAAAAAAATCAAAACCATCACAGGTAATCTAAATGACCACTAAAATTCCTGGTGCTGATCCTGCTCCCGCTTCTTTTTAAAGCAAAATTTTTCAGAATGACCATTTTTGCCACAAAAACCACAAACAAATTTATTTATCTCCGAAACCGAGCAATCCTTAGCAAAATGCCCTACCTTATTACACTTAAAACAAGTCTTATCACCTTTTTTATTACCCGGCGTTTTAAAACAAACCGGTTTAAAATTGATTTTGCCTTTACACTTATCGAATTCACATTTAGCGTAAAAAATATTATCAACCTGGATAGCCCAAGTGTTGAGTTCCTCCACACTATTAGGTCTGTCAATAAATGCGCATTCGTGTCTGATGGCAGGATTTAGATTTTCCAAAATAATAGCTACAAAACGGTGATCATCTAACTGCAGACCAAATACATTAACGTGATTTCTAATATCCTGTATAAATTCTAAGGTGCTTTCATTTTCCCGTTGAAAACGGAAAATCAATTCCTTAATTAGATCGTCCTTCACCCTCTTAGGGCACAAATATTCCCACAAATTCTCTTTCACTACCGACCATCCAACAGACTTATTTATACCTGACGTAATCACGTCTCTAGCGATCCCGCTACATTTAGTCGAAATACACCTTAACAATTCTTGCTCATTTTGTAAACAACAATTAGTTTTCAAACTATCTACCCCCAAGCAAAACTTTATTATATCTCTTGGCCCACCGGAGCATAAAGATGGCAACCTATCCAGTTCCTTAAAAAGTAATTTACTTTGCATAGCAGTATTCAATGAATTTACTTGGCTGATCTCCGAATTCTCCACATTTTCCTCAACAGGTTTTTTCCTCCCTTCTTTAATGTGGGTACTTAATTTCCTGCGTAAGGTATCAATGTCATCCTCCAGACCACTCTCTACTCCCGCTGCTTGCAAATTAGCGTAAACCTGTTCTTTGGGAAGTTTATAAATCCAAGAAACTGCCATTATTAAAAAAATCAAAAAAGTCGGCAAAATCGCAAAAGTCCAAAGTCTCTGCCTAGCAGAGTGGCGCAGGTTGTAACCCTTCTTCCCCCTTAATTGGAAGAGGGGTTGCGTCCCCGACTCACTCTGGGCGCGAAGGGAAAAAATAAATATTAAAAAGCTAAACAATATAAATTCCCCACACCACTGCCCAGGGGTCAGGCCAAAAACTTCAAAGGATATAAAAGCAGAGTAACCATTAAACAAACAAGTGGCAAGACTTTGGACGTATGTTATTAAAAAATAGAAATTTGCAAAAATAGTATTTACTATACATAACCATACAAGCTTAGTTACAAAAGCTGACGTTAATAATGGCAGCATCTTATCCCCATTTGCGATACTAACAATAACCTTTAAAAAATCGTAAAAATATAAATACTGATAACAACAAGTATAAAAATATATAAGGGCGTGAGGCGTGGCCACTATAAAATATCAAAATTTACTGACTGCCCTAATACCAAAAATCAAACAAGACAAACAATACAAATATATAAAAAATTCTACAATAATAATACTGAAGTACAAAAAATTTATTTAAATAAAGTTCTTAAACTCTCAATCAACGGTTTAGTCTTTCTTCAGATGTTCGTAGGTAAAGACTTGCCAAAAAAACAAAGTTAATATCCTAGGCGTGCGCTGGCTTCCTGACCTTCCTCACCAACTCCAGAGTCTAATGCCACGCCGGGCCATAGGTACGAATTCACAAAGGCGTGAACGATGATCAAAAAAAATATTATCTTATTGTTAAGGGAAATGTAGCAAAAACTCTTCACGTAACATAACTATGTTACCACAGAAGTATTTATCATCTACTTCAAACAAAGTCTTACTTCTTTATTAACTTGCCAATGATTTCATAAAAACGTAGAATGGCCGCACCAACCAACATCAGGCTGCGCATGTAGTCCAATACCGATCGCATACATTTTATAATACTGCACAAGCTGATTATATTAGCTAAATGCAACTTTAAGTATGCAAATTCCGAAGACAAAGTCTCAAAAACAAATTGCAAAATGTTCGTTTCTTCCAAACTTATACTTTCATTACAACTACAGGCAAACGGGCGACCTTTTTAAAAAATCCCACACTGGAACAACGTGTGAAACAAATGGGCCTCTTCACCAAACAGGCTAATAAAAATTCCGTCCAAATAAAATTTAGTATGGGAAAATACACAGTTCACTAGGTTTGCCAAAAACCAGTGCAGCACCACGAGGGTAAAAATCAAAATTGCGGCCTCTCTTTACCTTGATTTCTTCTGTATCACAGGGCAATCCATTGCCCTGTCACCCAGCGTGGAGCCTCCATCCCAATACTCTTCGTCGCCCGTTGCCGTCCGGCACACCAGTCCGCACCGTCACATAGCTCTCTCCTCGACGGTCGCTGGCCACACACTCCACCCGGCCCAGCTGATTTTTCACTCCCGGCAAGCCGAATGTCTGACGTCATCAGCCAACCGCCGGGCGCTCGCCAAGTGGTATTTACGTGAAACACAATCGATGTTCTTAAACTCATAATCGATAGCTACCAAACGGCGTATAACTAATTAACAGAAACAAATATAATTAAATAAATTTACAGATAAAACAACATTAATTAAAAAAGGCGTAAAAATACGTGAAATAAAAAAAACCATATAAAACTAGAGACCAGCAACAAAAATAAATTACAAGTAAAAATGTGGCCCTACCGGCCACAACAGCAACATGGGCCGGCGAGAGCTGGCGGCCGCGACCCGCGTGGACGACCAGCTGGGCCCAGTCAGGAGTCGACGCACATGCACCTTGTTGCGGGCCCGTGTCTTACTAGTTTTTGAACTGGACGTACTCTTCTTTTGGATGTTTTTACGAGAGGTGCAACATTACCCACTTAGGCCGTGATTGCTCGAGACAGACAGCAAACGAGTTCATGCATAATACCGTAAAAGTGCGCGCACAGGAACTATAAAGACTCAAGAACCTTTCACTTAATATTTTGTTGTGTCAATCAAGTGAATTAAATGTAAATGTAAATATAGAGTTATAGTTTAATGTTCTTAGCAGTTAGTTGGAATCATGCTACTCAGTAACGACCATGAGAGAATTAAAGAATTTGAATCCTGCTCTAACCTTGTTTGGTTTTAAAGCATCTCACACTTGCGGAATGAAAAGGGGAACTATATTTTTGTACTGTCACGTGCAGTGGGATCGTGCCACCCGCGCCAAGGTTGACCCTCCTTGGGGCAAGAGTGTGAGGACAGATTGTTGACTGCGGTGTTGCTGGAGTAAAGCCACAGGGCGGTTACAAAAAAAAAATGTATATATATATATACATATATATATCTCCTGAAACCTTCATAATATGGAAAATATTACATCTTTTTGAATGTATTATAACTCGTAGAAGTAACACCAAAATATTTTGTCTGAAAAGGTTTTTGATACGTCCAACCATAACTGCAAAAGGTTGAAAAAACAAGGGTTGGAAGACAAAAAAAATCATATTTCCCTTCGTAGGCACAACATCGAATTCGTACAAATTATGTATTAATATTATAATCTTTATCTAAAACTTTTGTCTGAAACAATTTTTGATTAGACGAACAATTGCAGTAAGAGGTTGAAAAAATAAGGGGTTAGAATGTAAAAAAACCTGGACTTGAAATAGGAAAATAAACAAAACTTCCCTACCATGTAGGTACTCTATTAGAATAAATATTTATTTTTGTTGAACTTTTAAAATAAAGTTGAAAACTTTTGTTTGAAGTAAATTTTATATCAGAATCATTACTGCAAGGGGTGGAAATAAGATGGGTAAAAAGACAAAATGTCATTACTTTTTTTCAAAAAAAGTATACTATTAAATTCAATATAATTTATTGTAAAACTCCTAAGCGTTATCGGAATCTTTGGGCTCAAACCATTTTTGATGAAACGAACTATTACCATAAAAAACAGGGGTTAAAATTAAAAAAAAAATGGTTGTCTGTAAAGTCGGTTTACGGACGATAGTTTAACGTGACAACGTCATAACAAAACATTGATGAAATGATTGCATACTTTTATGAATAAAATTGAATCATTTTTATTGAATTATCACTATTTTGTATGGATACAAAGAAGGAGTGAAATTAAATCTACAATTTAATTGATAAATTTACTTTTATTTGCACTCATTAATTCAAATATGTTTATTACTTTAACGAACAGATTATTTTAACTATAACTTTTATACATGTTTGCTATTTAATTTCTTCCAATCTGTGTTATTCTGTTAAGGATAGGACGATGATAGGAAAAGTAGGAAACGAATGGGAGTGTTTCAAGTTTAATGTGCCTCGAAAAAGTCAAATCGATGGTTGTTCCATTCGAGTGGAAGAGAGATAGATGCGGCGCAAGCGAACAATGAGTGTAATGGGACACAACGTAACGGGACAATGTGCGTTAGTTAAATAACATTCAAAATATTTTCGCTGCATGGAATATGAGAAAATGTTAGATCAATCTTTTTTTTTTAATATTGGCGAACATATAAGTTGTTATGTACATTAAGTACTTAAAATGTTCCAGGAGTTGATAGGAGTTTCAGAAACATTTCAAGAAGAAAAATAGGGAACTTACTTCGAAATCGACCTACGCCTGTAGGCTGTGCCGTTAGGGATTTTATTATTTTTGAGAAGAGTATTTTGAAAGTTTTTCATAAAACTATTTAGTACATGTAACCCTGTCTCGGCACGTGGTAAGTCCAAAGATAGGCAAGACAGGTGAGAAGGCATAGCTCACAGAACAGCAAGCATGTTTATAGTTGCAACCTGCTGATCACAGTAATATTAATAATTCTTAAAAACGTATAATTTCAAAATGACCATCTACTGTTTGGTTTGGTGCGTGCGTCACCCACTGGAGCAGTGGGGGATCCAGGATTTTGGTTTGGGAGGGGCTTGACCCAGCTGAGGCTAGGCTTTATCATGGCAAACACTAAAACAATAGTGGACCCAGATGCTTTTGGGGGGGGGGGGGGGGGGGCTTGAGCCCCTTAGCCCCCCCTCTGGATCCGCTACTGCACTGGAGTGCTCTTGAGTTGATTCAGGGCGAGGCATACAGTGCTTCACGAAGTAATCCGCGACACAACATCCGGCCAATAGCAGTCGACGGGCCAGGAAATTACGGTTTCTGAGCCAAAGACTAAAATTCAGGCTATAATTCAATTCAAAACGAAAGGGAATGTTTCAAGTTTAATGTGCCTCGAAAAAGTCAAATCGATGGTTGTTCCAATCGAGTGGAAGAGAGATTGATGCGGCGCGAGCGTACTTTGAGCGTAACGGGACAATGTGCGTAACGGGACAATGTGCGTAACGGGACAATGTGCGTACGGGACACTTTTTTCGTGCGTGCAGCCGGCGTTCATCGATTTATTAGACGTTGTCAAGCGAAAAAAAAAAAGAGCCGACGATGCACGAGCGGAGGTTTGGCCCTCTCGTCTGTGAAGCTTGGCTTCCCCAGGGGTGGGGGGAGGGGGGTGCGCCGCCCGCACGCATGCGCGGCAGGCTCGCAGCAGCGGAGCGCGGAGACAGTGACGGGTGGGCCACTGTCACGTGACCCCCCTCCCCCCTGCCACACACACGTGTTGTTGCGCGAGCGACGGCTTGCGACACCGCGGCGACCACACGTCTGCGCGTCACCACGTCCCATGCGACTCCTCCAGGAACCTCCTTGGTACACTCTTTGAATATGTATACTGTATAGAAGTCGCGAGTGGATAGGATTTACTCTACGTTTTTCAGAAGCGTATGATGAGCAGCTTGGGAACTTCACCGCTGCAGTGCGCTGCCGTAACGGCCTGTATCGTCTTAGTTGTTATTTACACGTTAGAGCGCAGCCCTGTCGCCCGCTGTCATTCCCCGCACCACCCACCCACCATTCACTGCAGCTCAACGTCGTTCAACGGGAGGGGGAAGGGGTGTTTGAAGAGTTCGGCACTTGTCCGCTAGGGACCACCACAAGTCGATGCCCTAGAGATGGTGGCGATTGCGGCGGTGAATTAACCAACTACCTCAAAACCGTATTAGAAATGTTAACCTGGGCTGGCGACTTCTATACAGTATATATATTCAAAGGTACACTGCAAGTTTTTTTTTTGACGTGATAGCGTGTTATAAATCGATGAGCACCGGCTGCACGCACGAAAAAAGTGTCCCGTAACGCACATTGTCCCGTTACTATGTGTCCCGTTACGCTCATTGTACGCTCGCACCGCATCCATCTCTCGTCCACTCGATTGGAACAACCATCGATTTGACTTTTTCGAGGCACATTGATCTTGAAACACTCCCGTTCGTTTCCTACTTTTCCTATCATCGTCCTATCCTTAACAGAATAACACAGATTGGAAGAAGTTAAATAGCAAACATTTGTATAAAAGTTATAGTTAAAATAATCTCTTCGTTAAAGTAATAAACATATTTGAATTAATGAGTGCAAATGAAAGTAAAATTATCAATTAAATTGTAGATTTTATTTCACTCCTTCTTTGAATCCATAAACAATAGTGATAATGCAATAAAAATGTGTGAATGTGTATTTTGATAATGTCAAGCACAAAATCCACATAATGCTAATGTTTTACATTAAGAACATGTTCTCAGGCAGTTATTGTGATTATGAGTTCCATATATTACCTGTAATTAGGTTAAGAAAACGGAACATCAGTGACTTAGAGCTATTTGGAAAACTTGTCAGT
This sequence comes from Bacillus rossius redtenbacheri, assembly GCF_032445375.1. NCBI lineage: Eukaryota > Metazoa > Arthropoda > Insecta > Phasmatodea > Bacillidae > Bacillus > Bacillus rossius. The sequence continues at coordinate 379,357,739 of NC_086330.1, forward strand.
GACTAAGAGCTTTTTGGAAAACTTGTCAGTGACTAAGAGCTTTTTGGAAAACTTGTCAGTGACTGAGGACTTTTTGAAAAACATGTAATTGAAGAATATTAGTCCTACCAGATTGACAGGCCTAAGTGTGATGTTTACATAATACTGAAAAAATATGTATGTAGACTTATGCATAGTACAAAACAAAAGCAACAATATGATCTTTAAAATGTGTCAAGTCTTTTGAGTGAACATTAAGGTTACAATGTTTAAAGGAATGGATCTTCTTCATCATATAGTACAATATTGTTGTCGTTATCTCCTTCTACATTGTTAGTCAGAGCAGTTTGGTAAAACTGTCTTGCACATTGACTGAGTGAAACAAACTGCAGAAGTTTCTTCACATCTTGTCGCTTTTTTTCACTAATATGGTTTTCTGCTGGCGAAACATGAACGTTTGTGTACGCTTCTTTCAATACTGTACGTGATTTAGTCACCTTGACTGTTGTTGGCAGACCACAATATGTGTTTTGAATGTCAATAGTAGTGTCATGCATTCTTGAGTAGATGAGAACACGTTGATCACGCATTTTAAAGGGAAGTCTTTTTACTATGGCCTTCTTTGAAGCTTCCATAAAGTTTGAGACCACCCAATCTATGCCTAACACATTTACTGTAGCACCCGTCGCAAATACCTTGTGATATTCACTAGGCTCTAATATTGTTTCTTTTTTCCGTAACTCCTTTTCAAATCTTCCAAATACTTGGTCAGGGGGCATATAGCTATGACCTCTGATTGGAAAGTAATGTTCCACTTTTGCAAAGGTTCTTGATTTGGCAACGTAGTTGAGTAAGAACATCATAACATTGGTGTTTTTATTTTGCCCACTGCAGGCATCTGAAAATAATCTCAGAGTCAAAAAGATTTTTGGTATTTGCCAATTTTTTCTCAAGATTTTCCAAAAAAATGACTCAATGCCGAACATACTTCATTAGAACCTCGACCACTTTGGTCTTCAGACAAGTGTACACAGATGTGTTGGAAGTGTTTTGTTGGTTTTCCATCAAAACAAACGTCAAATTGTACAGCCAGATTTGTCTGGCATAAAAGACCTCACCAATGCTTAATTTGGGCAGTGGTTGGTTTTGTTCCATGTCAAATGAAACACTTATTATATTGTTTTCTTGTTTCTTCATGATTTCATAAAAATTTTTAGCTCTAAGAGTATGTAGCCTACACTGAGTCATTAATCGAGCCTTTTCAGCAAGGTCACGTGACGTCTTGATTTGGTTCTTAGTCTTGTAACAAAATGAGCACACATCCGTCTTTGTGCTTCCAAAGCTGAGATTGAAGTTGTTTTGAAACACCTTGAAAAACTTAGATAATGAAGCAATTGGTTTGTTTTCTATTTTTTGGTTATCTTTCCACATTCGCCACAACTTTTTGATAGAAAATTCAGGATTAAGATAACCACGAACACTTTTTCCTCGGCCATAATGGCTTTCATTGCATCCAAACGTTTTAATGTATGCAATCATTGAGTCTTTTATCGCAGTGTGTTTGGGATTTAACCTAGCCCCACAACGCCTTTCATGTGGGCATTCCCTATATACTTCCATGTGTTTGCTTAAGGTGTTTATTCTTTTACGAGAAAATCTCATTACAGACAAAAACGTTTTGTTACATACATTTAGAATACGACCGCTTGTCTGTCGTATGAAATATTTAGTAACGGTACGGCTTCTAGGCTTATTTTTGTTTCTGGGCCTACGCTGTATGGGCTCTTGTGCGACAATATACTTGAAAACAAAGCTATTCTGTTCAGCAGCTGTTTTGTGTTTATAAATTTTGTCATAAAATGCACTTATATCTGCTGTAGACAGCAAAGCAGCCTTACAACTATTACCACCTTCTTTATGCGTGCATGCAACCATGGGCCTCACTGCTGTTTCTGGAAAACTTTTTACGGTTTTTAACCCACTTATCTTCATTTCTTGCTCGTTTTCTACTTCGTGTACTACTTATATCTGTTACAGAACATGTGCTATCTTGTAGTTCACTTACATTCATTTTGGCATTTACTTATACATTAACTATTGACAAGACAAACCACCACAATAACAATAATAAACAGACATAACCTCTATGCAGTACAAAACCATGACAATACTTTCACCATAGAGTAACTAATACCTGTTTATGCATGCAAATATCGGTGCATGACTAACCAAGGCTTGTTTGGAAAACACTGCTGACTTAGGACGTTTTGGAAAGAAACCCAGATTTCACTACCGCATAACAGCTATAACTTAAGCGCTTTTGGAATACCTGTTACAGCCATAGATGCGAATAGTAAAAAGTTAGTTATTCCACATATAAACACAAAATCGCTAAAATGTGACTTAACCCCTTTTGGAATCCACCTCTTCAATTTTTACATACCACTGACATCTGTTGTGACTAAAAAATGATGTAAGGATAAATGTTGTCATACTGACATCGTCCTGATATAATATAAAAATCATTTTCTTACGTACATTTGACGTAGAAATGATGTTATATTACACATTTAAAAACGAAGTTTTAAGTTTTCACTTCTGTTGATAGTCCCCATAACTGGCTATTTTTTTTCCTTCCGCTGTGCTGTCCAGAGATAGTTCGAACGCCAACCAGCAATACGAACCCAGGCGGCCACTTAAGAAAAAGAAAATCCGGCAAATTATATTCCGTCGGCAACAATTAAGTATCATTCCAACGAACTCTTTAATCGGGGCCTCATTATGCAAGCAACGAGCGAAGAAAGGAATTTCGCACGCTTACTGGTTTTCACATAATTGCAGCACTTAACTAGACGCTAAGTTATTTCCCCCATTTTTATTTTGGCGGTAAAAGTTTCCCTGGATCTTAACTTTTCCTTTCAGCCCGTGTCCGAATTCAAGTACGCAGTTGTGTTCTTGCGTGCTTCACTCGCTCTTGTGGCGTACTTGACGAGTCCGGACGGTTTCAATGTTTGCTCTTTCGAACTGTACTAGCCAGTAGATCAGGTTGTTTACACAAATTATTTTCATCAATTAAATTTCATTGGTAAAATCCATTTTTAACTGAAATAAGTAATGTTTAACTCATAATTACTGTCACGCAAATTTACGGATATTTCATTTATGATTAATCTTTTTGTTTTTTCATAGTTACGTTTGGTATTTACATATTAACATTTACTTTTTGAAACTCCCTTATAAATATATTAAATGTTTATTTTGTTACTAAATGTCTCAATACCAATTCTGTCGTAAGGTTAAAATGATTCTATAGGTTTATAAATTACTCCAATATCATAACTTACAAAAAATTTCGAAATGGCGACTTTGCTTCAACGCGAGAAGTATACAGATTGGTCTGGTCACATACCTGCACACGGACTCAGACACGGCCTTGAGCTCTAGGAACACTCGCGGTGAACTCCCAGCTTCAAGTTCAGCTTCACGTGCCCAAGGCGGATGAACCAGAAGGAAATGATCGCTTGAATGAAGGACTGCTTCTAGCGCGGTCTGGCCTCTAAGCGCGCAAGGCCCGTGAACTGGCTTGCAGTTTTCTCGTCGTCATCAGGACAACTGTGAGACTGAGCGGTAACCGCGGTGTGTCAGGAATAAATATTCAGTCTGAAAACATCTGTCTTTAAGCCATTATCACTCTTCTAGAAAAAAAGGGAGGGGGGTTGTTTGTAAAGTCTGTTTACGGACGATCATTTTACGTGAAACGTCATAAGAAAACATTGCTGAAAAATTGCATACTTTTTTAATTTTCAAATATTATTTAAAGTTTTTTGCAAATTTAATTTAAATAATTTGTTTGAATATAATCACAAACAATTAGTTATGGCAATAAACTGAAATCAAATCAATGTTAATAAACTGTTAATTTGAAATGACGAAATTGGACAAATAAATCAAATTTTTTTAAATTGCTGCCTTTAAAAAGCCCGCCTCAACCTGTTTGATATCATAGAAAAGATTTTCTCGCACGGTGGTTGGCCGGTTCTTGCACGCTCGGCTCAGGCGGAACGTGACAATGAGTCATGCTTTTTCGTGCGTGCAGCCGGCGTTCATCGATTTATGAGAGTTATCACGTCAAAAATATTACCAAATGAAGCCTGGGGAAGAATTTTTTTTCCCTACTGTTTCACAATTTGAAGTTTTAGGGTTGATTAGTTCTGAATCTTTGTGAACGAGCTCGATAACCTTGCGCAGTTCATACACCAGCATCGAGTCGTTACCACAACGCCGAAATACCATAACGAAGAATGTCAAAATTGACCACAACGCCGACAGCTAGAAAACTGCTGTGTACCACAGCGCCAAAATAAAAACTGAATGAATTTGTGTGTGTTTTTTTAAATGTACCTTAACGCCGAAATACCACAATCAAACCTAACCTTACCTAACCTAACCTAACCTAGCGTAATATAACCTAACATAACTTAACCTAGCCTATATTAGCCTAACCTAACCTAACCTAACCTAGCCTATATTAGCCTAGCCTAACCTAACCTAGCCTAGCCTAACCTAACCTTACCTAACCTAACCTAACTTGGTCTAACCTAACATAACCTTCGTGGCAGTCCTACAATGACATTTTTCGGCGTTAGTGTATTTCGGCGTTGTGGTATTTCGGCGTTGTGGTGCGTCCCCCCCCCCCCCCCCCCCAACAGCAGTCGCCGAGTCTGGACCCTAGCGGGGTCGACCTTACCGCGTCTCGCCGCTCGCTTCCCACCGCGCGGCATCAGGCGGTGCAATTAAAACAGACGAGTCGAAAACGCTTAGTAAGAGCTTCTTCGTACGTAATTACGTGACAAAGTTAAGTGATGGCAACTTTCGAATTTGAAATATACTGCCACTGAAGCCCTGGGAAAACAACCGGGATTCCGTTGACAAACGCCATTGCTGTTTTACTCTGGTTTTCATTAAAAAAAAAAAAAAAAAAAAAAAACGAATTGGTTATCTGTAAAGTCTGTTCACGGACGATAGTTTAACGTGACAACGTCATAACAAAACATTGATGAAATGATTGCATACTTTTTGAATAAAATTGAATCATTTTTATTTTAATAATAAAAGAATAAATACTTGAAATTATACTAGTAATCAGATTTTTAAAATGCGAGAATAATTAACCTTTATTTCCGAAATTGTTGTTGTAATAAACAATGAAAACCATATTAACTTTTCACTTCACTTTATAAACAGTCAAGTGGAAGAGAGACAGATGCGGCGCAAGCGTACAATGAGCGTAACGGGACACAGCGTGACGGAACAATGAGCGTAACGGGACTTTTTTTCGTGCGTGCAGCCGGCGTTCATCGATTTATTAGACGTTGTCACGTCAAAAACCCTCAGGAACGGTAAAAAAAAAAAAAATGAATACGTAAACACACGGAGAACAAGCGAATATCTGCTGATGTTGATGTTACAATGCTTAGACAGCACAGAGAATTTCATGAAAGGAATTCAGTCAGAAAGGCAACATACCGACAACAATGCAACAGGAACAGCAGACTAAGAAAATATCTTCGGATGACACAACGACACACAGATGAACTCAGCAATGAAACCAAACAGATAAGCTGGACAACACAAGGACGCCAGCACGGACGAAACAGCTGCGACGTTTCGGGAGCTGGCATCACTCGCCGTCGTCAGGCGCGGAGAAAGACCCGGAGTAACCCAGGAACAATCACGTTCTGCGCTACTCAACCGTTTGTGCCGTGATCCATCTTGAAAAAAGATATTAATTTTTTATTCAAGTTTATACACATGCATTTTATTTAAGCCATTATTGTATGTAGCCAGCTTCCCTCAGTTATTTGAGTATGAAGGATATTTCTTTGATGCTCGAATAGTTTCCTGCACAAAGCGAACCATGTAGAAGTCTTAGCCGGTCAACCAATATGTTAGGATCTTCCCATGAGTAGAGACCTGCAAAATTCGCGGATTCATTTCGTGATATGCTACAATTCAAATAATTATACCTTAGTGCTGCTTCTGCAATTGGTTCACTGTTAATCTGGAGGACTGAGGGTCAATTAGAGACCCTCACTCATAGAAGTGTCGAATCACAGACACTCGGTCGAGACGACTCACAAGTCAGCAGCCAATGAACAGGTGGCATTTGCCCGAGTGTGTAGAGTGTAGTAGAGTCTATCCTGGAGGTCATTGAATCGGCGAATTTTGCAGGTCTCTTCCCATGAGGTATAATCAATCTCTTCTGCTACGTTCATCTTCCTTGCATGTTTATAATAAATATTATTATCTCTGGTGTCCTTGGTTATAACGCCAACCACAAGGTCACTTTCGTCATCGAGCCAGTGACTAACCGTTTGTGCCCTCGTGAACACGAGACCAGAAGACCTGGCGTTGAAACAACCAAGGATCTGTGTTTTCCCGTTCCGGCAGCTCTGTTTTCCCCGGAAGTCACTCCGGGCAAATGCCGGAATGTTCCCGCGTCAATATGCAGGGAGACCTAAGATGCAAATAAAGTTCTGCCATTCCCGATTACACCCGAACCATTCACCTTCGGCCAACTTCGGGATTTGTTTTATTTTTGCGCAGGAAAAATGAATTCAAATATTAAAAGCGGTTGGTAAGGTTAGCTACATTAAAACACTTTAAAACACTACGGACGGTTAGTTAGGTTAGTATAGCTACATTAAAATAAACAGAGAAATATAAATATGTAAAAATAAACCCAAGGTTGGCCGAAGGTGAATTGTTCGGGTGTAATCGGAAATGGCAGAACGTTAAGTGCATCTTAGGCTTACCCAATATGCAGGGGCCTATCCATCGAAAATATCCTGCATGTCGAATGGCTTCGTTATTGACAAGACAGTCGGGATCGATTCATCGACCCAGACATCACGTGACCATCGAGTTGTTGATGGCTACGCATTACTTACTCATCACTTAGCCCTTAAATTACTTATCCGACGGTTATCTTGAACTGAAGCCCATGAGCTGACCTGTACTCCACACCCAAGTCACTCAGAGCTCTCGCGTGGACAACTGCACTTGATCACCGACGTTACGACACTCTAGCCGCATGTTAAGTGTTTTGCTATCATGTTTTGACATATTTGGTATGGTAAAATAACAGATAATTGTAAATGGATACATTTTAAAAAATTGGTTGTCTGTAAAGTGGGTTTACGGACGATAGTTTAACGTGGCAACGTCATAACAAAACATTGATGAAATTATTGCATACTTTTATGAATAAAATTGAATCATTTTTATTGAATTATCACTATTTTGTATGGATACAAAGAAGGAGTGAAATGAAATCTACAATTTAATTAATAAATTTACTTTTATTTGCACTCATTAATTCACATATGTTTATACTTTAACGAACAAATTATTTTAACTATAATTTTTATACATGTTTGCTATTCAACTTATTCCAATCTGTGTTATTCTGTTAAGGATAGGACGATGATAGGAAAAGTAGGAAACGAATGGGAGTGTTTCAAGTTTAATGTGCCTCGAATCGATGGTTGTTCCAATCGACTGGAAGAGAGATAGATGCGGCGCAAGCGTACAATGAGCGTAACGGGACAATGTGCGTAACGGGACAAAGTCGTCCTTTTTCGTGCGTGCAGCCGGCGTTCAACGCTTTATTAGACGTTGTCACGTCAAAAATGAAAACATCTGTATCACTACAAAATAGCGTTCGCAGTGATACTGGTTTCGGATTCTTACCCAGTAGCTCCAATAGTTAAAGTACGTAATTTTCAAACCGTTCCCTGAATAGTTATCCAGTATTAACTGCGCACATAATAAGCTTGATACAAAAAAAAAGAAGTCAAATTCTTGTTTGTTGGATTATTTTATCCATAGTTTAAAATATTATTCTTGAATGAAATACCAATTAACATATAAAATTATGCATCAATATTCATTATTATCTCTAAAAAAAAAACGTATTTCACATACGCAAAAATAATGATAGCCGTGTGTTGCACAAAGTTATAATATCTTTCTTGTAGTATTACAAATTATTTCTTGGGAACTGTTTCCAAACGTACCGTTTGTAATAGTACAAAAAAAATTAAAGTGAAATTTCAAGGCCAAATTTTAATGCAACGTTTTTCGTGAAGAATTTCTGTGAAACGTTTCTGACGCGAAAAGAACAGAGAATAGGTACTTGGCCAAAGAGATATAAAGAGAACACAATGCTATATACGTTGCTGGGCTAGTTTCCCCTTTTCCTCTTTGGGCTTGTTTCAGAAAATACTTACTGTAGGGCCGCGACGTCTTGGCGTGTCGTTTTGCGGGCAAGCGGGGAAGAGTAAATGAGAGGGGAAGCAGCTGCGCGCGCACATCAGCCGCTATGCGGTTCATAGCAAAAACATCAGGCGCCACGCTCTCAGTCTGAAGTGAATAATGGAGCCCGACGCAGGACGTTCAAGATACAATAAAGTAATACATAGTGGGGAGAGGGAAATTATAAGTAGTGTAATCCAGTGTTGTGATGAAGAAGCTGCCAACAAATGTCTGCTAGTACCTCTAACAAATGCAACCGAAAGAGCTGCGCGATACACAGGTATAAGCCAAAGATCAGTTTCGCGCATCCGAAAACACAACAGAGAGACGACAAATAAAAAACAAACAACAACATTATAAGTTTTTCAATGCATTCCCCGTAATTTCACCCGCGGTTTGTTTGTTTTGCATTTGGCAATTTTCCAAACTTTCTGCACCGCTTGTTAGAATATTTTTTATCTACAAGTGTAGCCGATATTGCTACACATTATATTGCATTAGGTATATTACATGATATTATATTACATTATATACATTATATATTGCATTATATATTTTATAATATATATGATTTTATGATATATATTAATGTATATTATATTAATACATTATTTATTTACAATTTATATGTTTATATTTACACACATATATATATATATATATATATATATATATTTACATATATATATATATATATATATATATATATATATATATATATATATATCACTCCTTTATTTGACCGTTAAACAGCCTCTCATGTTTAATTATTCATTTCAAGCCAAAAAAAAACTGGGAAACGTTTGTTGTCAGTTGATGACTTTGATAGAAGAGTGATCAGAGACACTAGCCACGAATTTTATGCAGTAAAAAAACGACAAGGAAACTACTGCCAGTTTTGAAAGAAAAAATCGGATGGAGTTAGGGAAAGACATCGCTGCGTAAAATACTCAAATGGGTTTTGTGTGGAGAAGAAGCCAAAATAAGCGAATGCTTCTTCTCGAAAGATCTGACGTTGTTGCTTGGCGATAACGGTAGCTGACTCAGATGAAACAGTGCAGGGAGGCTGGAAAGAATATATTTGACATGGATGAATCCTGGGTTGACACTAATTTAACCTTTCAGAAATGTTGGCAAAAGAAAGGTGACGCTGAAGGTGTAGGTAATGGCAACAGGAAATGCAGCGCACAGACTGATAGTTTTAAGCGTTGGTTCTAGGCAGGGCTTCCTTCCCGGAGCCTCTCTTGTTTATAAAGCAAGTACAACAACATGAGACTATAAAATACGCGAGGATGGTTTGTTATAAATATGGTTTTCGGACCCCTCGAAATTACTAAAATGGTTCTTTCAGAGTGCTGTTATGGAAAAAATACCAACCCGTGTGCATAAAAGTGGTAAGGTTCTTGAAGTGCGTGAAAGTGTCATGTCGATCGTCTTCACATTTCAGCCAAACCAAATGGAAAAGTAAGCATCAGCGAGGGAGTTACATGCAAGTCTTAATTAATTGTGTTTCCTACAGCAACCCACAATTACAAATTTAGTTCTTAACTTTAAAGAATTGTATAGCTATGTTTAACTATATTTAACTAAGCTGCCCAGTCGAGCAAATGGTGCACTACCTTTAAATAATAAATTACCGTAAAGCATTATCACATCTTTGTATCATTAAGATCTGCGCTGTGTTGCACCGTACGTGAGATTGTTCTCGACCAATGTTTTCGGAACGGCATGAAGACTTCCAGGCCGTTGTTATCTGCGGAGCAGACAAGGCGGGACGTGTCGATTACAAGGTCGCTGAGCTCTAGGGAGTCGACCCGCCAAGACGTCGCGGCCCTACTATATAGGTATCCCATACAGTCAACAATGAATGCCTTGAATTTTATATTCGCTACCAGCACGCTCGTGTTCCTCTCCTTGTTCAACCAGCAGCGTAGAGAGCGCTGTTCAGACAGTCCCTGCATTTCCCGCACAGATAGCTCTACCAGTGGCGAGGCGTGCGGTTTACATTAGGGGAAGCAACAACTCCGTTCATATCAAAACATTATGGGGGGGGGGGGGGGGGGGGGGGTCCGGGGGCCCTCCCCCGGGAAAATATGGATTTGAAGGTACAAAATGGTGCTATTTAAGTAGTTTTCTTAACTGAACATTGACTATTCCACAGGTAGAAAAATTGACTTTTTTTTTTTTAAAAATTATTTTTAAAAAATAATGTTTGACTTACATTATTCTGATAGTAAAATACCTACTCTACATTACTTATATACTAAGTGGGAGTGTAGTATCATCGATATCTGGTACAAAATATATAAACAGACAACACATGACAAAGTAAGTACTTAAAATAAAGAGAAGAACCTCATAAAAATGTACTAGAATAGTAAAAATTAAATCTTGGTATTTTTCGTACCAACATAAAAGAAATTATCTTCATACGTGATCAGAAACTCTGTTAACTGGTACGTGTACCAAGAAACTGGCACGTCAATCATTCCTGAAACGCCACGATTTTTTTCCTAGCCTAAATTTTTCTAAGTGTGTAAGTGGAGGGTCCAGGTTAGGGGAGGACCTAAGTGTGTCTCAGGCCGAAGCCTATACACTCTACCATGCGGGAGAAGGGCGCGTGCATCGTGTGCTAATTGGGGTTTACTGGCCAGCCATGGCTGCGATTGGCGCCATGACTGACGCCCCATTGGTCGCCTAGCTTAAAAGCTAGCTAATGTGACCCAGGTAAAACCTGCATAGACACAGGGAAAACCCTGGTCCGGGTCATGCGGGGATCAATTAACATGCATTAAGCAAGCAGGTAACTACTGGACAAGAGGGAAGAAGGGTCCAGGTAAGAAGAGTTGGAGGGGCTGAAAAATCAACCATGCTGGAGTTGGGTGCTTGGGCCTTGCGGCCCGCATTTAAATGTTGGGTACTCCTGGGTTATTATTAACCAGGGGCGCATGCGCCCCCAGGGGCGGGCGACTTCACTCGTCAGCCCAGCCCAGCTGCCCAAGCAGCCACAGTTAAACCAGATGTGGGCAGACGAGCCAGTAAACCGGCTCGAACTGCGGGCGTACGGGACGAAAGGCAGCCTGACATTGCGCCATCTTCATCTTTCTTCTTCCAGTCAACAGCCAACAACCTTTCAAGCCAGGGTGGGGGTAAGTCGTTCAGGCGAATGAAGTATCTTGCGAGTCGGACCCTCTTGTACTCCAAAATCCCGGGACGGTTGAAGGTCGCGCCGCCCAGGCTACCACTGGCTCCAGCAGGGCCCCAACTTGAAGGCGCCGCCATCTCTTCCTTCAGAATTCCGATGCTGTTCAGTTCCGTTGCGCGCGCGGCAGTCCACAGCTCCGCAAGTTCCAGCCCGCAGTTCGTCTACACTTCGCTACTGTGGCACATCGAGCTCCCCTGCGGTGCCTTCGCCGACGAAGCTGCTTTCTGCCGCGCGCCGAGCTACATTCAGGCTACCTTTCTCCCCGACAGCCGTGATAACGACTCCACAGGCCGGCCATTGGTCCGCGGACTGCTATTGGTTATTCACAGCCACCCCAGCGAGATTGCAACTCTCGAGCTGGGATCCCGTATCCGCCACCCGCTGGACGCGTACGCCCACAAATCCCCCACGCACTGCCAGCCAACAGCCCGCGGGAGAGATGCGCGCGCCCCGAGAGACGACCGCCGACTGAAACGCGACCTTGCCACCTGCCCTGCCGAACTGTGGCGGACATAGCCGAAGCAGTCTGCTTCGGCCATGTTCGCTTCAATTCGGCAAGAAAGCGCTACCTTCGTAGCTTCTACCACGTGTTTTACAGCCAATCCCCTCCCAGAACCTTTGTACCATGCCACCCCCCCTCCCGAAAGGAAACTACTGCGGCAGCCTTCCTGCTGAAAGCGGTCCTGCCAGCGCTTCTAAACCTAGCAACGCTTCTAAAACAGCATGTTTTGTGTGTCAACGAGTTCTTTTCTTATAGCGCACAGCGCACAGTACTGGGTCCCAAGAAGATAGTGTAAAAAATACATACACCTAACGACACGAGCCAAAGTAAAATACTATTCTGAATAAAATATTTATTTAAAAAATACAATGCGTGGAAACTTCCTGGGCAAGCACTGCTTGCCTTGCTTGCCCTGACGAGACGCCACTGAGCTCTACCTGTTATGAATTTCATAATTCGTTCAGAGATTTGACGTGTTCCAAATGGCAGGATTGTTTGAAGAAAAAGTAACAAACATTTTTTTTTTCTTTATTTCAACAGGGAGTGATATTTAATTCTTAATTAATGATTATTGATTGATAAATAATTATTGATATCCTGAGCAGTTATTTCGGAGTAATAATTTTGTAACCTAATTAATGTTTATTACGTTTTTTTTTTTAAATATTGTCTTCTATCTCTGTCGTTTTACCCCTTAGGATATACGTACTTACGGGTCGAGGTTTGAATTGCCAAAGACTTGTATCACGTGTGCTGAGTTTTTCTGTGTGCACTTCCTCAGATCTAGGGTGGGTTGGGGGGGGGGGGGGGATACACGGAGGTCCTTGAGCGGACAGCGCCGCGCTCGGGTGACATTTGGACGTGAGGCAAGGAGGCAAGGCGCAGCGGGCGTCGGGACGCCTTGGACGCCGGCGTCCTTGGAGCCCCCCCCCCCCAACCACCCTGGCGGCGTGCCACCGGCCTCGTTCCGTTACCTGCACCGTGCGCATCATCACGTTTACAACAGTCATTCTGTGGGACGTGACATTTCTGTGCCTCTCACACATGTGGAGATCAAATCACTTGGTTTTTTGACGTGACAACGTCTAATAAATCGATGAACGCCGGCTGCACGCACGAAAAAGTGTCCCCGTTACGCACATTGTTCCGTTACGCTAATAAATTGACTAAAAAATTATGGCGATTCATATAATTGATGATAGATATTTGATTACAGTTTATTTATATGTAAACTTGTTCAAAATTATATTTAAACTTTATAGATAAACGCCAGTTTTTAAAATTAATTACAAGTCATCTACACGTGAACTGTTTAGTCGACTGTTTATAAAGTGAAGTGAAAAGTTAATGTGGTGTTCATTGCTTATTACAACAACAATTTTGGCAATAAAGGTTAATTATTCTTGCATTAAAAAAATCTGATTACTAGTATAATTTCAAGTATTTATTCTTTTGTTATTAAAATTAAAATGATTCAATTTTATTCATAAAAGTATGCCATCATTTCATCAATGTTTTGTTATGACGTTGTCACGTATAACTATCGTCCGTAAACCGACTTTACAGACAATCAAATTTTTTTTACTCATACAAGAATATCAAGTCTGAAAGTTCATTGCAGGACAGATCAACAACGTCTCCCATTAACGTGAACGGACTGTACATGAACTCGATCTCTAGCTTGACGTTTCGGCCCGAAGCCACCTCGTGGTTCCAGAGTCCGGGCGCTGAAGATGCTCGCTGCAACGAAACGTCCGCTCGCTCCACGCTGTTAAAAATGTTCAACTTCAATTGACGAATAACACTGGTAAATAAATTATCCAGGGATCTTCGAAAATTCATTTTCTTTGAACGGGGCGACTGAAATGTTGCCCCTTGGATGGTAAGCCTTTCAGGATTTTTCTGACAGTGGTTAGTTTGTAAAGTGACCTAACCTAACCTAACCTAATCTAACCTAAGCTAACCTAACCTAACCTAACCTAAACTAACCACTGTCAGAAAAATCCTGAAGGGCTGCCCATACAAGGGGCAACAATTCAGACAATCTTTCAAAAACACTACTGTCAGAAAAATCCTGAAGGGCTGCCCTTCCAAGGGGCAACAATTCAGACAACCTTTCAAAAACACTACTATCAGAAAAATCCTGATTGGCTGCCCTTCCAAGGGGTAAGTTTTCAGGATTATTTAAACACTTAAAGAAACATGTTTTCAGAAAATGGATGGGCTGCCCTTCCAGTCGCTGTACAAACAAATCATCGCCAGAAAAATCCTGAAGGGCTGCCCCTCCAAGGGACAACAATTCAGCTGCCCCCTTTGAACATGAATCCAAACAAATATTCTTGGTACATTAACAAACCTTTCAAAAACACTCTTTTTTTGTCCAGATGTTAGTTTGTCTTTGTTTAGAACGAAACAAACAATTCGGTAGTCGAAGTACGGCGCAGCTTCCACGGAGATTCAGCTGTTCGAGATCACGAAGAGAAGCCTTCTTTTCACAGACGAGAGAGCCAAATGCTCGATCGTGCATCTTCGGGTGTTTTTTGTTCATTGGTGCTCATGATAACTATTGGTCAATTAGGTTAGGGTAGCTACATCATAAATACTTTAAAACATTGCGGATGGTTGATTGTGTTAGGATAGCTACATTAAAGATACTGTAAAATCATGTAAACGTTTTCCTATCCTTGGATAGCTACATATTAAAAAGGTATTTGCTAAGCAACCATAAAATGATTATACAGTATTTTTAATGTGGCTATACTTACTTAATATAACCAACAATCCACAATGTTTTTAAAGTATTTATAATGTAGCTAACAGTAGTATATGAATGTATTTCCGACGGCAGGATTCAGGTTGCGGTGCTTGGTGCCGAGCCACATCTCTGACGTCACGTCTATCTGTGACGTCACGGCGGCCATCTTGGACGAGCGTAACGTGACAATATGAGTAACGTGACACTTTTTCGTGCATGCAGCCGGCGTAACGGGACACAGCGTAACGGGACATAACGTAACAGGACAAGTATATCACGGCGGCCATCTTGGATCCGCCATCTTGGATGACGTCATTTTGTTTTCTCGAACTTTCCGCCATTTTGTTTTCCGCCATATTGGATGATGACGTCACCGTTGCAATTTCCGTTACGGCCGCCATCTTTAACTTTTTTATTTATTATCCGATTTTAATGAAATTTTTTTTAAAAATTATAAAAAAATTTAAATAATATAAATTTAATAAAATATTTATAAAAAACAAACATTATCGATACGGAGCACGGAGTCCTCGGTTCGAACCCGACGAGGTCAAAAAATTAATAATGGCGACCGATCCTTCCCCCTGTGGTGACTGCTGACAGACTGCCCCCCCACCACTTTTTTCAAAGCATATATATCGACAGTGAGCATGACGTCATGTCCGCCATCTTGAAATCTGGACGCCATCTTGAAAATCTTTATTTATTATCCGATTTTAATGAAACAAATTCCAAAATTCATCAAAAAATTAACGTATTTGAATTCTGTTTGATTATACCGATGTACGTCCTTGGTTCGATTCCCGGCGAGAGTAAACGATCAATCCTTCCTCCATGAAAGCTACCTAGACTGATCTACCACCAACAATACCAAGGTTTATATCATCAACTGGTATGACATCATGTCCGCCATCTTGTCTTCATCCGCTGGAGTCCACCATCTTGTTTTCGTCTGCTAGAGTGTGCCGATACCATGTAGTATAATTATCTGGTCACCATACTTTTGTCCTCAACTGTTGTCATTGACCTTGGCCTTTGACCTTGACCTTGGCCTTTGACCTTGACCTTGAAATTTGACCTTGACCTTGAAATTTGACCTTGACCTTGAAATTTGACCTTGACCTTGAAATTTGACCTTGACATTGAAATTTGACTTTGTCCTCGAAATTTGACTTTGTCCTTGTTGACCATTATGGATCCGACATTTTATGTTCAGTAGATGCTACCAGGAGCTACCACCTGCTGGAGTAAGCCATCTTGTGTGTGTGTACTCGTATTATAGAGTTCATTTCCATCTGGATAATTTTATTCTAACCCGCTACAGTACAGTAATCAATTACTACTGTGACACACGCCATCTTGAAATTTGGACGCCATCTTGAAAATCCGTAATTTTAATGCTAGAGATTCGGGAAAAAGTTCAAAATTCATTAAATAAATTTGTAATCTATATACTGATTGATTGGATCGACTAAGGTCCTTGGTTCGACCCCTGACCGATACCAATCAACTTTAATTTTAAAAAATACCACAAAAGCGACAGGTTTGAGAAAATAAAAAACACCACAAGTTCTTTTAAAAACTTTTATTACATACATTCTAATCTACTACAAGTACATAATAAACACAGACAAAGTACTAAAGTCTTGTGGATTCCTCGATTCAAACAGTCTTCTTATTGTACGGACAAAGCCTTTTACATGACTTTAAATGTCTATACGATCCGTTCATCACCGCAGCCAGAGACGGACTGAAGTTCATATCACCAGGGTCCCACTTATATATTCTCATTTGCTGGTACAACACACGAGTCAAATCAATAACCATGTTCATTATACTTCTCGGAGCATTTTTTATAATGAAGATGTAAGCTATCAAGACGTGAAATTAGTTTTTTGCACTTATTGCACTGAAATTGTATTCTTTTAACATTATTAGAACAACTGCTTCTTTCATGTCTGCGAGCATTTGAGGTAATAGTAAATGATGCGTCACAGTATTTGCACCGACGCAATGTATGCTTTTCATTAGTGGAAGAATCCATTGCTGACGATGAAACTTCGGATGATGGTGGTATCACATCTGTTGAAATCTCTTCCAATGTTGACGTCGTCGTTGCCAACGGGATCTGCACCTTCTCCATCGTAGCTGTCGTCAAGGTTCCCGTAGACGATGGTACAACCTCCGAGTTCGACGTTAAAGACGGTAAAGATGCCATCGAGGTCTCAAGAACAGCTAATTGACACGTCTTATGCACCAGAAGAAACAAACTAGGTGATCCTTACACCGCCGACGTCAGTAACTAACTGAGCGTCCTGCTGTCTAGGACTCGCTTATATACATGCACCGGATGGAATAATAATACGCTAGTCAAATCAAGAACCATTTACAATAATACTAGAGTCAAATCTACAAATTAAAAAAGAGGATCATTTGATCGAAAAAAAATTCGATCTCTCCAATATACGCCAGGCTCCAAGAGCTACAATTCACGTCATCAGATCCATCTAAATTTTGCTCCTATGCTTCAATTGACCATTAGCTGCAAGTGCTCCAACAGATCCATCAGCTCCAACACGTAATGTACGCAATGTACGCACAATACATGCAATTTACATGCAATAAATGTAATTATCACTCAGTACACACAGGAAACGGAACGTACACACAGTACACACAGGAAACGGAACGTACACACAATACACACAGGAAACGGAACGTACACACAGTACACACAGGAAACGGAACGTACACACAGTACACACAGGAAACGAAACGTACACACAATACACACAGGAAACGAAACGTACACACAGTACACACAGGAAACGAAACGTATACACACAGTACACACAGGAAACGGAACGTACACACAGTACACACAGGAAAAGGAACGTACACACAGTACACACAGGAAACGGAACGTACACACAGTACACACAGGAAACGGAACGTACACACAGTACACACAGGAAACGAAACGTACACACAATACACACAGGAAACGAAACGTACACACAGTACACACAGGAAACGAAACGTATACACACAGTACACACAGGAAACGGAACGTACACACAGTACACACAGGAAAAGGAACGTACACACAGTACACACAGGAAACGGAACGTACACACAGTACACACAGGAAACGGATCGTATACACAGTACACACAGGAAACAGAACGTACACACAGGAAACGAAACGTACACACAGTACACACAGAAAACGGAACGTACACACAGGAAACGAAACGTACACACACTACACACAGGAAAGGAAACGTATACACACATTACACACATTAAACGGAATGATCACACATACATTAGCGGAAACACACAGGCTTAGTTGGAAATCAGAATACAAGAAACAAAAACATTAAATTTTTACTTTCAATATTTAATTACTTCTCAACATTACACAAATACAAGTAAAAGAAACCATTATTGTATGTAGCCAGCTTTCCTCAGTTCTTTGAGTATGAAGGATATTTCTTTGATGCACGAATAGTTTCCTGCACAAAGCGAGTCATGTAGAAGTCTTAGCCGGTCAACCAATATGTTTGGATCTTTCCATGATGTGTAATCAATCTCTTCTACCACCATCTTACTTGCTTGTTTATTATAAATACTGTTAATATCACAATCGTCCCTGCGATCATAATAAGCATTATCAGATTTATTTTTTATAACACGACGTTTCCATCGTTTCGGTCTCAGGACATCGCCACATTCTTCGATCTTGTCAGCTCTAGGTGCTTCATCACAGTCTATGCCTTTGTCAACAGCCTCAGAGTCACTGTAACAATCACTGTAGAAGACATCCTCTTCACCCATATTACCGTATGAATTCGCTATCGATGATGTCGAAGTGTCTTCATCGTCTTCATGCTTCCTTTTTAGGAGTCCATCATTTTTACAAAGAATGGAGGATCTACTGAATATAGGCTTGAATGTATTCTCACTTTTCACGGTGTTGATACTTCCATTAGTTTCAGTCTTCCCGAAGCCATTAGCATCCTTCAATTTATGTTCTTCCTCACAATCGGGTGAGCTAATACCATCACGCTCAGGACAAGGAAAATTATTGACGTAATGCAGATCACTCTTCTTTAGTCTAGTGGATTCATCGGTGTCCTCTATGCCGTAAGTAGTCTTGACTTTACATGTTCTACCATGTCTTTTTAAGCTGTCAATTCTTGTTAACAACCTGCTACAACGATTACAGCTTAACATGTTGCGTAGTGGGTTTCTAGCACAATCATTCTTCTCATGACGTCTAGCATTCCTTCTCATGGCAAAATCCTTGCCACAGTATCTACAGCGGCTTCCTTCCGATTCAGCTGCAGATAACAAACCACGATCCATGGTAGCTTCTGTGACTAATGTTAGATACAAACTGTCAGTTTTCTCCAATTGGAACCATTTCTTAAATAGAGTTTTTGAAATGTTTCATCAGCGAGAGTTAAGTTATCTAATGCAAAGAAAATTGATGCAAGTAGTTCTGGCTGTCGTCAACAGATGTCGCTACGTGTTGCTTGTAGGTAAATAATATCTATTTCATTAATGTGGGATGCGTAACGCTCACTATCGATCGCAAAGGGAGGTTGGCTTCGATAGTATCCAAGGAGAAAAAAAGTTCGTCCGTGCTTCTCAGATTTCTCACGGTCCACCATCTTGGATTGTGACGTCACGGCGGCCATCTTGGATGGGTGTGACCTTGACCTTTGACCGAAACCTCAGGAATGATCGCAAGCACACGGATTTACCATCAAAATATTGATAAGAATAATCAGGAGCACACGGAGAAAAACCATCATAATATTGGCAAGAATAATCAGGAGCACACGGAGAAAACCGACACAAGTTTTCTTTGATATCATAAAAATATAAAAAAAAATTAATGAAAAATTAAAAATAAAAACGAAAAAAAAAATCAAACATTCTGGCTTGTGAACTTCTCATTGTTGAGCAAAGATAGAGTTCTAGTACAAGCCAGAATGTTTGATTTTTTTTTTCGTTTTTATTTTTAATTTTTCATTAATTTTTTTTTATATTTTTATGATATCAAAGAAAACTTGTGTCGGTTTTCTCCGTGTGCTCCTGATTATTCTTGCCAATATTATGATGGTTTTTCTCCGTGTGCTCCTGATTATTCTTATCAATATTTTGATGGTAAATCCGTGTGCTTGCGATCATTCCTGAGGTTTCGGTCAAAGGTCAAGGTCACACCCATCCAAGATGGCCGCCGTGACGTCACAATCCAAGATGGTGGACCGTGAGAAATCTGAGAAGCACGGACGAACTTTTTTTCTCCTTGGATACTATCGAAGCCAACCTCCCTTTGCGATCGATAGTGAGCGTTACGCATCCCACATTAATGAAATAGATATTATTTACCTACAAGCAACACGTAGCGACATCTGTTGACGACAGCCAGAACTACTTGCATCAATTTTCTTTGCATTAGATAACTTAACTCTCGCTGATGAAACATTTCAAAAACTCTATTTAAGAAATGGTTCCAATTGGAGAAAACTGACAGTTTGTATCTAACATTAGTCACAGAAGCTACCATGGATCGTGGTTTGTTATCTGCAGCTGAATCGGAAGGAAGCCGCTGTAGATACTGTGGCAAGGATTTTGCCATGAGAAGGAATGCTAGACGTCATGAGAAGAATGATTGTGCTAGAAACCCACTACGCAACATGTTAAGCTGTAATCGTTGTAGCAGGTTGTTAACAAGAATTGACAGCTTAAAAAGACATGGTAGAACATGTAAAGTCAAGACTACTTACGGCATAGAGGACACCGATGAATCCACTAGACTAAAGAAGAGTGATCTGCATTACGTCAATAATTTTCCTTGTCCTGAGCGTGATGGTATTAGCTCACCCGATTGTGAGGAAGAACATAAATTGAAGGATGCTAATGGCTTCGGGAAGACTGAAACTAATGGAAGTATCAACACCGTGAAAAGTGAGAATACATTCAAGCCTATATTCAGTAGATCCTCCATTCTTTGTAAAAATGATGGACTCCTAAAAAGGAAGCATGAAGACGATGAAGACACTTCGACATCATCGATAGCGAATTCATACGGTAATATGGGTGAAGAGGATGTCTTCTACAGTGATTGTTACAGTGACTCTGAGGCTGTTGACAAAGGCATAGACTGTGATGAAGCACCTAGAGCTGACAAGATCGAAGAATGTGGCGATGTCCTGAGACCGAAACGATGGAAACGTCGTGTTATAAAAAATAAATCTGATAATGCTTATTATGATCGCAGGGACGATTGTGATATTAACAGTATTTATAATAAACAAGCAAGTAAGATGGTGGTAGAAGAGATTGATTACACATCATGGAAAGATCCAAACATATTGGTTGACCGGCTAAGACTTCTACATGACTCGCTTTGTGCAGGAAACTATTCGTGCATCAAAGAAATATCCTTCATACTCAAAGAACTGAGGAAAGCTGGCTACATACAATAATGGTTTCTTTTACTTGTATTTGTGTAATGTTGAGAAGTAATTAAATATTGAAAGTAAAAATTTAATGTTTTTGTTTCTTGTATTCTGATTTCCAACTAAGCCTGTGTGTTTCCGCTAATGTATGTGTGATCATTCCGTTTAATGTGTGTAATGTGTGTATACGTTTCCTTTCCTGTGTGTAGTGTGTGTACGTTTCGTTTCCTGTGTGTACGTTCCGTTTTCTGTGTGTACTGTGTGTACGTTCCGTTTTCTGTGTGTACTGTGTGTACGTTTCGTTTCCTGTGTGTACGTTCTGTTTCCTGTGTGTACTGTGTATACGATCCGTTTCCTGTGTGTACTGTGTGTACGTTCCGTTTCCTGTGTGTACTGTGTGTACGTTCCTTTTCCTGTGTGTACTGTGTGTACGTTCCGTTTCCTGTGTGTACTGTGTGTATACGTTTCGTTTCCTGTGTGTACTGTGTGTACGTTTCGTTTCCTGTGTGTATTGTGTGTACGTTTCGTTTCCTGTGTGTACTGTGTGTACGTTCCGTTTCCTGTGTGTACTGTGTGTACGTTCCGTTTCCTGTGTGTACTGTGTGTACGTTCCTTTTCCTGTGTGTACTGTGTGTACGTTCCGTTTCCTGTGTGTACTGTGTGTATACGTTTCGTTTCCTGTGTGTACTGTGTGTACGTTTCGTTTCCTGTGTGTATTGTGTGTACGTTTCGTTTCCTGTGTGTACTGTGTGTACGTTCCGTTTCCTGTGTGTACTGTGTGTACGTTCCGTTTCCTGTGTGTATTGTGTGTACGTTCCGTTTCCTGTGTGTACTGTGTGTACGTTCCGTTTCCTGTGTGTACTGAGTGATAATTACATTTATTGCATGTAAATTGCATGTATTGTGCGTACATTGCGTACATTACGTGTTGGAGCTGATGGATCTGTTGGAGCACTTGCAGCTAATGGTCAATTGAAGCATAGGAGCAAAATTTAGATGGATCTGATGACGTGAATTGTAGCTCTTGGAGCCTGGCGTATATTGGAGAGATCGAATTTTTTTTCGATCAAATGATCCTCTTTTTTAATTTGTAGATTTGACTCTAGTATTATTGTAAATGGTTCTTGATTTGACTAGCGTATTATTATTCCATCCGGTGCATGTATATAAGCGAGTCCTAGACAGCAGGACGCTCAGTTAGTTACTGACGTCGGCGGTGTAAGGATCACCTAGTTTGTTTCTTCTGGTGCATAAGACGTGTCAATTAGCTGTTCTTGAGACCTCGATGGCATCTTTACCGTCTTTAACGTCGAACTCGGAGGTTGTACCATCGTCTACGGGAACCTTGACGACAGCTACGATGGAGAAGGTGCAGATCCCGTTGGCAACGACGACGTCAACATTGGAGGAGATTTCAACAGATGTGATACCACCATCATCCGAAGTTTCATCGTCAGCAATGGATTTTTCCACTAATGAAAAGCATACATTGCGTCGGTGCAAATACTGTGACGCATCATTTACTATTACCTCAAATGCTCGCAGACATGAAAGAAGCAGTTGTTCTAATAATGTTAAAAGAATACAATTTCAGTGCAATAAGTGCAAAAAACTAATTTCACGTCTTGATAGCTTACATCTTCATTATAAAAAATGCTCCGAGAAGTATAATGAACATGGTTATTGATTTGACTCGTGTGTTGTACCAGCAAATGAGAATATATAAGTGGGACCCTGGTGATATGAACTTCAGTCCGTCTCTGGCTGCGGTGATGAACGGATCGTATAGACATTTAAAGTCATGTAAAAGGCTTTGTCCGTACAATAAGAAGACTGTTTGAATCGAGGAATCCACAAGACTTTAGTACTTTGTCTGTGTTTATTATGTACTTGTAGTAGATTAGAATGTATGTAATAAAAGTTTTTAAAAGAACTTGTGGTGTTTTTTATTTTCTCAAACCTGTCGCTTTTGTGGTATTTTTTAAAATTAAAGTTGATTGGTATCGGTCAGGGGTCGAACCAAGGACCTTAGTCGATCCAATCAATCAGTATATAGATTACAAATTTATTTAATGAATTTTGAACTTTTTCCCGAATCTCTAGCATTAAAATTACGGATTTTCAAGATGGCGTCCAAATTTCAAGATGGCGTGTGTCACAGTAGTAATTGATTACTGTACTGTAGCGGGTTAGAATAAAATTATCCAGATGGAAATGAACTCTATAATACGAGTACACACACACAAGATGGCTTACTCCAGCAGGTGGTAGCTCCTGGTAGCATCTACTGAACATAAAATGTCGGATCCATAATGGTCAACAAGGACAAAGTCAAATTTCGAGGACAAAGTCAAATTTCAATGTCAAGGTCAAATTTCAAGGTCAAGGTCAAATTTCAAGGTCAAGGTCAAATTTCAAGGTCAAGGTCAAATTTCAAGGTCAAGGTCAAAGGCCAAGGTCAAGGTCAAAGGCCAAGGTCAATGACAACAGTTGAGGACAAAAGTATGGTGACCAGATAATTATACTACATGGTATCGGCACACTCTAGCAGACGAAAACAAGATGGTGGACTCCAGCGGATGAAGACAAGATGGCGGACATGATGTCATACCAGTTGATGATATAAACCTTGGTATTGTTGGTGGTAGATCAGTCTAGGTAGCTTTCATGGAGGAAGGATTGATCGTTTACTCTCGCCGGGAATCGAACCAAGGACGTACATCGATATAATCAAACAGAATTCAAATACGTTAATTTTTTGATGAATTTTGGAATTTGTTTCATTAAAATCGGATAATAAATAAAGATTTTCAAGATGGCGTCCAGATTTCAAGATGGCGGACATGACGTCATGCTCACTGTCGATATATATGCTTTGAAAAAAGTGGTGGGGGGGCAGTCTGTCAGCAGCCACCACAGGGGGAAGGATCGGTCGCCATTATTAATTTTTTGACCTCGTCGGGTTCGAACCGAGGACTCCGTGCTCCGTATCGATAATGTTTGTTTTTTATAAATATTTTATTAAATTTTTATTAATTGAATTTTTTTATAAATTTTAAAAAAAATTTCATTAAAATCGGATAATAAATAAAAAAGTTAAAGATGGCGGCCGTAACGGAAATTGCAACGGTGACGTCATCATCCAATATGGCGGAAAACAAAATGGCGGAAAGTTCGAGAAAACAAAATGACGTCATCCAAGATGGCGGATCCAAGATGGCCGCCGTGATATACTTGTCCCGTTACGTTATGTCCCGTTACGCTGTGTCCCGTTACGCCGGCTGCATGCACGAAAAAGTGTCACGTTACGCATATTGTCACGTTACGCTCGTCCAAGATGGCCGCCGTGACGTCACAGATAGACGTGACGTCAGAGATGTGGCTCGGCACCAAGCACCGCAACCTGAATCCTGCCGTCGGAAATACATTCATATACTACTGCTAACATATCCTAATCGACCGCAAAATTTAATGCCACACCGGTTTATACAATGAGATAGAACGGAAAAAAAAAATTGGTTGTCAGTAAAGTCGGTTTACGGACGATAATTTAACGTGACAACGTCATAACAAAACATTGATGAAATGATTGCATACTTTTATGAATAAAATTGAATCAATTTTATTGAATTATCACTATTTTGTATGGTTACAAAGAAGGAGTGAAATGAAATTTACAATTTAATTGATAAATTTACGATTATTTGCACTCACTGATTCAAATATGTTTATCACTTTAACGAAGAGATTATTTTACTATAACTTTTATACATGTTTGCTATTTAACTTCTTCCAATATGTGTTATTCTGTTAAGGATAGGACGATGATAGGAATAGTAGGAAACGAATGGGAGTGTTTCAAGGATGATGTGAAGGAAAATGGCTTACCCAACACCAAGATGCAGTCAAAAATAATATATTTGCGCCACGGACTCTGCAGCAATGCTAGGAGGAACGGGTTAGCAAAGAGCAATGAAACTGTTACATTGAAATGCATGAAAACAGAATTACGACACGGACTCGGTCGCAATGCTAGGAGGTTCAGGTTAGCAAAGAGCAATATAAAATGAGCGTACCGGGACACAGCGAAACGGGACAATGTGCGTAACGGAACACTTTTTCGTGCGTGCAGTCGGCTTTCATCGATTTATTAGACGTCACGTCAAAAAAGCGAGTATGAACTTCGGGGCACTTCGGGTGTTGCTCTCTCGTCCGATCACGAAGGACTGTTGATCTACTCGAGGTCGGTTCTGCCTCGAGCAGTGGTCGGAGCGCGGCGCAAACAAGCGATGTGATTGGTTGGTGACTTGCGCAAGCCGCGCTAACTGGGGACAGCCTCGGGGGCCAGTTTCTCCCTGGGGCCGGCCGCCGGGAGTTCGTGTGGTCTCCTGACGAGACACAGGCGGCTCATCCGCGGCGCAAACAAGTGCGTGCTGCGGTCTGTTAGCGGCTCCGTGGCGCAACAGCGCGCTTTCTTCCAACACCGAGCTGCCGAGGATTCCCGGACACTCGGTCCGCCCGACTTCAACAATAACTCACAACATTACAAAAAGGGGGTGTTTGTCTGTAAAGTCGGTTTACGGAAGATAATTTTACGTGATAACGTCATAAAAAAAATTAATGAAAAACTGCATAATTTTTTTAATTTTAAAATATTATTTACAGTTTTTTTGATTTAATTTAAAATAATAATTTTTAATTCTTCTTGCACGTCGCTTAAAAATAATTCTGTGAATTACTATGAAGGCAGCATGACGTCCAACGCCAGCGAGTTCCGGCAACACACTGGCCCTACTTGACCGTCTACATGCATGCTGCCCGTCCACTCATGTTGCTCCATATTACCGGAAAAGTTGCTGGCAACATTGGTAGCGAGTATTGCTGGGCAACGTGTTGCCGGACAATATTGATGGCCACGTAGAGCACGAAATTGTCCAATATTGGCCAATTTATATTGCTCGTCTAAACGGGCCTTCACAGTGACAGTCGAACTTTCTCGTGTGTCCAAATACCGTCACATTTGAATCGCCAGTAACTACGAGACTGATAATGCATCAACAATGGTTGATCCCACAACAGATAACAGCAAGTCTGTACGTGTTTGTGTCACAGTATTTGTTTTGTTTGGCCCGTGACATTTTTCCAGTGTAGGCGCTTGCGCGTGTTTGTTACGAATTATTCGCGATGCAAACATTCGAATAACTTGTGATTGGACTATTCTGTGTCCATTACACTACTCTCTGTAAAAATTTTATCAAAGAGATTCGATAATTAAAATACACATTAAAACGAAATGCTTGTGTTGATTTTATCCCGATTTTTTGACGTGATAACGTCTTATAAATCGATGAACGCCGGCTGCACGCACGAAAAAGTATGACTCATTGTCACGTTCCGCCTGAGTCGAGCGTGCAAGAACCGGCTAACCACCTTGCGAGAAAATCTTCTATAATATCAAACAGTTTAAGGGCGGGCTATTTAACTAATCTTTCGTGTTTATATTTAAACAAATTATTTAAATTAAATTTGCAAAAAAATCTGTAAATAATATTTGAAAATTAAAAAGGATGCAATATTTCATCAGTTTTTTTCTTATGACGTTATCACGTAAAATTATCGTCCGTAAACCGACTTCACAGACAAACCACGTTTTTTTTTTTTTTTTTTTTTTTTTACGAAAAATCAAAGGCGTGAACCCGAACTGCGGATTTAACTGATTTTTTTCTTTTTATATCAGAGTACTCTGATTGTGGAGTAAAAATCTAGTCGATTCTTGCTTGTACGGCCACTGTTTCTTTCCTATGGCCTCTTACCTATCCCCCCCCCCCCTCCGGCACAACGGGAGCCAAGAGCTCATTTGCGAGGCAGAGATGCAGTACAAGGCCACAGGCGGTCATGACACCCAGACATTTCATCTCACTTTCAACCTTCACCTGTCCCAACGCGGTTTCACGTGAACCACCGACTATTAGATAGACCATCTCGCTCTACGCTTGTGTAAACCTTCTTGAGACTGTCCTAGCACAACCTACTTGTGACTGCCCTAGCACAACCTACTTGAGACTGTTTTAGCACAACCTACTTGTGACTGACCTAGCACAACCACTTTTGTATCCAACCTATCCTTAACAGTAAAACAGTTTTTCTACTCAACCTTTAACATAATTTTAGCCCATACAGTAAAGATATGCGGTAGGTATTTCTCGTTTGAAACTGTAATTTTTAGTGCGACCTTTATAATAGGCTATGCTGCTATTCATTTCAGTGTAAGAATATTTAGCCTACTTTTGGTACCTTTTTCTTTACACATTTATTGTAGTAGCTTATTATATTGTAAGGTCAGATAGACCTTCGTGGGAATCATGGAATATATGCTATCTTTAAATCAGAATATTAAGGTAGTTAAGTTACTATAAATTGAACCAGCAGCGAAAAGGGCTGGACAGATAACCCAAAGAGTTTAATAAGTGTGCATCAGAGATAAAATATTTGAGGTTTATTAAAAGTATAACAAATGAGCTTATGAGTCTAGGTGAAAGATTTCAAAACCCTTGGTGAAAAACGTAATTAGTTTATTAATGAGTGAATTGAATTGGGTAATGTCGAAAA
Source organism: Bacillus rossius redtenbacheri (assembly GCF_032445375.1). Classification (NCBI taxonomy): domain Eukaryota; kingdom Metazoa; phylum Arthropoda; class Insecta; order Phasmatodea; family Bacillidae; genus Bacillus; species Bacillus rossius. The sequence goes on from NC_086330.1 coordinate 379,385,581, forward strand.
AAATATAATAGAAAACTAATAGGCTCCCTAAAGAAAAAGTCGTTAAAAATGTAATGATTAATCGTAAATATCAAAGTGGCATATGGGACACAAGGCTTTGTGTAGCGGGCAAACGTAACGCAGGAATTGGTTACAAATGTTCGCTTTTCAGGAGGAGATTGGTTATTGTCTAACGGGAGCAAGGTGTCTTTGCTAGGAGGTGCTCTAGGTTCCTCTGCGAGGATATTTTTTATAGACCAACATGCTTTCCGCAATCAGGCCGGGCCACTGAACCCAACGACGCAATAACGCAAAGACCGCAGCAATATCACGGTCGTTTATAAATCACGGAAGTCACAAGGCGTCACCAACATAACAACTCGAAATTATAAAACAGTAGAACACGAATTTCTTCCTCTAGCCTCCTTTCTTTTATATTCATGTTTATAAGGAAAACATATTTAACTGTCGATAATTTGATTTTAAATTGTTATTTTCTTTCACCGTGTGAAAGTTTAACAAGTGAAAACTTCAATAAAAACATCTAGTCTACGTCTTAAAATCTTTTTCGGAACACTCCGTTTGGAAGGCGGAAACGGAAGATGTTAAAAGTAGGGTAATGCTTGCGTGGTTTATAAACGAGTATTTTAAAACGTCGTTATTTAACTTTTTGCGTCTTGTGTTTCTTGCGTTGCCTTTGATATTACTTCTTATCTGCTTCTGCCTTTTTTTTTTCCTAATTTTTAGGCACGATGTTAAATCACGATCTCCAGCTGAATAATATGAAGAGAGAAAAAAAACAGTTGTCTGTAAAGTCGGTTTACGGACGATAGTTTAACGTGACAACGTCATAACAAAACATTGATGAAATGATTGCATACTTTTATGAATAAAATTGAATATTTTTTTATTGAATTATCACTATTTTGTATGAATACAAAGAAGGAGTGAAATGAAATCTACAATTTAATTGGTAAATTTACTTTTATTTGCACTCATTAATTCAAATATGTTTATTACTTTACGAAGAGATTATATTAACTATAACTTTTATACATGTTTGCTATTTAACTTCTTCCAATCTGTGTTATTCTGTTAAGGATAGTACGATGATAGGAAAAGTAGGAAAGGAATGGGAGTGTTTCAAGTTTAATGTGCCTCGAAAAAGTCAAATCGATGGTTGTTCCAATCGAGTGGTAGAGAGATAGATGCGGCGCAAGCGTACAATGAGCGTAACGGGACAATGCGTAACGGGACAATGTGTGTAACGGGACAATGAGACACCCTTTTGTGCGTGCAGCCGGCGTTCATCGATTTATTAGACGTCACGTCAAAAAAAAAGCTATCTCACAAGTCTATAAGTACTTTTGAAGTCTTAAATCACAATGTTCACGTGCCAGAACTAAACAAAGCTAACCTGGTGCTACGAGGCGCTACCTGTGAGGTAAGTGCCGTAGCAGTTGCACAACGTAGCGACGGGGCAATACGTCCTCGTCATGTCGGAGGCGGTCTCTGGCGTGGAAGCCGCTAGCCTGCTCCCCGGGTCTGACGACCTTTGTGCCTCGTTACGAGTTGTAGGTTGACTGACTCACCCACTCCAGCCTGTAATAATGCATAACTCTTTCAAGGCTCTCTTTCCTGTCCGTTAGGTGTTTTCTCATCTCTTTCTCCCCCTTTTTTGACGTGACAAAGTCTAATAAAACAATGAACGCCGGCTGCACACACGAAAAATCGTCCCGTTACGCTCATTGTTCCGTTACGCATTGTCTCGTTACGCTCATTGTACGCTTGCGCCGCATCTATCTCTCTTCCACTCGATTGGAACAACCATCGATTTGACTTTTTCGAGGCACATTAAACTTGAAACACTCCCATTCGTTTCCTACTTTTCCTATCATCGTCCTATCCTTGACAGAAGTTTAATAGCAAACATGTATAAAAGTTATAGTTAAAATAATCTGTTCGTTAAAGTAATAAACATATTTGAATTAATGAGTGCAAATGAAAGTAAATTTATCAATTAAATTGTAGATTTCATTTCACTCCTTCTTTGTATCCATACAAAAGAGTGATAATTCAATAAAAATGATTCAATTTTATTCATAAAAGTATGCAATCATTTCATCAATGTTTTGTTATGATGTTGTAACGTTAAACTATCGTCCGTAAACCGACTTTACAGACAACCAATTTTTTTATAGCTATAATTACTCTTCATAGTACATGGTGGGATTTAACTACATTTTTCAGACTGAAAGGTTGTCCGTTTAACTCCGTTAACGTGATTTGAACTATATGTTTTATGCCAGTTTTACATAGGAGCATATTTTAAAATTTACATAGATAACCCCCAAAAAATCTGTATGTTTATAAATTACTCTATGACTTCCCTAGGTTTCCGTTAACACATTTAATAATATTGTAATATTGATAGTAAAATTTACTATCATAGCAGTAAAGGATGATGTTCACTAGATGCAAATTCAAAGTATGTATAAACTCTATTTGGGAGATTTATGTCAAAGTTTAATAATTAATTCATGAAGTAGCTTGGTTTCTGGGTTGCAGCTGTGCCCTTGGCGAATAATTCACCGACGTTTCCGTTGAGTAGGTAACTGCTCCCTGATGATGGCGACTGAAATGTCGACCGAAACGTCGGTGAATTATTCTCCAAGGACACGGCTACAACCCAGAAGCCAAGCTACTTCAGACAATGGCCGTGAAAGCCTGCGAACATTTTTTAATAATTCAATATTTTGAAACTAAAATATGTATGTTGGGTATGGTAGAGTAGCTCATCACAAACAAACAGACGAAAAAAATATATATACTTTATTTTAATATATTAGTTTAACATAAAACTGGGTACGCAATAAGTAAAGACCTGAAAAATTCGCGGATTCAATGACCTCTAGTATAGCTTCCGTTATCCTCTGCATTTCTCAAGCAAACACGCGTGTTCATTGGGTGCTAACTTGTGAGGCGTCTCCACTGGGTGGCTTGTAATTCGACGCTTCTTTGGTAAATAGTCTGCCATTGGCCCAGAGAACTCCAGTTAAACTGCGACCCATAGCAGAACCAGCAAAATTTTTCATAAGTTTGAATTTTAGCCTATCACGAAATGAATCCGCGAATTTTTCCGGTCCTTAGCAATAAGGAACAGTTACCAACGAGGAGACGTATTATAAATAGGGACCGGAAAAATTCGCGGTTTCAATAGCCTTCAGGATAGACTGCACATTCCCATGTACACTCGGGCAAATAACGCAAGTTCATTGGCTGCTGACTTGTGAGTCGTCTCAGCTGCTTTGTCTGTGATATGATCCTTCTTTGGTTGAGGGCTTATAATTGGTTGAGATTCGTACAGATGAACATTAAGCCAATAGCAAAATCATCTAAAAGGTATATGTATTTGACTTCTAGCCTATCGCCGAATGAATCCGCGAATTTTTCCGGTCTCTAATTATAAATAACGAGTATTCCCAAACAGCAGTTCACAAGAGAACACGTCCTGGGTAGCCATGCTTGCTGCGGCGTGACGTTCTCGTGTTTGAGGGTCCTGGGTTCGGATCCCGACCCAGAACTTACGGCCCCCCGAGTGGGTGACCGAGGGGTGTCGCAACCCACTACAACGTCGAAGGTCCCGTCGGCCTGTGCTGACACCCCTCGCCTGCGCTGTCGGACTTGCGCACTTTCCAACGAATACTGCACCTGAAATGAATCAACATTTATTCGTAATTAAACTGGCTCTTCGTAGAATTCTTCAAATTTCGAATTCTCTTTCTCTCTCTCTCTCTCGGTATAAACAGAGTAAGCGCACACGTGAAAGAAATAAGTGTGTTTTTTTTTGCACGATTCTTAGCCAGTTCTTGATTTTTTTTTCTTTTTCATTTATACCAAGATAATCATGGTGAATTCATATTAAATTTAAGTAAACTCTGCACCCGTAAATTTTCAAGACACAAAAAATAAAATATAAAGCATGAAGACAGAACTACCATAAAAACTAAAAAAACTAAAAAAAGACGAAAGGTAAGATCTATAAAAGAAGATATATTTAAAAGATAAAATGAAAAGTAAAACCATTATTATATCCAAATAGGGTTTGGATCTAGGTGGTATATATATATATATATATATATATATATATATATATATATATATATATATATATACACACACACACTCACTAGCGGCCCGCCCATTCTCCCGAAGGATGCGATCTACTAATACAGCCTTAAACCGATTTTACAGACCACCCCCTTTTTTTTTTGTGAGAACAGGAAAGGTTAGTACGAATGTCGTAATGGTCCTAAGCTTTTTTTTTTTTTTTTTAACGGTTACCGTAGAGACTGCATGCTCAGCTGGACTGTCTCCCGTGCTCATCACGAGCCGCAGACACGGCGCGAAGAAGCGAGCAGCGCAGGGGCAGAGCGGTCCAGGCGCCGATGAAAGTCCCGCCGCGCCGGGAAAGCGGCGGACATGCGCCGCTCTTGCGCCCAGACGGCTCTCGTCCTTTCTCCAGCGCGCGGCGCGGTGGGCCCATCTCCGCTGCATCTGCCCCAGGGAGAGGCACTGTACCAGCTGCAAGACCCCCCCCCCCCACCACCACACCCCTAGCTCGTGCGTGGGGGGCGGCTGTCATATATACCCCCGCCGCGGGGTCCCCGGCTGCAGTCGCGCGCGTGCTCCGGAGGTCCGACCACCATTCTTCCGTCTCCGGGCGTCGCCGACCAGTAAGTCCACCAGCCTCACCGCGGCCGGGGGGGGGGGGGGGGGGGGCAAGGGAGAGTATCACTATAAGTGGTGGATTTAACAAAGGGGGTGTCCGGGGGCTCTTCCCCCGGTAGAAAAAAAAAATTATATTCCAAGGAGCAAAATTGTGCTATTTAATCATCTTTCGTACATAAAAATAGAATTTATTTACTACTAGCAGAAATTTTAACATTTTTTTAATAAAAAAATTACTTAAGGCTCGGCATCACAAAACAGTGTTCACTTTTTCAGTTTTCGTCCCGTAGGGCAATTTGTTGAATTTTCCCACTGCGCGGGGTACATAAATTACAAGCACCCTTCAAATTTAGTTCCCAGATAGCATCAAGTTATCTAGAGCTGTAGAAAAGGCGAAGATGTATTTATAATTAAAAATATGTTTGACTAATTTATTTTAAGAATAAAGTAACGCACGGACAAGGAAATCCCGCAAAACCAATTAGCATTGCAATGAAGACAATGCCTCTTGTTCATCTGATGCAATGGCCGGGCAAAACCATCACTTTGCCCGGCCATGAAATGTTATGGCCGGGCAGTCGCCTGGGTCCCCCCCCCCCCCCAAAGGTTCCTACGCGCCTGCTCACACCTTGTCGTCACGTCGTCGCACTCGCAACTGCCCTATTTTTTTTTTTTTTACCTAGCCTAAGTTATTCTAAGCGAGAAGCCTAAGATGTACATCAAGCTCTGTCCCTGGCCGAACACGCCCGAATATTCACCTTCGGCCAACCTCGGGATTTGTTTTATTTTTTGCGCAGGAAAAATGAATTCAAATATTAAAAGTGGTCGATTAGGTTAGCTACATAAAAACACTTTAAAACACTATGGACGGTTAGTTAGGTTAGTATAGCTACATTAAAATAAACAGAGAAATATCTAAACCTGAGGTTGGCCGAAGGTGAATATTCGGGCGTGTTTGGGCAGGGGCAGAACTTGATGTACATCTTAGGCTTTCCATTCTAAGTGTGTAAGGGAAGATTCCGGGTTAGGGGAGGACCTAAGTGTGTCTCAGGCCGAAGCCTATACAGTCTACCATGCGGGTTCTTTTTAACCATGCGGGACAAGGGCGCGTGCATTGTGTGCTAATTATGGTTTACTGGCCAGCCATGGCTGCGATTGGCACCATGGCTGACGCCCCATTGATAGCCTAGCTTAAAAGCTAGCTAATGTGACCCAGGTAAAACCTGCATAGACACAGGGAAAACCCTGGGACGGGTCATGCGGGGATCAAATAACATGCATTAAGCAAGCAGGTAACAACTGGACAAGAGGGAAGAGGGTGTGGTTTCTATAGTAGTCGCCAGAGCGCAGCATATGTACAACGTCAAAATAAGGGGTTCTTCGATTGTTTTTGTTCTTTGCTTTCTTGCATTGAAAATGGGTAAGCTGCCGAGTTTTCAATATTCTTTTAACTCGTGAAAGTTGCGGAAGATAAAAAAAAAATTGGTTGTCTGTAAAGTCGGTTTATGGACGATAGTTTAACCTGACAACGTCATAACAAAACATTGATGAAATGATTGCATACTTTTATGAATAAAATTGAATCATTTTTATTGAATTATCACTATTTTGTGTGAATACAAAGGAGGAGTGAAATGAAATCTACAATTTAATTGATAAATTTACTTTTATATGCACTCATTAATTCAAATATATTTATTACTTTAACGAAGAGATTATTATAACTATAACTTTTATATATGGTTGCTATTTAACTTCTTCCAATCTGTGTTATTCTGTTAAGGATAGGACGATGATAGGAAAAGTAGGAAACGAATGGGAGTGTTTCAAGTTTAATGTGCCTCGAAAAAGTCAAATCGATGGTTGTTCCAATCGAGTGGAAGAGAGATACATAGATGCGGCGCAAGCGTACAATGAGCGTAACGGGACAATGTGCGTAACGGGACACTTTTTCGTGCGTGCAGCCGGCGTTAATCGATTTATTAGACGTTGGCACGTCAAAAAAAATGGGGTGTGGCTGTGTCATGGACACGGTCGTGTGTTGTACGTGAATACGTGTACGTAACAGGTAATATTTTATATACAAAATAATATTTTTGTTTTATTTTAACACATATATTTACTGTAACTATTTTACACTGATGTTATGTATATGAAATTGATAGATTTTGACAAGAGCTGACGACTGAAACTCAAATGAACGTCGTAGCTTCTCCGAGTCGAAAGTTATACTAAATGGAAATCTCGAGAACGCAGCAAAATGACCTCAAAATGGCGGCGCTTCCCCCTCCACCGCGCTCGATGCGTCACAGTCCTCACTTAGCGTAACGAATTCTTTGATCCTATAGCTTTCAGGTGGTGTAATTAAATTTTAAATGGAGATGATAGATATGTAGCTGCAACACCAAACTGTAGGTATCCCCCGATTTTGTTATCATTGTTTTTCTAACTGCCTCCCGCTATGGAAGCAATTTTAAAGACGTATTCACGTCAAAATTCAGATGTCCACTAAGGCAAAAGTAAATGCTAACAAATGAAGTCTAATCACACATCGAAAATAAATGAGTTCGGGTGTTCGACGTTTGAAAAGCGCCGATCGCAAAACGGACAACACTAATCAACATTTTCTTTTTAGTCATTCAGGATGTCGCCATAGTTTCCTGCGCTTGGTTCCAGGCAGGGACGTCGGAACAGGGGGGGGGGGGGGGGCAGCAGGGGTGAGTCGCCCCCGTGCTGTTATGTATGGGGGGGGGGGGGGCGAGAGTAGCATTTCGCCCCCCTCCTTTTCCTAGAATAAATGTTTGGTCCTAGTAGTATTTTTCTCAACCAGTAGTTACAAACGTTGCATTGGTGATCACATTGATTAGAAAATCAAATTTATGATTGTCAATATACTGTAAAATGATTGCAAATTCCTAGATGGTATTTTATTTAAATTGTACTACATCTACTGTCAGAGTAGTATTTAATACATACTACGTCATCAAATTCTTGGAATGGTCTATATTTAATATTTTGGTTCGGTAATTCATTAAATAGCACAATTTTGCATCTAAAATTCCAAATTCCCCCCGCTCTAGGACTGAGGTAAGTGTAGGCTAATACATCTTTTCGCCCCCCCCCCCCCCTCCCAAATCTTGAAAATGTTCCGACGTCCCTGGTTCCAGGTAGTGACTTTTCCCAGTTACGTGCATGTATGTGTCCGCGCAACGCGAGGTGTCGCATGGGTGTTGGGCAGGGTTCATCCATGCCGACCCCGCCGACAGCTCCTCTGCTCCCGCGCTTTCCCGCATGAGTGTGGGGGGGGGGGGGAGCTAACTTTCCCGCCCGCGCGCGGCGCGTGTGTGCTGACGAAGCCCGCGCCTCTTCCCCTCACCACTCTACTCCTCCCGACTAGAAGCACCTTCGATCTGTACAGCTCCGAGCCGCTCCCAGCGCCAACACTTGGTGGCCATGGCGTGGCCGGGTCTCGGAAAGGGAAGCCTTCATTCCACAGACGAGAGAGCCACACCCGAAGTTCCCCCAAGTTCACGCTCGCTTTTTCTATCTCATTGTATAAACCGGTGTGGCATTACATTTTGCGGTCGATTAGGAATAGGTTAGCTACATTATAAATACTTTAAAAACATTGTGGATGGTTGGTTATATTAGGTAAGTAAGTATAGCTACATTAAAAATACTGTAAAATCATTTTATGGTTGCTTAGCAAATAACTTTTTAATATATGTAGCTATCCAGGGCTAGGAAACCGTTTACATGAATTCACAGTATCTTTAATGTAGCTATCCTAACCAAATCAACCGTCCACAATGTTTTAAAGTATTTATAATGTAGCTAACCTAACCTAATTGACCATTAGTTATCATGAGTTGTATATTTATTTACAATGAACAAAAAAACCCGAAGATGCACGATCGGGAGTTTGGCTCTCTCGTCTGTGAAAAGAAGGCTTGCCAACACGAGTATTCGGGTCTGTGCAACATAGAATTTAGGGGAGGACGGAGCAAGTTGACGAGCGGGGCAAGACGACGAATGACTTAGTTCCACGTCATGTTATTAGATAGCACCACCTAACAGACACTACTAGCGCTCCACACTGGTGGGCACTAAAGAATCGCACAGTGAAGCCGCTGCCACCATTTAGTTGTTTGTTAGATGATGTTCGTACATTTGGTCTGACGTATTGTAATTTTCAAGAACTTCGAAGTAATATCTCATGGACAAACAGGTAAGATATTTGGTTATTCAATGCCACACATTATTACCTTAGACAATATACTTTTCTTAACCACTATATATTGTTAACCTTTTATATTTTTTCCTAGCGAAAAAATCCAATACTAATAACATTGCTGATCGGGGCAAGTTGACTGGGGCAAGATGACGACTCGTCATCTTGCCCCAAGTGCTTTTTTACAGTTGTTTTTTAATTGTTCATGCCCTACAGGCTTTCATTAAACAAAAATTCTAATTAAAAAGTATTTAGCCTACCTAATTGTATTTTCTTCCTAGGAAATGCCTATTCTTGGTGGAAGATTTCGAGAAGTTTTCACTGAAGAGCAGCTAGAATATTTAAGGAACTACTCGACAGCAATGGATAACATGTTTTTTGGGATGACAAAGCAGCAATGTAGAAAACTTGTGTTTTACTTTGCAGAATATAGTGGAATTTCGCATCCGTTCAATGTGGAGACCAGGATGGCAGGTGAGGATTGGTTGGCTAGTTTTATGAAAAAATGTAAGTTCAGTTTTCGGAGACCAGAGGAAACATCCATTGCCAGAGCAATGGGCTTTAACAAGCCAAATGTTGACAAGTTTTTCTTAATTTTGAAATAAGTGCGGGAAAAACATAGATTTCCATCTTCTGCCATTTACAATGCAGATGAATCTGCACTTTCCACTGTATCTTATAGGCTACCAAAGGTTATTTCACCCACAGGAAGTAAGAGTGTTTCCAAGATCGTTTCGGCAGAGAGAGGAAGAAATGTTACTATTATTTGTTGCATTAATGCTTGCGGATATTACCTGCCCATTTTTTTGGTTTTCGCAAAAACAGATGCGACCTGAACTTGTGGAAAGAGCCCCTCCGGGAACCGTTGGACATTGCAGTGATAATGGTTGGAGCAATGGAGAAATATTTGTGTTGTTTTTGAAACATTTCGAACTACATGTGAAACCAACCAGTGAATTTCACGTGCTGTTCCTTGTTGACAACCATAAAACACACGTAACACTGGAGGCTATAAACTTTTGCCGGGAAAATCACATCTTTATGGTCGGATTTCCACCCCACACTACTCATCGTCTTCAAATGCTGGATGTTTCCTTTTTTGGGCCATTAAAAACCTATTACAGTCAAGCTTGTGACAACTTAATGGTCACTAATCCAGGGCAAGTCATAACTGACAAAAAAAAATTGGTGAGCTACTAAGCACTGCTTATTTAAAAGCAGCTACAGTCGGTAATGCAGTCAATGGGTTCTGAGAATGTGGAATTGAGCCTTATGATCCCCTTGTGTTTACTGAGCATGATTTAGCAGCAGCGAACCCCACCGATCATGATCTTGCTATGGAAAAAGCAGTTAATGAACATCAGGCAGAGAAAACTGAAGAACCAGGACCTTCAAGAAATGCTACTTCCATTGAGCCAGGACCATTAAGAAATGCTACTCCCATTGAGCCAGGACCTTCAAGAAATGACATTTCCATTAAACCAGGATCTTCAAGAAATATTTCTCCGATTGAGCCAGGACCTTCAAGAAATTCTACTCCCGTTGAGCCAGGACTTTCAAAAAATGCTACTCTCATTAAGATAGGGCCTATAAGAAATGCTACGCCTGTTGAGCCAAAACTGTGCCGAAGTGTTTTCGATTTCAAACCATTGCCTAAAGAAAGATCATATGTGAGAAAAAGGATAAGTCATAAGCAATGTGCAAGTGTCATCACAAGCTCACCCATGAAAGCGATGCTGGTTCAGAGAAAAGCTCAGAGGATAGAACAAGAACGTTTGAAGCAATAAAGACATGAGTCTCGAGATGCAAAAAAAGGAACTGTTACTAAGAAACTGAAGTTCGATTCTCGAGAAAAATCCAAGAAGCTCCAACTTTCGCCAGGCATGACTTCAGCTCAAATATCCGAAGTGCAGTGTCTTGTGTGTGATGAGATTTATGTCGACCCTCCATCAGAAGATTGGATCGAGTGTTGCAAATGCCACATATGGTGGCATGAGGACTGCTCGAACTTTGAAGGAGGAAAATTTGTTTGCGATTATTGTTTATAAAAACACCAACTCTTAATTGTTTATGTAAGTTAACTATTAATTGTAATTTTCAACAAACCAAGCCTTTAATAATATGCCATATATGTAAAAAAAGCATGTAACAATGTTAAATTAGTTAATTTACATTAGTTTGCATTCTAAGAATAAATATGTTTAAACTTGTGCAGAAATGTCATCTTACCCCGTAGTCAAAGTCATCTTGCCCCGGTAACGGGGCAAGATGGCACATTTGCATTATATTTTTAAAAGGGCAGAATTTTGGATATAATATAGAAATATAGATTTTTTCCATTTAGTTACACCACGACAAAAGACTGTTCTAATCGTGTGTGGAAAGAAGGAAATCGTATTTCCAAAATTAAAATTATAAAAAATGACGAACTCTTAACATCGCCAACTTGCCCCGTCCTCCCCTACATCATAGGCTTCCCTCAACCAGTGACTCTCTTTCATTTGTCGTTGGCTGAAAACATTTCTCGCCCAGATATATTCTAAACGTTGTTTTAGAGCTGGAAAAGGTGACACAAATGACACTAAGTAAACTTGCGTAATATTTTACCGCTATTAGATAAAATTTTCAGAGAAAAAAAAATTCCAAAAAAAGCTGTGTTGATAAATTTGCAGGAAAATACCTCAAGCAAAATAGTTTTGATTTATGAAATAATTGAAGTATTGGATTCAATTTTTGGGAATGACTGCAATTCTAATACAATAAATAGACCCTGTGTATTATTTTTAAATCTCTAAATTTGTGATATATGCCTTAAAGAAAGTCAATGTGCAATATTAATCGTTAAAAATGTAGAAAAAAACCAGTTTTAACCAATATAGCGTCCTTAGATTCCTTCCTATTCCTCAAATACTTTCGTCGGTTGAAGGCTAGTGTATGTATGCCCTACGACATTCTACACAGCACGTGCATATTATAACCCATAGAAGTACTGAAGGCATAAGATATATATTCCGGAACTATTTACGAAGTTTACACGAGTATATCGATAATATCTTTCATACATACCATAGTATATGACACACACGTCAGGATATCACAATAATGTAATTTACGTATTCGGAATATCGCATGGATATAATGCGTTGACTGAGATTATTAATTGCCGACATGACATTATCAACTGTTTCCTCCAGACAATACAGAGCCTGTTATTAAATATTAAACTAAAACATTGATTCTGTTTGGAAATGCATTAATTATGCCCTGAAAAAATATTTAATAAATAATTCAATGTTGTACTTAGGAAAGAGATATTCACCAATTCGAACACATTTTTTTTGCAAGTTTGCAACATCGAACATGTGTTTGGTCATCGGATTGCGTGGGTGGGTTTCTACCAAAGTGGTATCCTAGGTAACCCAGGCCTATCTTAGGCAGAGATTAGAGAAAGTTACAGATGGAGTATATGCTCTGAGCACTGTGGCCAGTTTGTTCACGTAAGAAGATGGCGGCCATTTGTTTATATAGTATATTGAAATGTAGTTTACTACATACTCTTGTACACAATCATTTATTCTCGAGTCAACAGTCTTTATTTATTTAATATTCATACACTTTTCCACCACCATGCACACATCACTTATGAGAAAATTCGATTTTCTCCATGTCACAATATGGAGGCGACCTGCTTCCCCCTTACGTACCCTGGCTTCAGCAGAGATACCAACAAACTGTGTTTATGCTCCATCTGTAACTTTCTCTAATCTCTGATCTTAGGCCGCTCTCCATAAGGAGCATCCATGAAGTATCCCGCCTATTCCTGTTCTTCGGAGTGCACAGTTGTTCAGACTCTACAGCATAACAAAAAAAAGTTTAATTAAAAATTAAATTCTTGAAAGCACAGATCCAACAAAAAGTATATCTTCTGAGACTTTTGGAGATAACCTAGATGGTTGATAGTACTACTCACGTGATATCGCGATAACATCGATGCTCTGTGGAAACTGATTTTTCTATAGATAACTCCTGAAATAAATGTCTAACAGGTGAACATGATTTAATTAATTCGAAATAAGAAAAAAATGTCTCTATCTCCTTGAGAAATTTACGTGAAACATTAAGACTGTTTACTTCTTGCAAACAATTTCTAACAAAATCATTAAATTAACTCAGGCATTTGCGCTGCATATCTAGGAACAGCAGGTAAAACCTTTAATGTTCTGCACGCAACATTCTAACGCATAAGAAAACAAACAGATTCTGTCACGACAGCCTGTTGAGAGCTGCTGGAACTCTGGTGGTGTGAACCAGGCTTTAGATTCTTACAGTCGCGAGCCAGCCAGAACCGGAGGGCTCGTTACTGAGAGACACGTTGCACGGGCGCTACAAGTTATCAGTAGAGACCGGAAAAATTCGCGATTTCATTTCGCGATAGGCTAAAATACAAACAGTTATACCTCAGTGCTACCTCTGCTATTGGCTCACAACTCACCTGGATGACTCTGGGCCAATGAGAAACACCCGACCAAAGCTTTATACGAATCACAGGCTGCTACGTTGGGACGCCTCACAAGACAGCAGCCAACGAGTGGGTGGCATTTGACCGAGTGTACGTAGAACTGTGGAGTTAATGGTAGAAGTCATTGAACCCGCGAATTTTTCCGGTCCCAAGTTATCAGCGAAAGTCTAGGTACTTTCAATTTTTAATTTCCGTGTCGTGTGTTGCTGCGGCGGCAGAAGTCCGGAAGACGCCGGATTCCAGGGTGATGGATGATCGGGAAGGAGGGGGTCGCAGCCTCTGGCCCCGGGGGGCAGTTCGTGCCCCACGACGTGAGATACTGGGAGGGGGGTGCTCGCCCGTCATGGCCGCGCTTTCCCTCCGTCAGCGCCCACGCGGGCAGGCGGCGTGGGAGGCGCTCTGCCACCGCCGACGACTCTCGACCTCTCGACCTCTCGATCCATCGAGCCTCCGTGCTAGCCGCACCCTCTGGACCATCGACTCCACCAACTACTGCCGGACACGATCTCTCGACCTCTCGACCTATCGAACCTCTGGTAGAACGACTCCACCAACTGCTGCTGGACACGATATCTCGACCTCTCGACCTATCGAACCTCTGGTAGAACGACTCCACCAACTACTGCTGGACACGATCTCTCGACCTCTCGACCCATCGAACATTAATTATTGGTTCAATTCATGGGCAATGAACATTCAAAATTATAGATTAGCATCATACTTAGGTATGTATTAGGACACAATCATAAGTGTTGTAAAAGGAACTTTTTATTTAATAATTTCAGGTTTTGAAAAGCACTTAAGGGTTTGAAATCATTAAATTTTTGAAAATAAATGTTTGACAGGGGAGCACCTTCGGACCCCCCGCTGTTAGGTTTTTTTATACCACTCGACCCCCAAATGCCCCAATCCCCAGACCACAGAAAAAAATGTCCTATCAAAATTTTATTTTTATAGCTTCCATCAGTCACTTTCTTCCACAAATCCTGCCTACGCCCATGTTAGAGCACATGCTAGAGCCCATGCTAGAGCCATGCTTGGGGAAATGCTAGAGCCCATGCTATAGCCATGCTAGGGGAAATGCTAGACCCATGCTAGGGGAGATCACGTGTTCGCACAGTCGACCGGCCTGGATCTCGGCGGCGCGCGGTTCCGTGTTCGATCCCTTATCGTGTCCGCGCGGGAATGCGTGGCGAGCCGCCTGAATGCCGAGCACCTCTCGCCTCGCGGCCGTCACGTGACACTCACTTGTTCCCGGTCAGCTTCAGCCCCTCACACGCCGCCAGTCCAGCTGCCAGCTGCGACTGCTCTCCGACAACTGAAATATTTTTGACGTGACAACGTCTAATAAATCGATGGACGCCGGCTGCAGGCACGGAAAAGTGTCCCGTAACGCACATTGTCCCGTTACGCTCATTGCACGCTTGCGCCGCATCTATGTATCTCTCTTCCACTCGATTGGAACAACCATCGATTTGACTTTTTCGAGGCACATTAAACTTGAAACACTCCCGTTCGTTTCCTACTTTTCCTATCATCTTCCTATCCTTTACAGAATAACACAGATTGGAAGAAGTTAAATAAAAAACATGTATGAAAGTTATAGTTAAAATAATCTGTTCGTTAAAGTAATAAACATATTTGAATTAATGAGTGCAAATAAAAGTAAATTTACCAATTAAATTGTATATTTAATTTCACTCCTTAGTATACATACAAAATAGTGATAATTCAATAAAAATGATTCAATTTTATTATATTTTAGTTTTTAAATGATTTCAATTTTTTATTTTTATGCAATCATTTCATCAATGTTTTGTTATGACGTTGTCACGTTAAACTATCGTCCGTAAACCGACTTTACAGACAACATATTTTTTTTTTTTTAATTCCGGTTAGTTTCACATTTTAAATAACCGGTTATAATATTTGGGAAGAATTGTACGTCTTTCAATGTAACACTGAAGAAGACTAGAAAATCACCGAATCCCGACAGATATTTCACTTTCTAGCCCGGACGTGACGCGGTCTGATTAATTAGCGCGCGCGACACCGCCTGGCCTGACTACCCGGACGAGTGGTTTCGAATGTTGTTTCTGGAAACAGGTTGGCGTGAAAACAGTTTGCGATGGGCCACAAATTATTGAAAAGTTTTGTGATGTTACCTGGTGGGCGCCATGTCTGGGCTGCAACGTCACGTGTTAAGCACCCATAAGATTAAAACTATTTATAGTTGGTAGACTAATTACTAGGGACCGGAAAAATTCGCGAGTTCATTTCGCGATAGGCTAAAATACAAACAGTTATACCTCAGTGCTGCCTCTGCTATTGGCTCACAACTCACCTGGATGACTCTGGGCCAATGAGAAACACCCGACCAAAGCATTATAATAATCACAGGCTGCTACGTTGGGACGTCTCACAACACAGCAGCCAATGAGTGGGTCACATTTGACCGAGTGTAAGCAGAACTATGGAGTTCATCCTACAGGTCATTGGATTTTTCCGGTCCCTACTAACAGCATTTAAAATATGCTCACATTTTTTAAACAGGTTGGAGTTCGCTATTCCGTTTGGAAAAAGTGTTTATTTCGACAGAAACAGGTTAATTCACAATAATCCTAAGGTTAAAAATAACACGGAGCAAGATATTTAAGTAGTATAAAATGGAGGACTAAAAATTCATTTGTATTATTCTGTATTTACAATATTATAGCATTGAAGCTAAAATTTCCATAGGTTGCTTGACATTGTGACGTTGATTGCGCTGACTCAAGAAACAGTGCCAAGGTAGCCAGGCTGATGCGCAATCCGCATTTTTTTAAGGAATTTTTTTAGCAACATGATGTATTAAATCAAACTATTCTAAATGTAATATCTTTTTCTGACAAATACTGCCACAAAATCCTGAGCCAGCTCACTTAAGTATTATTGAAAAATGGGGGTTGTCTGTAAAGTCGGTTTACGGACGATAATTTTACTTGATAACGTAATAAGAAAACATTGATGAAAAAATTGCATACTTTTTTTTTTAATTTTCAAATATTATTTACAGTTTTTTTGAAAAATTTTATTTAAATAATTTGTTTAAATATAATCACGAAAAACTAGTTAAAAAAAAGCCCGCCTTTAACCTGTTTGATATTACAGAAGATTTTCTCGCACGGTGGTTGGGCCGGGTTCTTGCACGCTCGGCTCAGGCGGAACGTGACAATTTTTCGTGCGTGCAGCTGGCGTTCATCGAATTATAAGACGTTATCACGTCAAAAAATTATTTTTACTACGAGTGAAACATCACTCTTTGCTATGGTTTCCACTGTCTGGTGCTCAGAGCGCAGTGGCCCGGCGTAGCGAGTCGCTCGTATAGGCTGGAGACTTCAACGAACGTGTATCACTGGAGACTTCAACGTGTAGAAAGGGTGCAGCTGTCGCACAGAGTCACGCGCTGACTTGCAGTTTTTGTTTTATTTCCTCCTTCTCGATGTCGCTCCGCCGTTTTCTCTTTCGACGGACGCACGTTCCCCCGGCGGGGAGACGGGCCGTATAAGGCCCCAACGACCCGTCGTCGTGCGCGATGGCTCTTTGGTGCAGCCGTCGGCGCGCGGGGTAGCTCCAGTCATCCGTCCACCTCCTCTCACCCCCGCGCGCAGGAGAGGTGCAGGAGAGCTGCAGACTATCTCTCTCTCTCTCTCCTGTCGTCCTCACGACGGCTCGTCAGTTGTCCAGACACCAGCGGGCGTACCGACATGTGCCCTAGTACACTGTCAGAAATTACAGTACATTTACGGAATTTTGAACGACGAATTTAACTCAAATAAACGAAGAGTTCTCCGTGATTTCAAACAACAGAATCTTCGTGGGAACAACGTCGTATTTAGACTTCCAAGTAGTATGTTTCGTTCTAAACTATGGTGAACAAACACTTATACAACATAATATTGTTCTTACTGTAAACTTGACCAGTATTTGAATATGTTGTAAATATACCAAGAATGTTCTTTTGGACTCGTGTTCAGAGTAAGTAAACTCCGTGGCCGTACATTCACGAAGATAGCCTTAAATTAACTCAAACCCCTGGATTATTTGTAACCAGCATTCTTCGTAAATTAAAGGTGAAAATTTTTAACAGTGTAGTATTTCAATTCAACACCGTAGATAGCGCTCCTAAAGATAGCTTTTTTTTTTTTTTTTTGGTAAATTCAAAGATAGCGTTAATGTTTACGACGGAATTAAAACAAACAGTAGTAGTAAAAAAACACCTACATTTTTATTTGATATCGTTGTTTGTAAAATGTGTATATTTTTTTTTACGGTAATGTGTAACCACCTGATCGCTTCTGTAATAACTGAAGGAAATGAAATTAGCAGGTATAATTTAAAGAAGAAATGTTTTTATAATGAAAAAAAAAAACCTTTCAGCATTCTGAAATTGTATCGAGCATCCTGGCAATAAACAAATCTTGAGACTATTATTATTATAATTATTATTATCATTAATTCTCTACTAATTAGCCTATGTGTGACTGTTAATTATCTAATGCCTCCGTTCGAGCTTAATAAAACCGTTTACAAAAAAGTTTTTTAAAAAATATTCTTCTGTCACGCAATTTCGATCGCGTTTCTTCATTTGTAGATTCATAGATGGCAGTGTAGTCGGTGATTCTATGCGGGTACAGAAAAACATAGTTGAGTTTCCAGTCTTTCAGCTGTACGCAGTCTTTGGTAGGCGCTCGTCCGACGGGAAGCCTTCATTTCACAGACGAGAGAGCCACACCCGAAGTTCCCCGAAGTAAATGCTAGCTTTTTTCCCCCCGTATCTTTAATGTAGCTATCCTAACCAAATCAACCGTCCACAATGTTTTAAAATATTTATAGAGACCGGAAAAATTCGCGGATTCATTCGGCAATAGGCTAAAATTCAAATACGTATACCTTTTAGATGATTTTTTCTATTAGCTCGCTGTTCATCTGGACAAATCTCAACCAATCATAAACCCTCAACCGAAGAAAGATCGAATCGCAGACTAAACCAACTGAGACGACTCGCAAGTCAGAAGCCAATGAACTGGTGTTTATTTCCCCGAGTGTACAGGGGAATGTGCAGTCTATCCTGAAGGTCGTCGAAACCGCGAATTTTTCCGGTCTCTAATTATATATAACGTAGCTAACCTAACCTAATTGACCATTAGTATCCTTTTATCAACACATTTACAATGAACTAAAAAAAAAACCGAAGATGCACGATCGGGCGTTTGGCTCTCTCGTCTGTGAAAAGAAAGTTTCCCTCGTCCGACCGAGTGGTGGCAGTCTTGTTCTTGTAAGCTCATCGTCCGTCATCAGCACTGTTAGAAGTGTTCACCTTAAATATACTGAATATCCAGCGATCATCGTAAATTCACGTTCGTCTTCGTAAATTTACGGCTACCGATTTCACGTTACATTGAAATGAATACTCAAGAGTAATCTTGGTATACCAACAAAAAAACTTGTTGATTCATAGAGACCTGCAAAATTCGCGGTTTAGATGGCCTTCAGGATAGACTGCACATACCCCTGTACACTCGGGCAAATAACGCAAGTTCATTGGCTGCTGACTTGTGAGTCGTCTCAGCTGGTTTGTCTGTGATTCGATCCTTCTTTGGTTGAGGGTTTATAACTGGTTGAGATTCGTCCAGATGAACAGTAAGCCAATAGCAAAATTATGTTTGAATTCTAGCCTATCACCGAATGAATCCGCGAATTTTGCAGGTCTCTATTGATTTAACATCAATTGTCGGTTTACCTTGTTTACAACGGAACAGATAACTGGTAAGTCGGAATACGGCGTAATTTTTACGAAGATCCTGTTTAGTGATATTACGAAGAACTCTTTGTTCACTTCAGGTTGACTCTTCGTTAAAAAAGTTAATACATTTGCTGGATTTTCTAACAGTGTACAATTAAGCCGATCTAACTGGTTGGGGATGGGCATTATCCTTTCCTCCGCTCGTCGTACACAAAAAAGGAATTAGTATTACACTACAGAATACACACTTAAGGTGCACTGATTCAGGCTCGTGTGCTAAATTATCTCACATGACACCTCGCTCGTCGATCATCCAAGTGGGGCACATCTTGAATATAGTGCATTAAGGGGGGGGGGGGGGGGTGTCTCACATGCTATTTTGATTTTCCTTCATTTTCCTATCATTATGGACAGGAATAATTCGCGGTTTCGACGGCCTTCAGGATAGACTGCATATTACCCTGTACACTTGGGCAAATAACGCCAGTTCATTGGCTGCTGACGTTTGAGTCATCTCAGCTGGTTTAGCCTGTAGTTCGATCTTTCTTTGGTTGAGGGTTTATAATTGGTTGAGATTCGTCCAGATGAACAGTAAGCCAATAGCAAAATCATCTAAAAGGTATATATGTACTTGAATTTTAGCCTATTGCCGAATGAATCCGCGAATTTTCCCGGTCTCTACCAAAGAATACAAACGAAGATGTCTGCCAATACACTCAGCTGATGAACTGGTTGTTTGGACTGGCGAGACGCTGATACAACACGCGGCAGTTTGGACCGAAGGGCTATCGAGCCCACAGTCCAATCCGATGTAAAGCCATCAGTTCGGACAGATCGCTTGGAGCAGGCTCCAAGGGTTCCCTAGTCCTGATGCGGACGTGGTGAGCGACGACACAGCTCCGGTGCTAGGCCGGACAGCTAGGCCTCCACCGGACCACGGGTTCACTGGGTCCCAGTGTGATGGCAGGGGTATACTGGGATGGGTAGCCTCAGCCTCTGGACATAGCTGGATCTCCAACACCTCTACTGTCTCGCGTATTCACGCCCGTGGGGGCCCCAGGCCGGCAGGGCCTAACGGCTAAGAGGGCCGGGTTAACAATCAAAAGGGGGAGCAATCCCTTTGACATTCGTGACCAATGCGAACCTTCCTTGCGCGCGCACGCCAGTTCCTAACTGTCAGTTGGGTGTGATGGTGCATGAGGGAGGGGGGGGGGGGGGGCATCTCTTCTAGTTTTGTTTGTTTACCTCCGAGGAGTACAGACACAGCGACCTGGCCGGTCTGAGCGCAACAGCGGCGCAAGGGACCTCGTCTGTGTCGACCCCTCCCACCTCCGAGGCGAACACAACTTTCCTCCTCATCTTGCTTTCTTCGTGCGTAACTGCTCGGCTCTCGCTGCCGGCACACGGTGTTTGGGGGGAAGTCACTTCGTGAGCGGAACGGAAATGCGTAACCAAGTGCCGCCGTCTGTGGCGGACGGCGCGAAAACCAAAGTTCACAAAACTAAAAGGGGAAATGTTACAGTATTAACTGTTTGATTAATTTTTAACAAAATGGACAGTCATTTAACAAAATTCCTTGTCGAAAATCAGGTCCGAAACCAGGGTTCAGTATTTTTTTTTTTTCAATAATTTCTCGCTTTTATCGGAGCCGTTTAATTATATAGTTTAAACTTTCGTTCTAAAATTGGAATTATTTGATAGCTGACGTTTCTGCTCCGGCAGCGAATTCTAGCGGCGGGCGCGGGAACTACGTGTGATTCGCGTCCAGAAGTGTAGTTGAAATTACATTTTGCATATCTATTTTTATCACGCTCTACATTATTTTAAAGAATTCTACGATAAATTTTGTATACGTGTTTCGTATTATAAGTGTATTTGCAACATGAGAACACGTGAATTAGGTCGTTACCGAGGTTAGATGTTACAATCTCTGGCGGGTACTGAGAGACCCGCTCACATTATTTGAAAACACATTTCAAACCTTGACACAAATATCGTTCATTACTGTAGCGACCGGAAAAATTCGCGGGTTCAATGACCTCCAGGATGAACTCCATAGTTCTACGTACACTCGGTCAAATGCCACCCACTCATTGGCTGCTGTCTTGTGAGACGTCCCAACGTAGCAGCCTGTGATTCGATAAAGCTTTGGTCAGGTGTTTCTCATTGGCCCAGAGTCATCCAGGTGAGTTGTGAGCCAACAGCAGAGGCAGCACTGAGGTATAAATATTTATATTTTAGCCTGTCACAAAATAAATTCGAATTTTTCCGGCCTTTACACATTGCGGTTTGCGTGATTTTCTTATGTTGGTTGCGTGTAACGTTGCTTGCGTTGTTTATAAACCTCGTCTAAGAGTGACCCTCGCTCGCGCATCGCACGCCCTTCAACTTGAAACTGTAAAACGTGAAGAAAAAAAAAAATCGTTGATCTTCTGCAACTGCATCTTTAAAAGTTTTCGGGACACTTCACTTCAAATGTAGAAAGCGGAAACGGAAGTAGAAACTTGAGAATTTTAAAGCCAGGTGATGTTTCCGTTGCATTTTAGAATAATCAGTAATTTATTGATGGGTATTTGAAAAAAAATCGTTAGTTAATTATTTGACTCTTGCGCTAGTGCGTAGTTTACAAACCCAGCCTTGCATGTTTGTCTCGGCCCCTGAAAGTTGGTACGCGTGCATTGCTGGCTCTAATTCCAGCTGAGAGTCTCGAGCGTACAATGTTTTTTTTTTCTTTTTTTTTCTCACAAATATTAATCTTTTCAAATCAAAAAATGACAACGTGTTAATTATAACACCCTATTAGCGTTTTATAATTAACTAAGCATAACATCCCTATCTTTAAACGTCAATGGCGTTCTTATAATGCATCACAAACTTGTATGCAAACAACACTTCTGTTCATGTGAATTTAGTTCAGGTTCTTGTGTTAGTTTAAAGATTGATATTACCTGTAGCGCCTTCTAATTTTTTTATTTCTCTGATGGTGAGGCAACTGGTTCTTCAAGGGTTAAAGGAAATAAATTTCTGACGGTCCTGGTAGACACTGCAGTTCGCAATCTTCAGGGCAGAAGGTACCTGCGTCTCTCGGCGGGGCTCTACTTTGAAGATGGCGACCGCAGTGTCCCGACCGAAACGTCGGTGGGTTCATTCCTCAACCTTGGTGCCGCTGGAACCCCCACACAGGCCTGCGGGCAGGTCGGACAATGGCTGCGAAAGCCTGCGAACCAGAAGCTGAGACCCACGACGACGGCCCAGCCGCGAGGAATGTCGCCCTGGTCTTCCCACGAGTGTCGTCGTCGTCGGGGAAAATGTGGGAGAGCGAGCACCCGGGTAACGAGTGCTTCCCCCCACTGCCCCCACCCCTCTGACACCCTCAATTAACCGTCAGGAGAGCAGGAGGGGGGTTGTGTCTCAGACGGCCTTCCGCCCTCGTCCGCGCCGGCGCGAAGACAATGACGTCCTATCTCGCCTCATCTCCCGAAGAGCGCGCGCCGTGGACGTCACAGCTCCGTCTTCGTCACGTTCCGGACCCTGTGGCGGGAGGGGGGCTGCTTTAATTTCACGGAGCACGGTCACATTTCCCTCCTGCCCCTCACTCCGTCACGGCGTGAAAGTACCATCCTCAGGGTAGCACTCGCCTAATTGGTAAGGCCATGCATATTACGCCAAAAGATTCCGTGACTATAGCTGAAAGTTAAAACACTGTCTCGTGACTTGGGTCCATCTCCATATCGATTGTTGCAACACCAATCACAGTGAGTCAGTGCGGAAGCAAACGCGTCCTGATTGGCTGAGGTCAAACAAGGCACCGACTTCTCTCGCAGACGGCCGCCAATCACAAGGAAGAAACCGCTGGTGCGGATATACCTTGTTGCAGTCTAATAGGCGTTCAGATTTATTCGCGAAAAATGCCTGCCCCTACTAATGGGTAGAGACCGGAAAAATTCGCAGATTCCTTTCGAGACAGGCTGGAATCCAAACTCGTTTAGCTTAATGCTGCGTCAGTGATTGGACCGCAATTTACCTGAAGGACTCTGAGCCAATGGCAAACACTCAACGAAAGAAGTATCGAATCATAAGAATCGCAGTAAACAGGTGTCCCGAGTCGGTAGCCAATGACCAGGTGATAGTTGCCCTAGTACATAGAGAATCGTGGAGTCTATCCTAGTGGTCATTAAAACCGCGAATTTTTCCAGTCCCTACTAATAGGTGACATGGATGACTTCCGCCCCCTGAAGATGTCGACCGAAACACGCCCGAGGTTACTTCCTCAGGTAAAACCCACAAGCGCACAGTCTTCTCGTCAAGCATAGGGACAACTGTGAGTAGAGACCGGAAAAATTCGCGGATTCATTCGGCGATAGGCTAGAAGTCAATTACATATACCTTTTAGATGATTTTGCTATTGGCATACTGTTCATCTGGACGAATCTCAACCAATTATAAACCCTCAACCAAAGAAGGATCGAATCACAGACAAACCAGCTGAGACGACTCACAAGTCAGCAGCCAATGAACTGGTGTTTATTTGCCCAAGTGTACACGGGAATGTGCAATTCTATCCTGAAGGCTATTGAAACCACGAATTTTTCCTGTCCCTAACTGTGAGATTCGAGCGGTGACCATACATGAGAAGGCGAAGGAACGAAGATAAAGGTTTAATGCAAGTCCCTTGAGTGCTTTCAAGAATTTCTACCAGGTGTTTCATGCCTTAAGATTATTCTGAAAACACGCGTTTCAGCCCTTTTCTCTCTCTCCCAAAAAATACACTTAAAAAAGGAAATATGGAAACAGAACCACCCATAAAAAATCACGTGGTTTCTTCTGACGTTCTTCACACTGTGTGTGTGTGTGTGTGTGTGTGTGTGTGCGCCCAGTTAGGCGAGACCCTTAAGCCAAATAAAAAAAAAAATTTAATTCAATTTTTTTGGACAACCGTCATTACAGTTTGGCACTGTTTGTCATGGAAAAAATTTCAAGAATTCAAAATATAAAAAATAGAGATAAAATTGTAAATACATAAACCCACAGAGAACATGACTGAATCAGCTTACGTCGAACAGATGGACCCAACTGCACAGGCATTATGGACAACACAACCACGGCAGCACAGACGAACACATTCAGACTTTAAATATCAGACAGCACAAGAAATTCCGTGGAAAGAATTTATATAAATTAAAACTGCAATGGCGTGTGTTCAAAAATAAATTGTACTAAATCAAAAATTCCCCATCGCACGAAACATTTGAAGGACGTCAAAAAAACACAAATCCTTTTTGGAAAGTTCAGAAAGTCCATACGTTCAAAATTGTAGGTTTTGGTGGAGACAAGTCCAGTATTATCAGTGAAAATGCTGGAGGTCTTAAATCCCTCCTCAGGCAAGGTTTCTAACTGCCCGTACGTGAACACCCAACAATCGTCAGTACAGGCTGGACACCGAGGTTTCTCCGAGCAGAGAGGTCGCAGGCACAGTCTCCCCGCTTCCCTCCCCCCAAACGTGAGGAAAGAGGAAAGTAACTTTCGGAACCGATGGATGGGATCTTCCTGATTCCCAGGCTCATGGACGACCCCACCACCCACCACCCTCTCATCAACAGAGTCGTCTGACAAATACTCGCGGGCCCGGGACACCTGTCCACATGTTGGGTTTCCTCTTGAGCCTTCAGTTGGTGCGCGTGAAAGTCCAGAGCGAAGCAACACTCTTCTGCCGTGGTCGCAACCTCAGGTGCACCCTTCAAGTACGTTCACCTCTGATCTACAAATTATTAGGGACCGGAAAATTATTCGCGGGTTCAATCACCTCCAGGATGAACTCCATAGTTCTACGTACACTCGGTCAGATGCCACCCACTCATTGGCTGCTGTCTTGTGAGACGTCCCAACGTGGCAGCCGGTGATTCTTATAAAGCTTTGGTCGGGTGTTTCTCACTGGCCCAGAGTCATCCAGGTGAGTTGTGAACCAATAGCAGAGGTAGCACTGAGGTATAACTATTTGTATTTTAGCCTGTCGCGAAATGAATTCGCGAATTTTTCCGGTCTCTACAAATTATCAAGGGATCTTCATAAAGTACATCGTTACCTTCGTAGAATTGCGGGTTGTACGTTTAATTCGAAAAGGAATTCACAAGAACATTCCAAAACTCGTAAAGCTTACTGGAAAAAAAAGAGGGGGTTGTCTGTAAAGTCGGTTTACTGACGAGAATTTTACGTGTTAACGTCATAAGAAACACATTGATGAAAAATTGCATACTTTTTTAACTTTCAAATATTATTTACATTTTTTGCAAAATTTAATTTAAATAATTTGTTTAAATATAATCACCAACAATTAGTTAAAAAAGCTCGCCTTAACCTTTTTGATATTATAGAAGATTTTCTCGCACGGTGGTTGGCCGGTTCTTGCACGCTCGGCTCAGGCGGAACGGCGTTCGATTTATAAGACGTTATCACGTCAAAACACAATTATTTCTTCAGCGTGAGTGTTCACCTCGTTTATAACGAAGAAACAGAATTTGAAAGTGTAAATACGTGGAGTTGTTTCTACACGATGTCAGAGTTGTCTGAAGCCACAAGGGATTATTCGTAGAGACCTGAAAAATTCGCGAATTCATTTCGCGATAGGCTATAAAAAAATAGTTATACCTCAGTGCTGCCTCTGCTATTGGCTCACAACTCACCTGGATGACTCTGGGCCAATGAGAAACACCCGACCAAAGCTTTATCGAATCACAGGCTGCTACGTTGGGACGCCTCACAAGACAGCAGCCAATGAGTGGGTGGCATTTGACCGAGTGTACGTATAACTATGGAGTTCATCCTGGAGGTTATTGAACCCACGAATTTTTCCGGCCCCTAATTATTCGTTTTATTTTAGGTGAATTCTTCGATGAAATGTCCGTAAAATTTGCTGTAGTTTCTGACAGCGTGGAGCCAGTAACCGTCCAGTGTGCGGGGTCTTGGGTTCGAATTCGGTTAAAAAAAAAAGAAAAGAAAAGGCCCAGGTTACGTGTTGTCTTCCTTTACCTAGACTAGGTTCAATTCCGATAACAAGTGGCCCCCAAACGTACTACCAGCGTTAAGTACAGACGTTAAAGAAAACTATAAGCACAGTAATAACATTCTTTCATTCAACATTAATTTGATTCGTAGAGTATTTTCAGCAAATAATTGAAAATGTTTTTTTTTCTCGTTTTGCATGATATCTTGCTTGTTTCAAGTTACGCAACCATAAAAAGATATCGTCTAGCAAAATGAAAAATGAAGAAAGGCTGTAAACAACTCGACCCCCTTCAATTTATATATATATATATATATATATATATATATATATATATATATACATATATATACATATATATATATATATATATATATATATATATATATATATATATATATATATATATATGTGTGTGTGTGTGTGTGTGTGTGTGAGTCTTCCAGCACTCGCCAGAGACGCGTACATATAACCTCGGTAATGAGCATATTCATGTGTTCTCATGTTGCAAAAACACTTATACTACAAAACTCGGGCCTCGGATACGAAATGTAACGTAGAATTCTTCAAAATAATGTAGAGCGTGATAAATATACACAAATTGTGTTTTCAACTAAATTTCTGGCCGCGAATCACACGTAGTTCCCGCGCCCGCCGCTAGAATTCGCTGCCGGAGCAGCTGCGTCGACCATCGAATAATTCCATTTGCAGATCGAAATTTTAAAATATGTAATGTAACGGCTCCGATAAAAGCGAAAAAGACCTGGAAAAAAAATATTGAACCCCGGCTTTGGAACTGATTTTCGACTGCTCATCTTGTTAAAATTCACTAAACAGATATTATCTTTGAAAGATTTGTGCAATGGGAGTGCATGACTTGATGTAAGCTTTTGGACATACGCCATTGCTAAGCACATGTATGTCTGAAGAAGAAAACTACAAAAAAAAAACACAAAAGACAAAAACACAAATTAAGCAAAAAATTGCTGTTGTAAACAGGATATAAACACCACATAATATTCCATAACAGGAATATGGTCAACAAACAAAGAAAAACAAAGAAAAATGGAATAACAGAACGAAAAAACTCCCACCTATGATGACAGCACAAACATATTGAAACCCATATATATATATTTGTGCTGTCATCATTTGTGGGTTAATTTTCGTTCTGTTATTCCATTTTTCTTTGTTTGTTGACCATATTCCTGTTATGGAATATTATGTGGTGTTTATATCCTGTTTACAACAGCAATTTTGTGCTTAATTAGTGTTTTTGTCTTTTGGTTTTTTTTTGTAGTTTTCTTCTACAGACATACATGTGCATAGCAATGGAGTATGTCCAAAAGCTTACATCAAGTCACTAAACAGATGAAGTTTCCCTTTGGCTTTTTTTTAAACTTTGGTTAGCGTCATCCTCCACAGAAGGCCGCAACGTGGTTACACATTTCCGTCCCATTCACGAATTTATTCCTGCCGAACGTCATATACCAAGACTGAAAAAAGTTACCGAGTTTGTAACTGTAAACGTGATCTGCACATATGTACTCGCGTGAACTGACTGTAAGATCTCATATAAAGTCTATTCACAATCGACGTAAGTTTCGTCATATCAGGGTATACCCAGGCGTTAAGAATACTCCAGAAACCCTACCGGAACCCCCAGGCAACTAGGGGCTTGCGCCCTCCCTTCCCCCTTGTACCCTTCCCTCTGACCCTCCATCTCTACGGCCATTGTCAGCCTTCCTTCGCCCCTCATCAGTCTTCAGCGTCGATGTATACGCGCTTTATCTTAATTTTTATATTTTTTAACGAACAAATATATACAAATCTGACTATAAGAGATCAATCGTATGCAGAACCCAGTCGCAGAGAAAGTACAAAACTTGACCGTGTAGCAGTTAGTCAGGCGAAAAAAAAAAAAAACATATATAAATTGATATTGATGTTAATTAAAAAACTCTAGGTAAACACTCATCGAATTGATAAGCCATTTATAAATACGTATTGATAGTTATATTGATGCCCTGAAAAATTAAAAAAAAAAGGAGAAAAAACTACATATGTTGTTCGTATTTAAGTAAATGTGCCAGGTGAATATTTTAAATTATTTGGCTATTTGTGTCAGCGATGTGTTGCGCGCTATCACCACATCGTGAATTCAGTTTGAATCATGTGGTAAACACAAAATTAGAGCAGAACGATTCACCCCGGCGATTTTTTTTCCTAACCTAACTAAAAACTAAGTGTGTTTGGGAGGGGTCTGGGTTAGTGAAAAACTCTTAAATACGTCTCAAGCCGAAGCCTATACGCTCTAATCATGCAGGGTGTTAGCCATGCAGGAGGGGTAGCATGCATCATGTGCTAGGAGGGGATTGGCCAGCCATGGCAGCGATTGGCGCCATGACTAACTCCCCTCACAGACTATTCTAGACTAAAACTAGATAAGTTGATCCCAGGTAAAACCTGCATAGACACAGGGAAAACCCTGGGCACTTACATGCGGGATAAAAAATCTTTTATGAATTAATATCAAGCAGGTTGGTTACAAGGAAACAGAAGGATGGTTCTGGAAGAAGAGTTGGACAGAGTGCAAAAGAGTCTACCATGGTGGGGGGGGGGGGGGGTTGAGGGGTTGGGGGCCACTCCGGCTCAATGTCTTTCGGTATGATGCTGTAACTAAATAACAATGTACACATTCGTTCCAAAAGGGAGGGGGGGGGGGCAATATTCCTTTTTATAAAGAATCATATCCCCCCTATTGAAGCGGGGGGTCCGGGGGTCCTCCTCAGGGAAAATTTGTATTTCGAGGTGGAAAATGGTGCTATTTAAGCAGTTTTATTATCTGAAAACTGATTACACAGCACTTTTTTTGCCCCCGTTTGCCCCCACTTCAAGGTTTCAGAAGGGGGGGGGGCATAATACCCTTCCCCCCCCTGTTGTTGCGCCCCTGCTCGTTGGGACTGGTTGAGCGGTTGTCGTCGAACGTCAGTTACTGGTCGGTCGTCCGGCGAGTGGGCGAGGGGTGTGGGGTGGGGGACTGGTGATCGGTGAGAACTCCGCGCAGGAGAAAGGCCCGACCCTTGTCCGGCGACCTTGGCCGACCAGGGTCACCCGTGGCACGACCTCCGACCTCTGACCTGCGAGGAATAGCCCCTCCCCCCCCCCCCCCCACCAACCATGATCCGTACACCTGGCACTCACGACGTGTCCTCAGGGGAGAAAACACTGCACACACATCTCCCGTGCTCTTACAAGAGATTCCCACTGAAGCCAGCTGCCGAGAAACAGTTTGTAGTACCACAAGAAAGATACATAGACTGTTTGTAGTGCTGCAGTTGCTTTCTTGTAAATGTATAAGTTTACAATTATCTGTAATTTTACATGAGTATTTCTGTCCGGTCGTCTTGACCTCTGCTCTCGGTGGTTTCCTCAGCATGTTCACACGTCCGCCACCAGGGGCGCATGTGCCCTGGTCATACCGCGTACAGTTGGATGGAGGGGGGGGGGGGGGAACTCATGTCCGAGCACCCGAACAACACACGGTAGAAATTGTTCCGACCCAGTACAAATATTTTTTTTTGACCATGCTATTTTGTACCGAACTAAACCTGCCTGCTTAATGCACGCCATACTGCGCCCAGGGTTTTTTTTTTCCCTGTGTCCACGCAGATTTCACCTGGGGTCAAAATTCGCTAAATTAAAATATGAGGGTTAGTGACGGTGTCAATCGCTGCCACGGCTGGCCAATCCCCGAGCAAAGCATGGCTGAAACCCCCGCATGATTAGGCGTATACACTGTCAAAATTCTTCACTTGAAATTTACAAAGAAAACTGGTTAAAATTTATCCAGGGATCTGCGTTAAAAATTTTACTTTCATTAAAAATGAATCCGCAAGAATAATCTTGGTATATAAGAAAAAAACATTCAAAAACTGGTTAAGACTCGCACAAAAACACACACACATATTTCTTTCACATGTGCATTTGCCCTTCTTATACAAAAAAATAGTATTCGGAAATTGGTATACAGGCTAAATTCTACAAAGATACAGTTGTCTAAAATAACAAAGAGCTCTTTGTTTATTTGTAGGGACAGGAAAAATTCTCGGGTTCAATAACCTGCAGGATGAACTCCATAGTTCTACGTACACTCGGTCGAATGTCACCCACTCATTGGCTGCTGTCTTGTGAGACGTCCCAACGTAGCAGCCTGTGATTCGTATAAAGCTTTGGTCGGGCGTTTCTCATTGGCCCAGAGTCATCCAGGTGAGTTGTGAGCCAATAGCAGTGGCAGCACTGAGGTATAACTATTTGTATTTTAGCCTGTCGCGGAATGAATTCGCGAATTTTTCCGGTATCTATTTATTTGAGATAAATTCGTCGTTGAAATGTTTACCAGTGTAGACTTAATTTGAGACGAATTTTCTAGCCCGGACCCTCCAACCCAACACAGAACATGTCAGGTTTGCTGTCACGCCTTGTCCAAGTGAAATAACCCTCGTATTTCAGCTGCAAGCAATCTAGCGCAGGCGCTGGATTTCAGCTGATGTGAAACCCGGTAGTTTCCCCCCCCCCCTTTACTTCCTCCAGGGGTTATTAGCGGAGTCAGACATCGCAAAGTGCAATTCGCTTTCTAATTGTTGCGCTCAGGGATGCTGCCTCTCTGCTGCGAGATCGCACACGTGACATGACCACGAAGAAGTTGAACAGCAATCTTGGGAAATGTGAAGAACCCTCTTCACTCCCACGGCCATCGAGAAAAACCACCGGCAAGTCATTATTATCTTTTTGGCCCAGTCCCTATTAATAAATGCACAATTTTTTAAACTGCACAATTAAAAATATATAAACACTAGCTGCCCGACCCGGCTTCGCACGGTTGTATTAATGGGGAAAAAAATGAGACCAAATCTCTTATTTACAGTTATAATAAATGAAATAAAATGAAAATTAATTAATTTTGACAAAAACTTAATACAATGCTTTGTAATGTACCGAAGAAAAAACGAATAGCACCGATAGTTTCCCGACTCCGAGCACGCAACGTTGCCATGGATACGAAGTACCCACTGTTTCCCGGGCTTAAACACCAATCAACATTGATAATCAGTTTATTATTAATCATAAATTATTAAGACCATTAATCTAAATAAAAACTATCCTATCTCTCAAGTTGGAAGAAATTACACATAAATGCCAATTTTCCTCGAAATCGGTTAATTTCACTGGAAACAAACATCAGGACACTGGATTTATATATATTAAGAAGATATCTAAAGACCGTTGGATAAGATAAGACATGATATCGAGCTAATCGAAACGGAACATGGTAAAAAAAGGGACAGCCCAGAATGTTGCATTAATTAGACATTGTTATGTTTTAAGTGATCACTTCTTTGTTTTTTCCATTTTAAATTTATTTTAATTTTAGGAAAGTAACTTTTTTAAAGAATCTGTAGCTAAGAGTAAAAAGAACTTGGAACAAACTTGGAGCTTACCCACGTTACTGAATTCGTGTGTAAACATGCCTGATCATGTTTGTATAGTTTGCTGTTTTCTTAGAGAAATATAATTCCTTAAATGGAACTCGTATGTCTTTTGGGATGAAATTTTGAGAAACGCCAGTGTAACAACCAAGGAAATACTATTGAGCTACCAACAAAAACAATTTGTTCAGTTTTAACTTAAATTGTGCTTCTTTTTAATTGCTTCCTAATCCCCGTCATAATTTAGACTCTTTTTTTCGAAAACCGAAAATTGAACCCGGAGCCATTGTCCTACCTGGCAGACGTTCCTGCCACTAGACTCCCCACGGCTGTTAAGGGGCCCGCCTCGTCAGGTGTGTGTGTGTGTGTGTGTGTGTGTGTGTCAGCGAGGCGGGATGATAAGCGCGACGCTCGCTGGTGCTTCTAGCGCGGTGTCTCCTCTGGACTGGCGCGCAGTCTTCTCGTCGTCACAGGACAACTGTGGAATTTGAGCGGTGACCGTAACATTATACGGCGGAGAAATGAAGATAAAAGTGTAATGTAAGTCCCTTAAGTGCTTTGAAGAATATGCACCGGTTATTTACGTCCAAAAATTACCCTGAAAACACACGTTTTAGCAATTTTAACTCTTCTAAGAATACAGTTAAAAAACTTAATCCGAAATCAAAAGCACTTTCCGGCCGTCAGCGAACTCTTGAATGCTTTCCGTAATAAGATCCCACTCGGACGTCTTGAGCAGTTTTCAAATCGCGTTGTTTTTCCTGAAGCTCTGCGCACCGTGTGTGTGCCCGGGTGGGCGGGGGCCTTATGAGCTCCTGCGTGATGAATCACCGCCGCCACAAGTGTTGCGCAACTGACTGCATTAAGCTGTTGCCGCTCGCCTTGACGCGCCGCTGTTCTCTCCCTCGACCAATCACCGTCAACAGCGCCGCACAGTGGAGTATTTGTACCGAAATCCTGGCCAAAAATATTTTTTTTGATTATTTGAAGTCAAACAGTTTATACGACTTTTTGTGAACTATTTTTGCAATAAAACACTTAAATGAAGCTCTTGTGCACCAAAGAACAACTGGATTCAGCAATAAAATAAAAGCAAAGCCTATTAAGTGGAAAGCTATTCACATTGCAGATTCATTTTACATTTACTTCTGTATTCATAGCAGTCTTTATAGATGATAAGTTATTTACAAAAATGAGTTCAGTTTATTCTCAGCCTTCATTGTAATTTCTTGTGTCTGTACGATGAACGCGCGCTGTGTTAATCCGAGTCTTCGGAGCTACAGCTACGGTTCTCCTCTGCTTCCTCGTAATTATATTCAGCTTCTTCATCGCACCCATTTTCGCTTCTTTTGGTAGAACGAATTTCAGCCATCTCTGGCAGAAGAAGCTCCAGAGTCTCGCTGCTATATGGCTTAGTTGTTTTCCTTCGCCTCTGTGTAGAGCAGCTCAAAAAAGGATCACTGGTTAACAGCAGCCTATTGAGGACATCTCTGTTGCACACTTCTCTGTTAAATTTTCGGGAATACTTCGTCCTGTACATCCGGAAATGTTTGTTCCTAGCCTCAGCAGCTTCTTCTGATAGCTGGCCTATAGGCAGAATAGCTTCTTTAATAACTGCAGCTCCGTGAATCAATACTTTGTGCATTGTTGGACTCATGGGATGCCAACTATAGAGGCTCACATATATCTTGGCTGTTTCATAAGCATACTTATGAAATTTCGTCTCATCAATATGGTGCCCACTTGAAATAGCTTCCAATATTACTTTTAATCTTTTAATAAGTTCAACATTCACGCCAGTAATTCGTGATGCAGTGTCTGGTTCTGCAAAGAAGCGTCTTGATGTGTTCCCATCATTCGTAGTTCCAAATCCTTGCTTTGGAACATCAACCAATAATCCAAGTTCGTCTTTAAGCATTTTTTGAATGTTCTTTTTAGTATCCGCAACAATTCTCTTCTGTTCTTTACTTCTTGCTTGCCAAATGCTAATTGGTATTCTGTATGACAAACGCAAAATTGATTCCAAAAACCTGATCCGTGTGTGCAGAGGGGACAGTCCAAACGTTAAAGTATTGGGGTTTTCTGTGAAATCCTTACATAATTTATTAAAATCTTTTGATGTAGATCCACAGATGTAACACCTCATTGTCGATGTCGTGCCAGTTGCAGCATTGCAGACTTTTCCGTCAACCATTGTTAACAGTAAAGTGTGTCGAATCTTCACAGCTCCATGAAAACTTGGCACTTCTGTTTCTTTCAATGTTTTTATTTGTTCCTGAATGTACTTAATTTCATCAAGAGTAACATCTGCAGTTTCATGTACAAAACGGATGCGAATTGGCCTACAGAATCTTGTGGAGGAAGGTGTTGGGTTCTGCCATATAATTTTTTTCTCTGTATGGTTATTAGCAATTAATTTTATGGGCACACATGAACTTTGAAAAATATTGGCATCACTATCAGCTATGTTTTCAAATTTTTGTTTGAACTGTGTTTGCTGAGAACCATCGCACCCCCATTTTGAGATTAATTCCAAATTTTGTTTTTCTTCTGACGACAGTACCTGTAACACTTCTTCTAAGTATTTGCATAACCTTGAAGAGGTGTGATCCAATAAAGACTGTAACTTAACTTCTGCTTTTGTTTCAGAAACGACAATGGAGTCTTCGCTTGGGTAACATTCTTTTCTTGCTTTTGTGAGCAGTGAATAGCAAGGGTAAACATTTTTGTTTGCACTATAAATTACTTGATATTGCTGTTTTGTTAATTCCGCTTGAACAAAAATAGACAATGCTTCTGAAGGGTTGTGTTTTTTTACTGAATTTCTGTTTGACAATAGATTTGTTTTAATTTTACTAGCCCTTGTTGGAGTCTCAGTGATTTTTTTCATTAAATCAGCAGCATCAGAATTTCCTGAAACTCTGTGATTCATTGATGCAGCATATGTTAGTTCTTCAGGGGTGAACTGTTGTCTGAGTTCTTCTGTTTTCCTGCGTTTTGTCCTCTCACTTGACTCAATGAAGTCCTTCGTAGGACGACCGCGACCTGAGGTAGTTGATGAAAAGTTGGGCACCTTAATGGTATGCGATAACCATTTACCATTGTTCCGGAGAAACCGTTCCTCTTTGTTATTAGCTAAAGACCACCTTTTCTTAAAATCAGCTTTAAAATACCTGAGCAAGCGACTTAATGACTTTCTCTCATCTTCTGGGCACTTTGTTATGTCAGCTACTCTGTGTTCCATAAAATGAAGCTTTTCAACAATGGACCTGTTTGGAGATTCCCGGAGTAGTTCATATAATGACATTCTTGTAAATTCCTTTTCCATGTTCTGAACCTAAAACAAAATAAACTAATATTTATGACTGTAATTAATTATGAAATAAAGTTTATACTTACATATTATTTTAAAAAATTATCTAAATCTTATTTACGGTTTATATTAGTATAACGTAGGCAATCACTTAAAAACCGATATCTTAAATCTTATCTATATCACGATAAATATAAATGTATAAGATTTTTAATAAATCTGTGTTAACAAAACCACATTTCCTATCACATTAATATCTGGATAAGAAACATGATTGGGACAAAGAAAATAGTAAACGCACAGAACTTTGAAAGTGAATGTTGATGGGAATATGTCCACTCCGAAATTAAGAGAGGAGCATCACATAGGGTATTTTCCTCAATTTATTTTCTAATTCCCAGTCTCCAACACGTGCATATCTCAGCACTGATGAATCAACTGGCTCATAATATTAATTTAAGCACAAATATTGAATAGCAACTTGTACCTAGTTCTGTAATAGTTTTATTAGAATTTACTAGCGGTGGAAAACGTTTGGTAGGGACTGTAATGTTATTATTTCTTATTTAATAATGCTGGCAATGTATTACAAATACAAGAGCTATAATAAACCAAAGTAAAATTAGTTTTTCCGGTATCCTTTGATAGGCAACAGTCAAATTTGTTAATCTGAAAACTATTGTAAAAATCCACACCAATGTTTAAAATTAGTGTTAAATAAAAATGGCAACTACATGCGGGAAATTTCTCTTCTGGTATTGAAACTTAGTGGGCAACGTATTAAGAATATGTTTAAACGACAGCCCGACAAGGCCCGACACACATTCAAAAAGTCTCTTGAAATCATAAATTTTTTCTAACCTTTCGAACACACATTTTGTCCTAACATTGTTATTTTTTATTACGGCACTTAAATAATTTTTCACAATAAAATATACATTGAAATGAAACAGTTACCTTATTTAACAGCTGTACGAAATTTCATGACAATATGTCAATCCTAACAGCTAGTAGAAACACGTATGTTGAAGAACACGAACGGTGAACTCTCTAGCACAAGCACGTCCGCACACATAGACATCAACTCTTCAACTAAGCGTAGCAGTCACCGGATATGACTCATGGTACCAAAATAGACCCTGCTCGACGCGCATGTGATTAGGCAACAAGAAAATACCATTTCTGCTGTGACTAAACGAAATTTTTTTTTTTCTTTTTTGGCCAGGATTTTGGTACAAATACTCCACTGTGCGCCGCCTGGCAGAGTACGTCTTCCCGGTGATTACCACGTCTCCTGGTCCGGACCGTCACTGCCTGCATTCCTCCCGCGCATCACCGCGTCATCACCGTCTCGTCTGCGTTGCGTGCTTCCGATCATCGCTTACGTAACTCCTCTCGGAGTCTTACAGCGCGGGGCGGCTCGTGAAGCAAGGTTCATTAAGGCCTCCGCCTACCCGGGCACACACACGGTGCGCAGAACTTCAGGGAACAACAACGCGATTTCAAAACTGCTCAAGACGTCCGAGTGGGATCTTATTACGGAAAGCATTCAAGAGTTCGCTGACGGCCGGAAAGTGCTTTTGATTTCGGATTAAGTTTTTAAACTGTATTCATAGAAGAGTTAAAATTGCTAAAACGTGTGTTTTCAGGGTAATTTTTAGACGTAAATATCCGGTGCATATTCTTCAAAGCACTTAAGGGACTTACATTACACCTTTATCTTCATTTCTTCGCCATATGATATAATTGCCGCTCAAATATCACAGTTGTCCTGTGACGACGAGAAGACTGCGCGCCAGTCCAGAGGACACACCGCGCTAGAAGCACCAGCGAGCGTCGCGCTTATCATCCCGCCTCGCTGACACACATACACCCCTGATCACACTTTCCTCGCCATCACTGTTATCTAACACCACACCTCCCTTTCATCTGTTATTCTGTCAACAATGTTTTCAACAGATATTCACTTAGTGCAATATAATGTTCGAAACAAATACACACAAGTGAATGTGATCCTTTCTTTTAATAATTATTTTTAAGCAACTTCAGGTATGAGTGTGTGTATGTAAGGTTGTGTGATAAGCTACTTAATATGTAGGTATGGTTAAATAGCGAATAGTTTTTTTTTATTTTTCAAAGCAATACCGTGTCGTTTACATAAGTTTTATATTTATTGTAAATTCTATTTTTAGTTATTATTTAGTAATTATGTGTGTCCTTTTTCTCTGAAAAATATCAGACCACCATTTGAGAACACACATTAAAAATATTAAAAAATTAATTAAACATTGTTTTCCTTAGTTTAGTATGTTTTAAATGATCACTTTTTTTAATATTTAATATTTATTTTTATTTTTAGGAAAGTTACATTTTCCACTACTTAACTTCGTCACTTGTAAAAATAAGAGGAATAAATAAATAAAAAGGAATTACAAACACGTGTGTGACATGTTACACTTAGTGACTATCTGTTGGAAATATTGGTGACATAACAGCAAAGTGTAAGGGAGGTATAGTGTTGGATTTTCAGGAGAGAAAAAAACTTAAATTACCTATAGCAATGACGAGAAAAACATCAGCATGACGTGTGAGACGAGCCTTAGTGGCCAGTCTACCTTAGGAACATGTCGAAAACGAAAAAAGCAGTGAATTTTGACAATTTTACAGAAAACTATATTTAGGGTTTTTCAAAAAGGACTGTTCTCAGCCGAGGCGTTATTTTATTTTCCGTGCTCAAACTACCATTGAAATCATTTTACGACAGCGACAAATATGGTGGTGGCTCAATGTAACATCATTGTTACTGTAGTTGTTAAGTCATTTTAAAGTTTAAGTATTTATTTAAAACTAGCTAATGCCCGGTATGCAGTGTAGTCTCTCTCTCTTTTTTTTTTTTTGTGATTTGTTTGAAGTAGGTGCACATATACAAAACATATCTCTATCTCTATCTAATTCTCTGTCCCTCTCTAGCTCTCTATGTATATATTTATACCTCTCTATCTGTATATATCTCTATCTATATATCTATATTTCCCTCTATATCTCGCTCTATCCTTTATATAACTATATATATGTTACTCTACAGCAACGAATATATTAAAAATCTTTGTTTTTAATTATATTTTTATCTTTCACAGGTGTGACATAGGTACATAAATCACGCGCGTATTCGAATGAAACTTTTTTTTTAAATTTCAAATCAATCGTTGAAGAAACATCGGAGATCTAATATTTCAAACGAACGAACATTTACATTTTTATTTTTATAGATTACTTCCTTGAAATTCCTTGTTTTACATTTATGAATTTGATATAGTTATTTTTTCTGCTCTAAATTTGCATCATGTGTATGTCTTGGAGCTTTGATTTTTTGACGTGATAACGTCTTATAAATCGATGAACGCCGGCTAACGCACGAAAAATGGTCACGTTCCGCCTGAGCCAAGCGTGCAAGGAAACGGCCAACCACCGCGCGAGAAAATCTTCTATAATATGAAACAGGTTGAAGGCGGGCTTTTTAACTATTTGTTCGTGATTGTAGTTTTGACAAATTATTTTAAATTAAATTTGCAAAAACTTTAAATAATATTTGAAAATTAAAAAAAATATGCAATATTTCATCAATGTTTTCTTATGACGTTATCACGTAAAATTATCGTCCGTAAACTGAATTTACGGACAACATCCTTTTTTTTTCGTTTTTGTTAGTGACCAGTAGCATGTAACCACGTTCCATGACAGGAAGAAGCCGCGGTCATGTGAATGTAGCGGCGAACTCGCGTGAAAGCGCCAGTTTCTCTGGTCTGTTTCCTCGCGGCTTGAAGCCGGGAGAAGATAGGAGGAAGCGAGCCGCGCGGAAACTACATAATCATGCCCCGGCTTTATTTTGCAAAACAAGCATGAATATATAAAAAGGGGTTTGTCTGTAAAGTCGGTTTACGGACGATAATTTTACGTGATAACGTCATAAGAAAACATTGATGAATAATTGCATACTTTTTAATTTTCAAATATTATTTACAGTTTTTTGCAAATTTAATTTAAATAATTTGTTAAAAATATAATTACGAACAATTATTTAAAAAGCCCGCCTTAACCTGTTTCATATTATATAAGGTTTTCTCGCACGGTGGTTGGCCGGCTCTAGCACACTCGGCTCAGGCGAAACGTGACACTTTTTCGTGCGTGCAGCCGGCGTTCATCGATTTATGAGACACTATCACGTCAAAAAAACCTTCTTACGTATGGATAAATGCTTATTTTATGGTTAAAAGTTCCTAAAAATAACATATTTATGTTTATTTTTAATAAGTTTTTTTTTTTTTCGTGTTTGCTAAAATTATACTTGATCAGTGTGAGCCATAGTGAAACATATCCTTTTGTGTGTATATTTTACATTTTAGTCCGTAAATTATTGTGTTCTCGATGTATACGTGGTTACAATTTTAATCATTCCCAAGTGAAACGTAACAAGTCCACTATCAAAACAAACTTTTTACTGTGTACTTCACGGACTTCACAGAAAAGTGTTACAAGTGCACATTGTGCGAGTATACCAATGCAAAGATATATTAAAGGTTGATTTTTTGGCTGTCCTGTAAAACTGAATAATAAGGACGAGTAGACTTTCTTCTGATGTATCTCACAAGTAGTTGGAACCCTCTTATATAATTAGATATATGAATATTCATGACTAGGGACCGGAAATATTCGCGGTTTCGACGGCCTTCAGGATAGACTGCACATTCCCCTGTACACTCGGGCAAATTACGCCAGTTCATTGGCTGCTGACTTGTAAGTCGTCTCAGGTGGTTTGTCTGTGATTCGATCCTTCTTTGGTTGAGGGTTTATAATTGGTTGAGATTCGTACAGATGAACAGTAAGCCAATAGCAAAATCATTTAAAAGGTATATGTATTTGACTTCTAGCCTATCGCCGAATGAATCCGCGAATTTTTCCGGTCTCTATTTATGACAGTGTAAAGGTAAAAGTACTGTATTGCGCCACACTGTTATGCATGGACAGAGTCGGAAGTCAGACTTGAAGATGATGGGACCTTCAGGATTGTATTCGGGGTTCTGCGAAACAACCGTGTAGCGACTCGATGTTCAGAACACGAGACATCTCGGGAGGCTGGGAGCTGACCCGTGACTCCTGCTTCGCCGAGTTACCAGCACGAAGTGCACAGGAGTGCTGTCACAACTTAGAAACACACAACTTAGAAACACACAAGATATAATCTTATAAGTTATGACTGTTCTAAGTTGTGTGTTTCTAAGTTATGACGTTTTTAAGTTACGTGTTTCTAAGTTATGACAATTCTAAGTTGTGTGTTTCTAAGTTGTGATAGTTCTAAGTTATGACGTTTCTAAGTTGTGTGGTTTTGCGTTGCGTGTTTTTAAATTACGTGTTTCTAAGTTATGACAGTTCTAAGTTGTGTGTTTATAAGTTGTGATGGTTCTAAGTAATGACTTTATAAGTTATGGCGTTTCTAAGTTGCGTGTTTCTAAGTTATGTATTTCTAAGTTATGATCGTTCTAACATATGACTGTTCTAAGTTATGTGGATTTTTTTCGTGTTTTCTAAGTTATGACTGTTCTAAGTTGTGTGTTTCTTACGTTATGTGTGGTTCTCAAGTGCACATGACGGGGCCGAAGCCGTCCAAAAACCCCGTTATCTGATTGGTCGCTTGCCCATCTTGCTGCGCGTTTGTTTTTGTTGTCGGCTTTTCCCAGTGCCGGAGAAAGTTCTCAGACAACCTTCGCGTTTAAAAGCACTCTGACGTAATTGTCCGTCCGGACGAGGCATTACGATGGAGTTATTCAACCGCCGTGTTCACAGGAAGATGCGTCTCTACACTTTCTTTTTAACACCAATAACGCACGACGTTTTTTTCTGGGTCCGTGACAAAAAAAAAAAATTATCTTCATTCAAGGCACGTCTCAGCGAAAACAGTTGCTCATTTAGCAGTCGGTTCCAAATTAGTTTGTTAGTTTGCGAATAATGAAACGAAACTGGTCGTTGAACGCAGAATGTCGCTTTCTCTTGTGCACACCTTGCGTCTTGGCGTGAAATCTCGCGACGTTAATTTACACGTGACGACAATGCAAGCAGGAAGAGCCTACCTGGACACACGCGCGCACACACACAGACACACACACACGCGCGGTGTTCACATATTTTAACGACTCAGGCAATTTAAAAGATTGTGTCAAGATATCAGATGGGTAGATTTATCTATTAAGATGAAGCACTTCAGAATATTTTGAAGTCAGAATAGTAGTTGTATTTACGGAATTCGTTTTCAAATTATATATATTTTTGACGTGACAACGTCTAATAAATCGATGAAAGCAGGCTACACGCACGAAAAAGTGTCCCATAACGCACATTGTCCCGTTACGATGTGTACCGTCACGCTCATTGTACGCTTGCGCCGCATCTGGGAATCTCTCTTCCACTCGATTGGAACAACCATCGATTTGACTTTTTCGAGGCACATTAAACTTGAAACACTCCTATTCGTTTCCTACTTTTCCTATCATCGTACTATCCTTAACACAATAACACAGATTGGAAGAATTTAAATAGCAAACATGTATAAAAGTTATAGTTAAAATAATCTCTTCGTTAAAGTAATAAACAAATTTGAATTAATGAGTGCAAATAAAGTAAATTTATCAATGAAAGTGTAGATTTCATTTCACTCTTTCTTTGTATGCATACAAAATAGTGATTATTCAATAAAAATGATTCAATTTTATACATAAAAGTATGCAATCATTTCATCAATGTTTTGTTATGACGTTGTCACGTTAAACTATCGTCCGTAAACCGACTTTACAGACAACCAATTTTTTTTTCTGAAGCTCTGCGCACCGTGTGTGTGTGTGTGCCCGGGTGGGCGGGGGTCTTAAGGCAGTTGACATTTCGTGAAGAAACCCGCCGCTGGAGCGCTGAGTTATATATCGCAGACATATCGCGCGATCATCCCGGACAATGCAGAGGGCATTGCGACAGCGGGGACCGCGGGGTCTGACAGCCCTTTCACCCGCCGTCCAATTGCACAAGGCATGTCCTATCCCGCTTTTACTGCAGCCTCTGTGCCTTCAGGGCTGTTGGCCAATGAGGTCTCTGCTTTGTTAACGCCGGGTCCTGGTGTTGTTCACTGCGTTGAGTCGGTGGTGAATTACTTGAAACACATCTTGGACATGGACGTTCGACATCGTGAAGCATCGCGATGAAGTTTTCTCAACGATCTTCTCACCAAGTCTCCGGAGTAGTTTAGTAGCAATCAGCAGAAGACACTCGTAAGATTTTATATCTACTCCTTGGAGGTAAAAATGTGAAGCGAGGTCTTTAACGCGATTTTAATTGAAGTCAAAATGAGAATGATTCATCGCCCCCATTCACAACTGGATAGACAAAAGTTTTTTTTTTTTGCTTAAAATGAAGCCTTTTTCTTTTTATAAAAACTCACTTCCTAAAGGCATTTTACGTTAACTCCTAACGAGTTTTTTTCAATCCATTAAAACATTTCTAGCATTATTAGGGACCGGAAAAATTCGCGGTTTAATAGCCTTCAGGATATACTGCACATTCCCCTGTACACTTGGGCAAATAACGCCAGTTCATTAGCTGCTTACTTGTGAGTCGTCTCAGCTGGTTTGTCTGTGATTCGATCCTTCTTTGGTTGAGGGTTTATAATTGGTTGAGATTCGTCCAGATGAACAGTAAGCCAATAAAAAAAAGGTATATGTATTTGTCTTCTAGCCTATCGCCGAATGAATCCGCGAATTTTTCCTGTCCCTAAGCATTATTATTTACACCAGTTGATAACCAGAGTGACTTCAGCTTTAAAATAGACATTCGTTACTTAGACTAAATACCTCCATGATTTATATACTTACAAGCGTGATGAAGTATTGCCTATTTAGTTATTCGGAACTTAAAAAAAACGCACGTTTTTGTTTTTAGCGATGGTTAATATTCGACCGTCTAAAATTTTGTTGAAGCTTACATTTAAAAAATTTCAGTTAGATTGTTTTATTATAAGATTTAAGTTTTGATCACTTGTAAGGTTATGAAATAAAATTATTACAATAATTTATAGCTTTCACCGGAGTGGGTAGTATACCTTATTTCAATTATATATATTTATGTCAAATTTCATAACCAAATTTCCATATTCCTTCCTTAAAAACGCACCAAGAAACTTTGGAAAAAAATTACAAGTTCAGTCCTTCCTTGCGATGCACTCAGTTTCACATAAGAAATCATTACAACGTGTTTCTATGTCTAACACTGACACTAATTTATAACTTTTTGGCAAAAACAAGTAGTGTTTGTTTGCAGAAAGCTTTTCCTAATTGCCTAACATACAAGCGCTAAATGACAGACACTTTGGGACGGAACAATAATTTTTTTCATAGTTATTGGTGTTTTAAAAAGTTTTAAGATTCTTTTAAATTTTTTCTTCTTGTTCCATGGTCTTTTCAGTTCAAATAAACAATAGCCATGCAGAATTATACACTATAGAAATAGAAGATTTGCTATATGAATGATTGACTAGCATTAACAAGAAATCTTACAATCATCTTACACAGCTAATGAAGAGAGAGATAATGACTGAAAATTTTCGAGGCGTTAAAAATATATATATATATATATATATATATATATATATATATATATATATATATATATATATATATAGGTTCCTATTTGAGACTTTATGGCTTTTGCCTGGAGCTTATGCAACAACATGTACTTCGAAGACTAGCTGGTGTTATCCCACCGATATTCAGGCGTTAGGAAAATTTTTGTTTCAATTAGAACAATTAAATAAACAATTGAATTAGCTAAATTATTTAATAGCTAATAAATTTACAAGACCCAATATTTTAAAATTAATTTCTTATTTGACAGCCTTTTTTTCAAAAGCCGTTATACGTAAAATACGTGTCTAGGTTGGATTCTACCATAAACGTCTAATTACCACACAAGTAAAGGTAGATCTTTATCATACCCCTTTTAGTCTAAAACT
This sequence comes from Bacillus rossius redtenbacheri, assembly GCF_032445375.1. NCBI lineage: Eukaryota > Metazoa > Arthropoda > Insecta > Phasmatodea > Bacillidae > Bacillus > Bacillus rossius. Next base: position 379,429,674 of record NC_086330.1, read on the forward strand.
CAAATAAATATAAACGTTATTTAAGTGGTTTTAAAATTAGTCAATAATCCTTGTCAGGTAAACACTGCCTGTAATAAATACTATAGACTACAGGAATGGCTCTATGGAGAAGGAAGCGCCTACCAAACGAATATACATCAGAGACCCGCCTAGGGGCGTATCTGTGTCGGCGAGGCGGGACTAGCTGGTGCTTCTAGTGCGGTGTCTCCTCTGGACTGGCGAGCAGTCTTCTCCCAGTGCACATGAGCGGTGACCGTAACATTACACGGCAGAGGAATGAAGATTAAGGTGTCATGCAAGTTCCTTAAGTACTTTCAAGAATATGTACTGGGAGTTTCAATTATAAAAGAAAATATTCTTGAAAACACCCGCTCTAGCCATTTTCAAACTTCTAAAGATACCGTTTAAAAAATGAATACGGTAATAGAAATATGTACTTCATTCGAGGGAACTATTGGAGGTACTAGGACAATACAAAGAATAAATATCCGGGAATGAATCCCGAACCTAGTGCTACTTCGAACACAGTGGTTTATGTGTAATTTAAAATTTACAGGTTGCTGTGATTTTCCATGAATACTTCTGTTCCATTTACAAATAATAATAAAAAAAAAGTTGTCTGTAAAGTCGGTTTGCGGACGATAGTTTAACGTGACAGCGTCATAACTAAACATTGATGAAATGATTGCATACCTTTATGAATAAAATTGAATCATTTTATTGAATTATCACTATTTTGTATGGATACAAAGAAGGAGTGAAATGAAATCTACAATTTAATTGATAAATTTACTTTTATTTGCACTCATTAATTCAAATATGTTTATTACTTTAACGAACAGATTATTTTAACTGTAACTTTTATACATTTTTGCTATTTAACTTCTTCCAATCTGTGTTATTCTGTTAAGGATAGGACGATGATAGGAAAAGTAGGAAACGAATGTGAGTGTTTCAAGTTTAATGTGCCTCGAAAAAGTCAAATCGATGGTTGTTCCAATCGAGTGGAAGAGAGGTAGATGCGGCGCAAGCGTACAATGAGCGTAACGGGACACAGCGTAACGGGACAATGTGCGGAACGGGACACTGTTTTCGTGCGTGCAGCCGGCGTTCATAGATTTATTAGACGTTGTCACGTCAAAAAGTGCCAGGGCGGAACCCAGGGAACGCCGCCGGCGCTGGAAGCCAGGTCACGTGATCAGACGACATGGCGGGTCTCGGCCGCCCATGTCGGGTGTACGACATGCGCGGCTCGCCCATGACGACACGGCATGTCGAACCGCGGGGGATCCGAGCACATTCCGTCCTTAACTGCAGCGTCTCTGTTCCAGATTCCTCTACCGCCATCATGCAGCCGTGGGGGGTAGTCATCCTACTCATGCTGGTGAGTAACACACACACCCAAATAAACCATACAATCTGAACTGCATTCGTCAAACTAAAAAAAAAAAAAAATTGGTGTTTTCGAATTCTGTAATCCACGTGACTGAACAAAATTTCTTGTAGACGCTGTTTTTTTATGTTTAGCTTTGGTTGTTATAAGACCCTTTCTGTCTCCTGGCGTGGACATTAAATAATATTTATTAGTTAGAACATTTACAAAAAATATAATAAGACAAATAAAATAAGTGTTCATGTGAATGTTTCTGTTGAATCAGTGTTATATTTTCTTTAATTTAAAAAAAATCTCAGATTCGTTAATCTCTTTTTGTTCAGCTTGCAACATGTCTGGTGGCAAATATTTCCGTAGGTTACATTTTTTTTGTTAACGTTTTCAATCATACCTCTTCGGCTGATTCGGATATATTTTTTCCTAAGCGTTATCTCTTGTGACGTGAAGTTTTCCCTTCGTTTGCCTCCCTCCCCTCCTCTGGACGTAAACAAACTGCATGTTTGGTTTGTGTTTTGTTCGCAGTTCGCGGCGGCAGCGGCCAGAGCAGCGGAGCAGGCCGCCCTCTTCTTCGACACGGAGACCTACAACCAGGAGGAGAGTACGTGCACTCTCAGCACTCTCACACTCTCACACTCTCAGCGGTTATGAAGACTTTAATAATAATAATTTATTTCCCATTTTTTTTACACTTTGTTAACAATATGCACTTAATTAACCAGGAAATTTAGCACTCACGAAAGCAAGCTTGTATGTGAGTGCATCTAGTCACTGCAAATTACATGCGGTATTTTGACGATTGTAAACATTTGTAAATGTATAATAACTGATAAATAAATATATAAAATATAACTTAAGAAACTTTTAATTAGTTATATAAAGATGAAAGTTAAAAAGAGCAATTTATTAAAATTCAATATTATGACTAAAAACGTATAAAATATAACATAGTTACATGAATAAATGAAAATATAATTAAATAAAAATTAGTATTTAAGTTAAGTACAGGTACAAAGTTATAACAATATATAAAAACTTACTTAAATACTAAAGCCATCTCTTCATCAGTCAAATTATGTAGTCAAATATTAACATATCATTTGAAAATAAGTTGTAGTTGTTAGTTTCGCCGCGCTGTGTTGCAGAGCTGAGGCACAGCCGGCAAGTGGACCAGGCGGTGCAGTCCATCCTGAAGTGGCTCCAAGGCCGCTACACCAGGACTGCGAGCCACGGTGAGCCGCGACTCAGCGACAACACGTGTCGTCCTCAGGGGCTAGGTTCATGAATCGATGAACGCCGGCTGCACGCACGAAAAAGCATGACTAGAGACTGGAAAAATTAATTACCTCCAGGATAGACTCCACGATCCTGTGCACACTCGGGGAAACGTCACGTGTTCATTGGCTACTGACTCGTGAGGCGTCTCTACTGGGAGACACGTGATTCGATACTGCTTTGACTGAGGGACTATAATTGGCCCACAGTCCTCCAGGTTAACATTGAACCAATAGCAGATGTTGCGTAAAGGTACAATTATTTGCATTTAAGCGTATCGCGAAATGAATCCGCGAATTTTTCCAGTCTCTAAGCATGACTCATTGTCACGTTCCGCCTGAGCCGAGCGTGCAAGAACCGGCCAAACCACCGTGCGAGAAAAATCTTTTATAATATCAAACAGGTTTAAGGCGGGCTTTTTTTAACTAATTGTTCGTGATTACATTTAAACAGATTATTTAAATTAAATTTACAAAAAACTGCAAATAATATTTGAAAATTAAAAAAGTATGCAATTTTTCATCAATGTTTTCTTATGAAGTTATCACGTAAAATTTTCGTCCGTAAACCGACTTTACAAACAACCCCCCCCCCCTTTTTTTTACTATAAATGTGAACTTGAATGTCGTAATGTTAGAACAAAAAAAAATGGAGGGCTGATGAACTAAATTGTTCGTATTGAAAGATACATACATACATGTTTATCGTCAAATATTAAAAACATTTTTTTTTGTGTAGTATCCAACTTGTGATGTATTAAAAATGAAATGTATTTGTTTACCATCTTTGTTATATCAAAAATATCTGGAATAGTGGAATTGATTTGTGGTGGTGGTATGAGGTGTTGCCGGGAATGATTTTGGTTTGGTTGGTTTGAAAAAAAAAAAAAAGGCGCCAAGATGAGTTCTTGCCCACCTGTCCATTACGAGCATGCGTAAAGGGCCTATAATCCTTCGTCAAACTTTCGCTTCCAATACTTTCCAGTATGTTTGCTGAAATAATGTTGAAGTGTTATGACTTCAACGAAAACGTCACTAGTGCAAACATGTTTGTTTTATAAGTTAGGTGACTCAAGCTCCAAATCAATTTTTTTTTGCATAAAGGACGGGTTCTAATGTATGCCAGGTAAATTTATATTTCTTTCAGCAGCAGTTGTGACTTTTTAAAGTTCATATATAAAATTAACTTCCATAAATCAAAGTTTAAAAAATAGGCGATAATGAATCAAATCCGAAATCTTTCTTACGTGTTTTACCAGGTTAATTTTCAACGTGAGTTTTTGAGGAAAAAAAGGTGGATGTGTAATTTATAGAGACCGGAAAAATTCGCGGGTTCATTTACGTTATGCTAGAATTCAAACAACTGTATATTTATATTGCTTCTGTGGTTTACTCACAATTTATCTAAAGGACTCTGAGCCAATGAAAAAACCTTCACCCAAAAGAGTATCGATTCGCAAGTTTCCCAGTTGACAGGTGTCACGAGTCAATAGCCAATGAGCAGGTGGCATTTGTCTGAGTGTGAAGGGGATTGTGGAGTCTATCCTAGAGGTCATCGAAATCGCGAGTTTTTCCAGTCTCTAGGAATTTAATTATTTAGTCTTCCTCCTCACATGCAGGAGGGCCAGTCTGTAGGATTGGCAGGGAAGGGGAAGCACGCGAGGATAACCTACACTGGCAATGCACGAGGGACTTGTTTAGTTCAGGAGGGTTCCGCTCACACACGTGTCGTGTGCCGCAGACAACAACAGGAGGAGCTTCCGCGAACAGCAGGAGGTGTTGGCCTCGGAGCCGTCTCGCCAGTACCTGCCGGCGCCGGAGTCCACGGAGAAGCCCCGCCCCTTCCAGCCGGCGCCGCCCCCGGGCTACCCCTACCAGCCGCAGCCGCAGCCGCCCTTCCTGGAGGTGTCATCGCCCGCCCCAAGCAGCCCCGCCGTCATCTACCCGGGCCCGCCCGCTCCGTCGGGCTCCGCGGACGTGACGGGGTCCTCCCAGCTGCCCGTCGGAGAGGACAACTCAGGTGAAAAACCATCCGCAGGGATCATCACGATTTTGTTCCGGTCTACAACAACATAGTGACGATTTCTGGCCCATGTACATGACCACCCCGGCATCTTACAAAGTGACAATTTATGTTCCCTGTACATCTAGCTCCCGTGCGCTACGACATCGTGACGATTTCTGGCCCCCTGTACATAACCACCCCGGCATTTTACAAATTGACAATTTATGTTACCTGTACATCGAGCCAGTGTGCATCGACATCGTGACGATTTCTGGCCCCATGTACATGACCACCCCGGCATTTTACAAACTGACAATTTATGTTCCCTGTACATCGAGCCCGTGTGCATCGACATCGTGACGATTTCTGGCCCATGTACATAACCACCCTGAAATTTTACAAAAGTGACAATTTATGTTCCCTGTACATCGAGCCCGTGTGCATCGACATCGTGACGATTTCTGATCCATGTACATAACCACCCTGAAATTTTACAAAAGTGACAATTTATGTTCCCTGTACATCGAGCCCGTGTGCATCGACATCGTGACGATTTCTGGCCCATGTACATAACCACCCTGAAATTTTACAAAAGTGACAATTTATGTTACCTGTACATCGAGCCAGTGTGCATCGACATCGTGACGATTTCTGGCCCCATGTACATGACCACCCCGGCATTTTACAAACTGACAGTTTATGTTCCCTGTACATCGAGCCCGTGTGCATCGACATCGTGACGATTTCTGGCCCATGTACATGACCACCCTGGTATTTTACAAAGTGACAATTTTTGTTCCCCTCTACATCGAGCCCGTGTGCATTGACATCGTTACGATTTCTGGCCCATGTACATGACCACCCCGGCATTTTACAAAAGTGACAATTTATGTTCCCTGTACATCGAGCCCGTGTGCATCGACATCGTGACGATTTCTGGCCCCGTGTACATAACCACCCTGGTATTTTACAAACTGACAATTTATGTTCCCTGTACATCGAGCCCGTGTGCATCGACATCGTGACGATTTTAGGCCCATGTACATAACCACCCTGGAATTTTACAAAAGTGACAATTTATGTTCCCTGTACATCGAGCCCGTGTGCATCGATATCGTGACGATTTCCGGCCCATGTACATAACTACCCTGGCATTTTGCAAAGTGACAATTTTTTTTCCTTGTACATCGACCCCGTGTGCATCGACATCGTGACGATTTCCGGCCCATGTACAACACCACCCTGGCATTTTGCAAAGTGACAATTTAGGTTCCCTGTACATCGAGCCTGTGTGCATCGACATCGTGACGATTTCTGACCCATGTACATAACCACCCTGGTATTTTACAATGTGACAGTTTATGTTCCCCTGTACATCGAGCCCGTGTGCATTGACATCGTGACGATTTATGGCCCATGTACATGACCACCCCGGCATTTTACAAAGTGACAATTTATGTTCCCTGTACATCAAGCCCGTGTGAATTGACATCGTGACGACTTCTGGCCCATGTACATAACCACCCTTGCATTTTGCAAAGTGACAATTTATGTTCCCTGTACATCGAGCCCGTGTGCATCGATATCGTGACGATTTCTGGCCCGTAGACATACATACCCACCCTGGCATTTTACAAAGTGACAATTTAGGTTCCCTGTACATCGAGCCTGTGTGCATCGACATCGTGACGATTTCTGGCCCCGTGTACATAACCACCCTGGCATTTTACAAACTGACAATTTATGTTCCCTGTACATCGAGCCCGTGTGCATCGACATCGTGACGATTTTAGGCCCATGTACATAACCACCCTGGAATTTTACAAAAGTGACAATTTATGTTCCCTGTACATCGAGCCCGTGTGCATCGATATCGTGACGATTTCCGGCCCATGTACATAACTACCCTGGCATTTTGCAAAGTGACAATTTTTTTTCCTTGTACATCGACCCCGTGTGCATCGACATCGTGACGATTTCCGGCCCATGTACAACACCACCCTGGCATTTTGTAAAGTGTACATCGAGCCTGTGTGCATCGACATCGTGACGATTTCTGACCCATGTACATAACCACCCTGGTATTTTACAATGTGACAGTTTATGTTCCCCTGTACATCGAGCCCGTGTGCATTGACATCGTGACGATTTATGGCCCATGTACATGACCACCCCGGCATTTTACAAAGTGACAATTTATGTTCCCTGTACATCAAGCCCGTGTGAATTGACATCGTGACGACTTCTGGCCCATGTACATAACCACCCTTGCATTTTGCAAAGTGACAATTTATGTTCCCTGTACATCGAGCCCGTGTGCATCGATATCGTGACGATTTCTGGCCCGTAGACATACATACCCACCCTGGCATTTTACAAAGTGACAATTTATGTTCCCTGTACATCCAGCACATTTAATACGTTACTTACCCTGTACACACTTTCATTTTACTTTCTCTACGATTAGCAGTTTCGGTCCTGGTTGGACCAAAACACTAAATAAAAAAGAAGTTTTTGTTTGCTTTGGGCAAACCATTGCCTCATTTATGTTACACAGTGGCAATCTTTACGTGATTAGGCCTACGCCCTTGCTTAATTTTACGCGTTCCTTACAAAGTGCCAATAAGCCTTTAGCCTAGTTCTCCACTGAGTACTTTTATGTGATATGTATAACTGTTTTTCATATATTAATAGTGATTATTGTTTTTATTTTATTAATTTCATAATGTAAAATCTAGTGTTGTCTCACATTTGCACTTACTTACAGAAAAATCTGATACTAACACGTGTCTTCCCGTTCATCAAGGTGGGCTAGAATAGGATCGTAGATCATTCAGAAAATTACCGCCTATTATTTACTCGGATTACCTTACCTACATTAGACTGTTCGATACTTAGTATTTAACACCTTCTTAAAAAAAAGCTTATAAGAAAGGACACATTTTGGTATCCTAAACTATATGATATTACTATGTATTTCTAAAACGTAACACTGCAATGCTATATTTGATATATACTATACATTGGCAGTCGCTAGCTAATATCGGGTACGCGTACAAAGAACAAACTCAAAGCCTAACTCATTTCTGGTCTATTTTATTATTTTCATTGGTCTATTTTATTATTTTCATACTAGCTAATGCGTTGCATGCCTCAATAATATTTTTTTTTTTTTTGTAATTTATTGAACTAGGTACACATATACAAAACATCTCTCTATTCCTTTCTAATTCTCTTTCTCTCTATCTCTCTAGATCTCTTTCTACATTTATATTTATATACCTCTCTACCTCTCTTTATACCTCTATATATGTCTCTATATCTATATCTCCCTATCATTATCCTCTCTATACTTATATCTATATCCCACTACATATGTCACTCTATAGCAATGAAAATATTAAAAATCTATGTTTTACCTATCTATATTTTTACTGGTCACAGGTGTGACATATGTATACATAAACACGTACGTATTCGAATGAAAGGTTGTGTCAAAATTACAAAAACAATTGGTGAAGAACTTTCCGAGATTTAAAATTTTACATTCTTATTTATATAGATTTTGTTGGATTTGCTAACAATTACAGCTTTTAAGTCGCCGGGTCAATTACGGAACGGCCATCAAGGTACATGTAATATGATATTACAACTTAAGAAACACTCCACACGTACATTCGTCGCCATCTGAAATCATGTGTTTTTTTTTCCTAACCTAAATTAAAACTAAGTGTGTTGGGGAGGGTTCCGGGTTAGGCAGGGAGACTAAGTGCGTCTCAGGCCGAAGCCCATACGCTCTAATCATACAGGGTGTTAGCTATAAGGAGGGGTAGCATGCATCATGTGCTAGGAGGGGGATTGGCCAGCCATGGCAGCGATTGGCGCCATGACTAACTCCCCTCACTGACTATTCTAGACTATAAACTAGATAAGTTGGGCCCAGGTAAAACCTGCATAGACACAGGGAAAACCCTGGGCTCTGACATGCGGGATGCAAAATTTCATGCATTAATATCAAGCAGGAGGCTTACGGGAAAACAGAAGGATGGATCCGGAAGAAGAGTTGGACGGAGTAGAAAACAGTCTACCATGCGGTGGGGGACGTTGGGGGCTTGGACACTGATGTCTAATCGTGTGGTCGCGCCCGCTGCAGGTAACGTGATCGGCGGTGGAACGGCGACCGGCGAAGGAACGGCGACCGGCGAAGGAACGGCGACCGGCGAAGGAACGGTGACCGGCGAAGGAACGGTGACCGGCGAAGGAACGGCGACCGGCGGCGGAACGGTGACCAGCGGCGAGGCGGACTCGGACAGCCACCCGCCCCACATCCACGCCATTGACGTGCAGTGCGCCAAGGACCAGATGACCATCAACCTCGAGTTCAACACCGCCTTCAACGGCGTCATTTACTCCAAGGTACGCTCTCAACGTCCGTTCGCGTCGCGTCGTGGTGCTGAAGTCACGGATGTGACGAACGCAAATAATATTTTCATAGATACTATGACACGTAAACGGAGATGGATCTCCCGAACATTTTTCACCATTTTTTTTTATTTTTTTTTATTTCCAAAATTCGTTCAACAGATTCTTAAAAGAATATAGAAAATGTCAATAAAGTCAACAAAAATGAACAATACAAACAATCAAATTAATTAAATCATAATATCACATCAAATTTGTACTAATTAAAACAAAAATATTAAATACGGTACATCAATATACAAACAAATCATCATAAGTTATTCTAAACATTATTATAATATTCATTTAATGTATAAAATGAATTTTCTAATAAATAGTTTTTGATTAGAACTTTAAATAGTCTTGGGTTGCAATGGGAGATTGCTTTTAGTTTATGAGGGAGTGCATTGAAAAGTTTTATGCCAGAGTACAGTGCACCTTTTTGATACCTTGATGTATTATTACTTGGCACATGAAAGTCGGATTTATTTCTGGTGTCATAAGTGTGTATTGCACTGTTATTATCAAAACTATCATTATTTTTAACTACAAAATTAATTAATGAGTATATATACTGACACATCATAGTAAGTATCCTTAGATTCTTAAACAATGGTCTACAAGAATCATAGTGATTAACATTAGACATTATTCTAATAATTTTTTTGTAGTAAAAAACATCATTAGCATAGGGTGATGATGCCCAAAAAATGATCCCATATGACATTACAGAATGAAAAAACGAAAAATATATTTGTTTTAAATAAAAAACAGATACAGTTGCTGATAACGATTGAAGTGCGAAACAAGCTGAACATAGTTTAGGTATCATTTTAACTATATGTTCCTTGCCACACAAGGTATTGTTTACATGCAAGCCTAAAAATTTAACACTATTTGCTTCTGTAATTTTAGTATCACTATAATTCAATTGAACTACAGGGTTAGACTGTTTATGTAAGTGAAATTTTAAGATACTTGTTTTATCAATATTTAGAGTAAGATTATTAGCATTAAACCATTGATTTAATTTATCACATACACTATTTAATGTTTGAATTAATTCTTGATTTTTAATGTTATGACACAATATGCTAGTGTCATCTGCAAATAAAATTACTTCAGACTGATCAGTTATAAAAGAAGGAAGATCATTTATATAAATCAAAAATAATAATGGTCCCAGGATCGACCCCTGAGGCACACCAAGATTAATTAACCCTTTATTTGAGTGAACTGTACTATGTCTATTATCAGAAATTTTTACTAGTTGATACCTATTTGACAAATAGGATGTAAACCAGTGGAGCGCAGTATTTCTAATACCATAAAATTGAAGTTTATTTAGCAAAATTTTGTGGTCAACACAATCAAAAGCTTTAGCTAAGTCACAAAAAATACCTGCCACATTCTCTTTATTATCTAGTGCTTTAAGAATAGTAGAGGAAAATTTGAAAAAAGCTTCATTAACAGATTTCCCACTTCTAAATCCATATTGAGACTTAGATAAAATATTATTTTTTTCAAGATAATCTGTTAATGTATTATTCATTAATTTTTCCAGTATTTTTGCAAAAGATGAGATTAGGCTAATAGGTATATAATTAGATACTTCATCTTTATTACCTTTTTTATAAAGAGGTGTCACCACAGAACATTTTAGTCTACCAGGAAATATACCTGATGTCATGGAAGAGTTAAAGATAAAAGTAAGAGGTTCACTAATTATGTCAATGCATTGCTTTAATAATTTTATGGAAATTTCATCAATTCCTGAGGATGCTTTGGGTTTAAAAGCTTTTACAATTTTACAGATCTCTATTATGTTAGTAGGTGTTATGAAAAACTCATTATTTGTTTTGTTGATAGCGTGATGAGGAATTATATTTGGCTGGATGCCTATTTTAGGTTTATTATTAAGTTTTTTTGCAACATTAAGAAAGTATGAATTAAAAATATTAGCAACATGAATTGGTTCCTGAACAGTTCTATCATTCACAGTTAGTTTCACCAAAGTGGAATTATTTTGTACACGGTTCATTTCCGCTCTAATTAATTTCCACGAAGTTAGTACTTTATTAGTTGAATTACTGATAAGTCTGTCAAAATAAAGCTGTTTGGCCTTTTTAATTACTTTATTCAAAATTATACAATATCTTTTATATTATATCGCGTCTGCTGCTTCCACGAGGAACGGAAACGTAACAAATGGTAACCAATGAGATTGCATTTCAATGTTACAAAATAAAAAAAAATATTAAAAAATATTTAAATAATGTTTAGAGATCATAAAAAAAATTATAATTTATATATTATAATGTAACTGACCTGACCTAACAAACCGGGACAAAGGATGAATAGTAGGCACTAACGTAATTTTTTTTTTACATATTACTTGCGCAACAATAATCCAAATAACAAGTAAAACATTAAAATTTGAAACTTTAAAAAATCATACTCGTAAACAAGAAAGAATTTTAAACGCCGCATGAATGCACAGGTATTGTGATGAAAATTAAAAAATTCGATATCTCCTAAAGTACCATTTTGAATTTCTTATCTCCACCGGGTTTAATGAAAAGAGGAAGTTAAAGAGCATAGAATAAAAGTATTTTGAATTAAACAAATTTTTTTAACACATATCGCCCAACTACACATGTACCCATTCCCTGTATCATGGTCACGTGGGTGGCAGTCAAATGTCTAAGCGACTAAGGGGAGCACCGACAGATGTCATCAAAAGTTTTGTAAACGATTGCTATTATGCATTGGAATCACTTTCCACCCTCGCGCAGGGCATGTTTGAATAAAACTGTTGCCAATCTGTTTCCTTACAGAGATTCAGCTTGGGCATTTTCTGGAATACAGCTTGTGAGTTAGGTTATGTTTGTATCCCAACAAGGCACAGAGCTTATTTGCTATCTTACTCGAACATCTTGGAATACTGCCCTTAGTCTATTGGCGAGATGTCTATCCTGAACTGCCAGATGCCGAGAGCGATGATAAGTATGCGGGTTTGAATTGTGCGCAGGGTTTCTACAGCCAGCCAGCGTGCCGCTATGTGCAGCCCGACAGTGGCCAGACCAAGTACTCGTTCACGGTGAGCCTCAACTCGTGTGGCACGCAGTTCATCGAGAAGTTCAAGGAAGAAGGCCAGGCATATCTGGAGAACGTTTTGGTACTGCAGAACGAGCCGGGCATTCAGGAGGTAAGTGGTTCTTCCCCGGTACGTGCATGCTATGTCGCAGAAACATTCCAAATTTGGGAGATAGAAGTCATGAAACGCCATTTTGGATTCAGTAGTTTTTGGTATACCTAATATTTTATTTAGCTCTCGTTTTTTTAAAAAAAAAAAAATGGGTTGTCTGTAAAGTCGGTTTACGGACGATAGTTTAACGTGACGTCATAACAAAACATTGATGAAATTATTGATCCAGAAGAAAAGGAAATATCATATTCGGCCTGAGACTGAGCCGTAATTGGTTTTTGCAACCAAACCATTTAGGCATTAAAAATGTTATATTGTTTGAGGAAGAATTTATTTTTAATTTTTCTATCTTTTGTATGATAAAATTACCTCTGCATATATTTATGAATTAAATCGAATCATTTTTATTGAATTATCACTATTTTGTATGAATACAAAGGAGTGAAATGAAATGTAAAATTTAATTAATAAATTTACTTTTATTTGCATTCATTAATTCAAATATATTTATTACTTTTGAAATGTTGGGTACGTCGTATTTATTTATACAAGAACAAAAAAAAAAATTTACAGTTGCCAGGAGTTCAACCGTTAATCTTTGGATCAGCAATTAGCTACGTTAACCACAAGACCACGACGCCAATATCGAAAAGTCGATAGTTTCAGATGGTATATAATCGCAATAAAAAATTTGTTCACGGTAGGGGAATAATATTATTTCGTTTTTATTTTATAATGTGTTACAATATTTTTTAAAACATTGTGCAAAAGATCCCGGGTGTAATTTGAATTATGTGTTACTGTAAAACACCATTGTTGGTTCAAAACGTATTTGAATATTCAACATTACTTTTAAATAACCGTACCGATTGTGCTGAAAATCGGTGGACGATCGTTAAATTACGTAATTTTAATAATTCAAACGACGAAAATATGATTGAAAAGTCAAATCGATGGTTGTTCCAATCGAGTGGAAGAGAGATGCCACGCATGCGTACAATGAGCATAAAGAGAAATGCCACGCATGTGTACAATGAGCAAACAGGGCACATCCGTAGTGGGACATCCGTAGTGGGACACTTTTTCGTGCGTGCAGCCGGCGTTCATCGATTTTTTAGATGTTGTAACGTCAAAAAATGTTATTTAAGACTTTACACATAATTTAAATAATTGCCTGAAGTTGACGGTGGCTGTATGTAAAAAAATATTCACCCCATGACACACATTGTTGAAGTCATATTTTTGTTAGAATGTTTACTATAATTTTAATAAAATTATAAATAGTCACTATTTTGACTCTCATAAAATTGATTAGCCTAATGTTTGATATCTACCTCAACGAATAAAAACTACGATAGTAAAAGATAAAACATAATTTTGGCATTAAAACTTTTGAAACCAAGATGGCGTCTTTCAGAATTTTTACCAGTCTCTCTACTAAGGTGCACTGTTGACGCGGCAGGTGTGGGACACGGTGCGGCGGGTGCGCTGCCTGTGGGAGGGCAAGCTGAGCAAGGCGCTCACGGTGGCGGTCAGCGTGGGCATGCTCAGCGAGGAGGCGGTCACCTTCAGCGGCGACACGGCCGTGGCGCGCCTCGACGTCAAGTCGGGCCGCGGCGCCTACGGCGAGACGGCGTCCGGCCTCGTCAAGATCGGCCAGCCCATGACGCTCGTCGTTTCCGTCGAGGGCGACCCAGGCTTCGACATACAGGTCGGAAAATACCGTAAACTTATCGCTTAGACAGGTAATTAAAGTATTATCTTTGAAAGATTTGTGCAATGGGAGTGCATGACTTGATGTAAGCTTTTGGACATGCGCCATTGCTAAGCACATGTATGTAATGTAAATCTCAATGCTTTCCCATCTGTGCTAATAGAAAAACATTTCCCAGACATTGTTATCGCTTCAATACCTGAATCAATCAACATATTAGTTTCAATATCAGTACCAAATATTTCTCCCTGAGTATGTTTTGAAGAGGACTTTTAAATTAGAATGACTGTTGATGATGATAATAAATTTATATATGAGGACTAGGGATTCATATACTCTTTATCTTGAGATTTTCTCTTATTGATTTCGACTGCGAACCAAAACTCGCCGGTATAACTACAATATGTCCATAAAACAATGTCCCTGTTATAAATTTTAATAGTGTCAACGATCAACATTGTAGAGTTTTTGTTCAAGGTCTCAATTAAAGAGTAACTCAAACAGTTTCAGATAAGCGCATGCGCAAGTACTGCTTTGTTGTTTTCTAGCCTGCAGCGCCGCCTACATTAAATGGCGACTCCTGAGAATAACATGTTCTGTGTTCTGCAATTCGCTAAGAGTTGATCTGTAATTTCATCCCTCCCCATTGGAATCTCTTTGCACGTCGAAGTCCCTTACTGTTGCATTGGTCGTAATGGTCGAGACGAAGGAACTTCTTTTTGGCTGGCCTTCACATTCACCTGACATAACGCCATGCAATTTCTTTTTTCCTTTAGGGCTTTATTAAGATCGTTTCTACGTTTCCAGAACTGAGACACAGAGTTTAAGAGGCTATTGCTTCAATTGCTCTGGATGTGTTAACCAAAGCATGGGAAGAATTGGACTTTAAATTGAACGTGCACCATATAACTAAAGGGGCACATATTTGACATTCGTAAGAAAAACTAGGTTAGTTTATCTTTAGTTTGATGTATGTGCCATGACCCGGGTTCTTGAGCTCGATACCCAGGGTGAGCCTAGTAGTTGCTGGTGTCTCTGTTGAGGTGTTAGTTCACCGGGCGGGCACTAGGCTAGTCTTAAAGCATCTAGCTGTTGATGTGGTGGGTCATCGGCCCCAGCGTGCACTACTAAGCTCCTAGGCTATTGATTTAGGGTATGGTGGCTGAACACAATGAACACACGCACGTCATTACCTGACGGTGGTTCCTTGAACGGATGGGAAACGCGGGAAATGGGACGTCCGTCCTAGTTGATGACCCGTTTTCGACTGCCGTTGACCGCGGCCGGCCGAGGAGGGGGGCAGTGTCAGCCTGCATAGGCTAGGCTAGGGGTGCGGTCTTGCAGCGGGGTCCGGTACTGGCGGGGTGGAGACCGGACTTCACTTTCACAGGCGGTACGACGTCATATGTTTGGTTGTAGGTAAATAGACTGGGACATTCTTTTATGGACATACTGTGTTAAAGCCTCCACGACTCTCTGACACCTTGACACACGGTCAAGCTGGTTCAAGAGCAACGTGGCCTCGCCGCAGGTTCGGGACTGCGTCGCGAGGGACTCCTCCTCGACCAACGTGGTGCAGCTTACGGACGAGCGAGGGTGCGTGCTCAAGAAGAAGTTGTTCGGGGCGTTCCAGAAAACCAAAGACACCGGCAGCTCCCAGACGTCTGTCATCGCCTATGCCTATTTCCAGGTGAGCCAGGCCTTAGACGTAGGTACTTTGTGCGGTGTTTGCCCGATGGCACATTGTGATGATGTCCACTGTGTAGGAAATTTCAATTTGATCAGGCATCTTCTTCAAAAACAGAGGAAAACAATCAGAAAAGAATTTACTTGTCAGACGATTTAGAAAAAATGTTAAAATAACGGCACTTATTTGAGAACTAACATCTTTTTTTCTTGGCTTGGATTTAGTTTTATATTATCGTTCTATATTGTATAGGAAAGTCATTCATGACCCCTCCCCCACCCAAAAAAAAATTCTGCTAATGCTCTTGTCATTAAGTGAAAATGCAAGATCAATAACCTTTTCATAACATACAGTTTTATTAAAGTTTTTAATTACATGTTTAAGGATTAGCAGAATACCATTCTGTGTGCCATTTCATAGTTAGGTATGTAAACAAGACCTTGAAGTTTATGCAGTATTAATTTGAGTCTGAATGTTTCTGAGCAATCTCTGTAATACATAGTAAAATAGTAGTTGGATTGTAGTTTATAACAGAATGCAAACTAAAACGTAAAGGGTTGGTTGGAAAAAAAATCTTTTGAACTACCAGAAAATCTTTTGTGACACACGTGTGACAATTGATCCACCAGTGGTGGTGTCGATTCGCTGCACTGAACTTTGCTACACACTGCACTGTGATGCACCAGTTGGTTTTTTCTCCCTGGGCACTGCTCTACGCTAACACACACATACACAGAGAGAGACACACAGACACACACGCACCGTAGTGAGGTGCCAACGAGCCATAATGGCTTGTGTGAGCAGAGGGAGCGCAGACGATTGTCATCAGTTTACTATCAAATAGATTTTGTAAGCTGCCTAACATACTTACATTGCAAACAAGTTGGTCCATATCAATATTTCTACCTTTCCAGTGACAATACCTACATATGTACTTAATCAATCATTTGAAGCATTATAATTAGAGACCGGAAAAATTCGCGGATTCATTCGGCAATAGGCTAAAATTCAAGTACATATACCTTTTAGATGATTTTGCTATTAGCTTACTGTTCATCTGGACGTATCTCAACCAATTATAAACCCTCAACCAAAGAAAGATCGAATCACAGACAAACCAGCTGAGACGACTCACAAGTCAGCAGCCAATGAACTGGTGTTATTTGCCTGAGTGTACAGAGGAATGTGCAGTCTATCCTGAAGGCCGTCGAAACCGCGAATTTTTCCGGTCTCTAATTATAATAGAGGTTTGTATCAGTTCCAGTAACCTTTATGACATCCATTGGATGAGTGTTTGTACACACACATACACACACATATGTATAGCATTTCTAATTTTTTTCAATGTATTTAGATCATTTAAGTGTTATCTTATCATTACATGACTTTAATGTTATATATATGACAGCATAAACAATACTGAAATAAAATTGTTTGAATCATAATTGCACACAAACATGTACCTATGATAATTTTGTATTATTTTACTTGCTCTAAAAGTTAAGACAGAGCGTAAAATATGGCGAAAGAAGAATTTTTGTTCTAATTTAAGCCAGTTCTGGGTGAATGTGCTTTTAAGGCTTTCTTTCAAATTATCTATTTATTACTGTGTCTTGTTTTGTAGAATGATTTGTGTTTGAACATGCATTTTTTTCAGGCCTTTAAGTTCCCGGACATCATGGACTTGACAATTGATTGCAATGTTGAGCTGTGCAAAACAGATTGCGAAATATGCCCTGATCCCAACCAGGTGAGTCTTCGGGTGATGCTGATTCTTGTTTAAGGGTCACTTTAGTTCGTTAATATTTTGAATGCTCACTAATGATAAATGTTATAAAATAATTATTGTGAGATGAGTGGTTGTCGCCCTGCAACTGTGTCCACACGATGTCCCTGCCAGAGCCTGGACCCAGTAGCCCGAAGGAGAAGGGCAGTCCTTGCGGAAGGCAACGAGACGCTCAGTGATCCGGTGAAGCTCATCAGGGTCATCAGGGTGATATCCCCGGACGACCTCGACACCAGCAGCCTCAACACCATAGTTGCAGTCGACTCAGCCCAAGGTACACTGGCAAAGCATCCGAAGTGCCCATCTCTGGAACATGGTCCGGTCATATATTTTTTTTAAATATGTGATTTCTAATATGTTTCTTGCTGCCAGAGCCAATAGCTAGGGCCATGCATATTTCGCGAAAAGATCCCTAGACCAGCTGAAAGTTAAAACACTGTAGAATCGTCTGTGTTTCGTGATTGAGTCCAAGTCCATGTTGATTGTTACAACACCAATCACAGTAATTCAGCGCGTGGAAGCAAACACGTCCTGAGTGGCTCAGTCAGATAAGGCAACGACTTCTCTCGCAGATGGCCGCCAATCACAAGGAAGAAACCGCTGGTACAGATATACCTTGTTGCAGTTTAATAGCCGTTCCGATTTATTCGCGAAAAATGCCTGCACCTACCAATAGCTTATAAGTACTCCGAGAAAAAATAGTCACAAAGATTTTTCTATTGCTCTATAAGTGAACTAGAAACTGTTGCTGTCCGATAAAGATGAAATATAAGCCTAGCATTTTTTTTTTCAGTTTTTCTGCACAAATAAGCATAACGAAGGGAAACTAAAATACTGATTTATGTAAAATGCTGACAATGAGCATAGCAATTTTAAGGAGAAGAGAGTAATCGTAATGTGTACTTTATTTTAATTGGTTTAGAATAAAAGGCCCTTGCAACTTGGTGGACAATCAGTAAGTATGCCAGGGTTTCGCCGTGCGATTCGGGTTTTGATCTGGTTGGTTAACTCTCAGATTTTTCTGTGAAGGAACTTGGGCCACTTCTGTTACATCACTTCTCAACGAAAAGGCTTCTTGCTTTATGTTATTGACTGACGTGGTTGGGGTTCTCGGTCAACTGTAGTAAATTAGCCCCACGGTAGGAAAGCCACATGACGTGGCCGGGGGGTTTTGTTAGTGGATATATGGTCGAATTAATGGACGCCACCGTGCATAGGGGCACGGACCAGGTGGAGACTCTCGATCTGGGGTGGTGACCACAGAACAAGGAGGGAAATAAAGAAGTGTGACTCTTACAGTGGAAACTGAAACCATGTGTCGCTATCTGTTGGGCGGGCCCGTAACTACCAGCAAATAATAAATCCTGAATAGAGGTTCTCATACAAAACTAATTTAATCGATTCGAAAATACTACTTAATGCTGTTTTGCAATAAACCGTCATGTAATAAATAAAGGAGTAGGAGGTGCAAAAACTCATTGTATTACACACCACAAAATTAGTGGCTACCTAAATAGAGTGAATTTTCACTGGGTTGTATGCCTGATAATAGCTTATACATTACTTCTCCTAATAAATTAATGTAGTTATGTCAGCAATATATTATGAAAACTACTATCTAGTGGACGGGCCCAAAACTACTTCAAAACACCAGGTCTCAGTCTCGGTAATTAGAGTTTCTCCCCCGTGGTGGTGACGACGGCCACATGAGGCGTGACTTGTATCCCTCTTAAAACTGCCCAAATCCCCTGGACCCAGCCCACTCTCAGCATCAGACACACCATGCTGATCGCCCACACGGGCTCTGATGGCATTCCACACACAGACTGGTACCATCAACACACACACGTGCTCAGGCAAAGGAGGCGAATAACACGAGGTAGGCGAAGCTGAGATTTGTTGCATGGTGCTCGATACATGTCACTCGTACGATGTTTATAATATAAAAGCTAAACTGTAAAATGCCTTGCAGCACGACCAGATTACGGAGGTTCGAACCACCTTGTGGTTGGACAAGGGAATCGTGTTGGTGACAAAGTCTGACGAGTGGATACGAATATAAATTAATTAAACAACCGCGCCCTCCGATGTAGGTTCCGAGGATATAACCAAACGATTGGAATTAATTAAAAGGAAGACAGAATTACTTAGATCAGTTTTTACCAGAGATGAAGTCCTCGGAGTGCTGGAAGCATTCTGCTTCGGTTAGCGATGCGAAGAGACTGGGGAGAGACATGGCCGCCGAAGTGGTTCATCAGTACAAAAACGCCAAAAACCCAAGTACCATTACCAGAATCGTGCCGCTAATTCTACGTAAATTTAGGACGGAATATTTCCTTTGAAATTACAAGACAATTAATTAACCTTAAAACACTTTTAACAATTTACATAAACAAGTACGTCTCAAATAATAACATAATCAATTTCATTAGGCAGTCCGGGTCCGTTCTTATTAAGAGGTATTGAAGTATAATACTGTCTTATGACACATGAAAAGATGTGGAAACTCATGTTGAAAGAAAAACCATACTATATTTTTTTTTATTAATGTAAAAGAAAAGCTTATAATATTAATTACTTTCTATAGCATTGACTCGAATGCGCCCTCTTGCTGTTGTTCGTGGGGCACACACACACACACACACACACACACACACACACACACACACACATGCATATAACCAGTGTAGAGTTCAAATGCCATAAGGTGAAGTACTGGGAGTTGTGGTTATATATCGGGCTTTGTAGGGGCGCAGCCCTGGACAATGTCATGACAACAATGCCATTAAAAGAAGGGAAAATGCACACTACTGAGCATACACCACGGTGTATGTTAAAGAACCATTCCAGAATTTTCCTGGAGTGATCTATGTGAAGTGTTCACAAAATTTTTGTTGATGCAAAAGTTAACTCTTTCACTTATGTACTGTTAAACATTTTATTTAATTTTCAAGATGTCTGAGAATACTTTTTTCTTGTCAGTCACACAGTAATGGGCCTCGTTCCTAACTACACGACATTGAGTCCCGGCTTGTCCCAGGTGTCTGTCAGGGACTATGAGCTGATCTCCTTGACGAGGAAGACAGTTGGAAACAGAGGGGGTAGGGCGAAGGAAGGGGATTGGACACAGTCCCCAAAGGGTCGCTGCCAGGAGAGAGATTTACCGCGGTTCTTGAGGTGTTGCTATCAGGATGGCAACAAGAGCAAACAGCACACAAATATAACACATTGTAATTACCGTCATTGTCATAGATAACTGCAGACAATGTCATAGGCCAATCAAATATACTGTTCGTGAATGCCATCTAGGGGGGACTGTGGGCACAACACACTTTCCATAGATGTAGAGATTATAGATAACTACAGACAATGTCATAGGCCAATCAAATATACTGTTCGTGAATGCCATCTAGGGGGGACTGTGGGCACAACACACTTTCCATAGATGTAGAGATCTTAGATAACTACAGACAATGTCATAGGCCAATTAAATATACTGTTCGTGAATGCCATCTAGGGGTGACTGTGGGCACAACACACTTTCCATAGATGTAGAGATTATAGATAACTACATACAATGTCATAGGCCAATTAAATATACTGTTCGTGAATGCCATCTAGGGGTGACTGTGGGCACAACACACTTTCCATAGATGTAGAAATTATAGATAACTACAGACAATGTCATAGGCCAATTAAATATACTGTTCGTGAATGCCATCTAGAGGTGACTGTGGGCACAACACACTTTCCATAGATGTAGAGATCATAGATAACTACAGACAATGTCATAGGCCAATTAAATATACTGTTTGTTAATGCCATCTAAAGGGTGACTGTGGGCACAACACACTTTCCATAGATGTAGAGATCATAGATAACTATAGACAATGTCATAGGCCAATTAAATATACTGTTCGTGAATGCCATCTAGGGGGGACTGTGGGCACAACACACTTTCCATAGATGTAGAGATCATAGATAACTACAGACAATGTCATAGACCAATTAAATATACTGTTCGTGAATGCCATCTAGGGGTGACTGTGGGCACAACACACTTTCCATAGATGTAGAGATCATAGATAACTACAGACAATGTCATAGGCCAATTAAATATACTGTTCGTGAATGCCTTCTAGGGGTTACTGTGGTCACAACACGCTTTCCATAGATGTAGAGATCATAGATAACTACAGACAATGTCATAGGCCAATTAAATATACTGTTCGTGAATGCCATCTAGGGGTGACTGTGGGCACAACATGCTTTCCATAGATGTAGAGATCATAGATAACTACAGACAATGTCATAGGCCAGTTAACTATACTGTTCGTGAATAACTGTGTATGCCATCTAGGGGCGACTGAGCACAACACTTTCCATAGATGATGTATAGGGACCGGAAAAATTCGCGTTTTCGACGGCCTTCAGGATAGACTGCGCATTCCCCTGTACACTCGGGTAAATAACGCCAGTTCATTGGCTGCTGACTTTTGAGTCGTCTCGGCTGGTTTGCTCTGTGATTCGATCTTTCTTCAGTTGAGGATTTATAATTGGTTGAGATTCATCCAGACGAGCATTACGCCAATAGCTGAATCATCTCAAAGGTATATGTGTTTGAATTTTAGCCTATTGCCGAATGAATCCGCAAATTTTTCTGGTCTCTAATGATGTAGTTGGCTGCAAGGCAAAATTGTTGCAGCATGTTTTGCCGAGGAACCGAAATTTTGTGGACACGGCAGGCAGTCCTCCGCTCACCTGTTTCTCCCCGTTGTTTTCCCCGCAGCCCGAGAGGCGGTGTGCATGTCGCTGGCCAGCTTCCTCGCGACGGCCATGTTGCTCGTCCTGCTGCTGGTCTGCTCCTGCCTGCTGAGCGCCGTGCTCTGGCTCAGGAGCGCCAGGTCGCACAAGCTCGCCGGCACTGTCGCCCTGGGCATGTTCCCCAGCAAGGACATGTTCCCCAGCAAGGCCTGACACGTGCCACCGCTGCTGCTGCTGCTGCCGCCGTCGACCACGACGCCATCACGACGCTCCCATGCCGTTGTTACTTTCGGGTTGTAATACGTCAGTTCATCGAACCTACCACATCCCAGTTACATTTCTGTGGTGTTATGGAAGAGAGGGTTAAGTCAAAAACATCAAATTTTAAGAGAGTTGGAAGAAAGTCTAGTATTATTTTCACGATCAAATATTAGTCGTTATATTATTAATTATTGATATCTTATACAGGAAAAACAGAACTACAAACCATATAAAGTGTCAGAAGGCATATCCTTCAAATAATCCTTGACTTCCTTCCACCTCTCTTAAAATTTGATGTTTTTGACAACCCTCTCTTCCATAACACCACAGATTTCAGTACAATGTGCAACATATACAACAAAAAAAAGGGGGTTGTCCGTAAAGTCGATTTCACGGACGATAAATTTTACGTGATAACGTCATGAGAAAACATTGATGAAAAAAAAAAAATTGCATACTTCTTTTTAATTTTCAAATATCATTTACAGTTTTTTTGCAAATTTGTTTAAAATATAATCACGAACAATTAGTTAAAAAAAAGCCCACCTTAACCTGCTTGATATCACGGAAGATTTTTTCCTCGCACGGTTTGTTGGCCGGTTCCTCACACGCTCGGCTCAGGCGGAGCGTGACAATTTTTCCTTGCGTGCAGCTGGCGTTCATCGGTTTATAAGACGTTATCACGTCAATGATGTTTCATTATAGTAACAATACGTTTCTGAAAAAAAAAAAAACTGGTTTCATTAAGGTAATTATTTATTTCTGAAATGTGTCTGAAAATTGGCAGAGTTTATGGAATTTAGTACTCGTCCAGTATGTCTGTTCGATTATATTTTGTTTCGTAATGAATTAAAACACCATGTGGCACATCACCAATTCAATGCAAACAACTTTCGAAAATGATATAATATTAACAAAGAGATACTAAGCTAGAGCACTTTTTTAATAGTTTAGTGTGGCGAGTTTATATTTCTTTCAATAGCCCACACTTATGGTTAACGATAGTGTTAACCAGTATAAGGTGTGTTTGTTAACGTAACATTACCTACCTGTAGTACTGACTGGCTGATAATAGAGAATCAGTCTGCTCTAGGCGAATGGTTTTGTAAAAGTAATGTAATATTGAGTTGTTCCTGTAATGTTACTTTAGAAATGTGACTAAAAATTGTATCGTGACTGGCAAAGTAATGGCCCTTTGTTGATTTGGTGTGTGCCAGTGGAATTTTATTTCTCGAACATTTCCTTTGGGATATTAAACCAACTGTAAATATTTATTGAGCATTTTGAGTTGCTGATTCCTAAGGACCAAGTTGAACAGGAAAGTGATTGCTGAAGAATAAGCTGGCTAATGATGAATGACATCTGCTCGAGCATGAATCTGCATCGTACCACTGCATCTTAAAACTCAAAATGATAAGGTCTCTGCTTATCTCCCAATTTGATGAAAAAATAGACAGTGCATGATATAAAACTTTATCCGAATTACTTTTATTAAAGGTTATCCATAATAACTAGAACAAATTTGCAAACCGAATTATCAGTTCTATATGACAGTATATCTACACATGCTGTGAACATTATTATCTATTTTAATCCCATTACTATCTAGAAACCTGAGACACAATAGCAAGATACCAAGTAGTGCCAACAAATAATATTCATTTGGGCCCTTAAGTAGGCAGGTAACGAACATAAAATTTAGGATTTATAAAATTAACTTACAGAGTGTAACTAACATACTCAGTTTACGAGAAACCAAACCTCGCAATTTTGAAGGCATATTATGCCTTAAATTAAATGCTTGTTATTTAAGCATGTGAAATCTTTTAACACACATCCATAAGTTTAAAACATTGCAATGAATAAATAAAAATACATGTGCCACATAGTTTCTCTACCTCAAATAATGAACAAACACCCTTATGTGAGAATGGTTTTATTGCAAAAAAAAAAAGCAATTTAGATTTTAATATACGGCAAAATGACCTTGCTCAGCATTCATTCAGTAACACAAGTGCTCGATATTTTTCGGTCGGCTTGTAGGCTCTCATTGTTTATGTTATGTTTATATACAAGGTTTTGTTTTCAAATTTTATGTCACGTAACTGCTCATTTTGTCAAATATTACACTGTAAAAGTAACACATTCTTCCAAAAAAAATCCCCTGTCTCATAGTATCCTACCAAAATCAAATAAAAATGAACAACTCCTGTATATTACATAATATTTTACATCTCTATAGTTATTTTTCAAATAAGTTTCAACACGATGTTTGGGAAAACCATCCACTCAGCAAAAGTGTTACGTACCTGTAAAATCTAAATATAGAGTATGCCCTACTATCAGCAGCTGAAATTATTGTTGAGCATTATACCACGAACCTGCTGATTGGTTGCTGATGGTGGTCTAGCATTTTGTTTTAGATCTATAAGTGCTTAAATCTGTGGCTGCTTTAAGTGCAAGAATTCTGAGTGTGTAATGGCAGAAAAGAAAAACAGTGACTTCAAATATTTTAGATTTTAATATATTTCAAATTAGAAGTTTTCTACTGGCCAAACTCATATATCTATCAATATCAACATCAGACAATGCAGATGCAATCATTTCATAATATTACGTTTATGGCAAGCAGTCATCTCACAACTGATAGCAGTGTCTATTAACTTATGTTCCTAATTGTTTTGCTGCTGGACAGTAACTTAAGCGCTGACTGTATAAGAAGAAATGCAGGTAGTTAAGTAAGCCACATCTATAAACTTACCACCTTGAATAAGTATAATTGATATAACACATGTAAAAATATACAACTTGCAAAATAAATTTAAAACTTGTAGTGCCATAATGTAAAATTGAATGAAACAGTTTCCATTTTTATATTGTGGCTTATGTGAGATAGAAAAAAATTTCAAAACAATTTTCGATTCTTATGCTGAACCAATTTTAAGTAAATGGTTTTATATAAGTCATTACTATATACCTATATATGTATTTGATTACCCATTACTGAATGTGTATTTTCTATATTTTCTTTTCACATGAGTGTTTAATGTGTCGCAGAGCAGAAAGATTGTAATTAATATGACTATTCTTTTTAATTTTTGTAATAAAAAATAAACATCATATACCACTTGTTTTTTTTTCTTTACAGGTTGTTAATCAACAATAGATTAATAAATTTTCAATGCAGTATGTACCTCTAAAAAAACTATAAATTTTGCTTTTTAATGTATATTAAATTTTAAACGGGCCATTATTTAAATGTACTCCATAAACTATTACTGTTTTTTCCTTCAAGTTCTAACAGTGTACAGGAATTATAACATATTAACTACTACACGAGTAAACAGTTTTACTTATAAATCGACACACTATGTATTTATATTGATGAGGTGTACAATACTGGAGTGATGGGGAAATGCTGGGTTAAGAGCACCAGCCAGTGTATGGGAGGGAAAAGCTGACAGTGCATCGGCGCACAGTCGTCAGAGCAAGAGGGGTCTCGAGGGGACTTGGTTACACCAATGTGTCGAAAGTATCTATTGTAGACTCGTGCTCAGGCCCAAACGATAAGTACTGTAATGCCTCCTGGATGCCGATCAATCATGAAGTCAACAAGCGATAGTTTGGCATTAGAGTTACACAGCCAATCACAATGCACTCCTATACATGCCACGACGCTGCCCGACAAAATTATACTCTCAACTAAAAACTATATAAAAAATATTTATAGATGATGCTGAGAACGGAAAAATTCGCGGATTCATTCGGCTATAGGCTAAAATTCAAGTTCATATACCTTTTAGATGATTTTGCTATTGGCTTACTGTTCATCTGGACGAATCTCAACCAATTATAAACCCTCAACCAAAGAAAGATCGAATCATACTAAACCAGCTGAGAAGACTCGCAAGTCAGCAGCCAATGAACTGGTGTTATTTGCCCGAGTGTACAGGGGAATGTGCCGTCTATCTTGAAGGCCGTCGAAACTGCGAATTTTTCTGGTCCCTAATGATGCTGAATGTCTTGGCTTATGATCCGAACGACCGAATGCATTGATGATAGTCTGAAAAACTTTTAATGTTGTTCGTGATCACTAACTTTGATTTTGGACAGAGTTCTGTTGAGAAGGACGTAAGTTCTCTAGCCGAGAGTTGCGGATAGCCGCACCTCCAACCTCCACACTTACCGCAAGGCCAATCTCGCAGACCATCTCCCACTACTAATCCGCCTGCGCCTCACACGACACAAAACAAAAAAATCTCACCGAGCAGCACATGCATTTCATACAAAACTAAAGGTGTGTTAAAATATACACAGCATTCAATCATTAATAACTATAACTTAACTATAACTAAACACGCAGTCATGTCACAGCAGGAATTGTTCACTGCATTTCACAAAGTATCCCAGAATGCACTGATGTTGAAGAGTGACGTTCCTTAGTGGCCTCACAGGATACTGAGGGCAATGAAGTTTGCATTCCAAATGCCCCCTCTTCCGGAGGCCACTAAGGAAGCCAACCAACCATCAGCACACCAATTATTTGCATTCATGTATGCATCTACAAACTGTCCGATGTAATCGTCAAAGACCCGCACCATTAGAGGCTTGTAATGTGGCAAGGGCATTCATCAACTCAAACGGCATGGAAGCGCCAAACGCCTAGAGTGGTGAATGCATTTTTGTGTCTCTCCTCTGGCTGTACTGGAACCTGCCAGTATCCCGATTACAAATCGAGAGAAGAGAACACGTCGGCATCTCGCAGCCCGGCCAGAGCTTACAAAATGCTGATCATAAGAGGAGGTGCAGAAAATTGTTAAATCATTGATCGGCTGAAATTTACATAGAACCAAAGCCAGCTGTCCTTATAGGCTGAAGAGGCCCAGAGAACCTCTTCGTTTAAACATCGCGCCTCGCGCCTACCCCCCCCCCTCCCCGTTCACCTCTTTCCCATTCCTCCTTTCCACTCCTGGGGCTGTGACGCAGCGTTTCTTTTCCCCTTCTCTCCGCGCTGCGATAGTGGCGCCTCCAGTGGCAAGTCGATGTGTGACCGAGGCGCTTCGCCTCTAGGCCTTTTTCACCTCTAGCTCTGGTTGGGGTCGGTTGTGCGTTCGGTGGTGGTTGCCCACTCTTTCGTCTGGTCGGTAATGTGTTTGGATGCTTTGATTGTCCGCGAGATGACCGTGGAACTAACGTAAGGTAAATCGTGTGTTTCCATAATCTAACTGTAACTTTTTTTGGCAATCACCTACTGATATTGTCATTCGCTCCTTTAATGGAAACACGTGTCACTTGCCGACCCCGGTGCTGCAGGATGGTTTTGCATTGCCATACTTTCTGCTTTTTTACCTGTGCCCTTTGTTTTGTGTGGTTTTCATAAGCCTCCCGGCTGGCCACCCCTTCCCCTATTTGATTGTCCCATATGGGGTTTCGATAGCAGGCTCTACTGGTTCTGTCGCTCATGTATGAGACGTCTGTGTTCACGTTTTGAAGCCCGGGTTTTCTTGTTTTCGTGCAGCGTGCTTAATTACTGGGTACATTTCCTTCTTTCGACGGTCTCATATACATTTGGGCCATGCCATGCCGGTTCCAACACTCCAGAGGAGGAATTGGCCAGTGCGTAGGTGCTTACTTTAACTTTATTCATTTATGCTTGCGTTTAACTCGCTTAGTAGTACCATTTGTGGTGCACGATGTACCTTCATAATCAGTAACTTGTTTATTGTACTTGTGCACTTTCACCTGTATCCACTATTCCATTGAATATATATATATATGTGTATAATGATACTTAATAATATACTAGTCTTCTGTTCCTTACGATCCCGTCTAATTTCATACTCTTTGATGTACACCTCTAAACTAGCTGCAACAGGTTCTACTAAAGAACCTCCCTTTTTCTATATTGTTGCTCTTGCTCGCCGATTGTCGGGTGCAGGTTGAAGCGCCCTGCAAGGCCATGATGTTGTAAGGACTCTCACTCGGATCAATTATGCCATCCTTCAGCATCTCGACCACCTGTGTATGGATCTCCTTCTCCTTTGAACCGAATCCAAGTGGTTTCTGGTGAATGGGTTCGTAGGGAGTAGTGTGCATGGTGTGTTGTGCCATCGTGGTACGACACAACAGGTCCACCACCACAAACACTGAAGGTTGCTTCTGCAGCACTGACTCAGACTCCACCTGACGAGCCTGTGGAACATCATGTCTTAACTAGGATCATTCTATTCTATTGTCCAGAACATAGTTTCCAGGAGAGCCCAAGCTGTACACGGTCTTTTTGCCATTGGTACCAATGTTTACATTTCCTCCTCAGACTTCGTTGATGGCATTTTCCTGGGCCATAAAGGGAAGTCCGAGGATAAGCTCGTGTCTCAGGTGTGGTACTACAAGTGTAGTTGTGGAACATACCAAGTGCCGAACCTGGATCGTCCATTTGACCTGACCAACCATGATGAAAACTCCCTCGATTGTGGTCAGTTGCGAGTAGGGTTACCAGACGTCCGGCAAAAGGAGGACATGTCCTCCTTTTTATGTATTTTTTTGCATCTGGCCGGATTTTCCTTAATGCTCCAAAACGTCCGGCTTTTTTATAAAGTGAGATAATTTCTGCAGTTATACTCTGAGTAAAGCGCGCGGTGCGCGCTAATGCGCTGTCCGCAGAGTCACCCCACTAGTAAGTAGTTCTATTACAGCTTGACAGGTAGCAGCACATGCAGAAGCACGTGTTTTTAATATGCTGTATATGCGTAGTTTGTTTGATTCTTTATACTGAAACTGTATTAAATGTCAAAACATTGTAAAATATCGTACTCCATGTTAATTAATTCATGGCTTTAAAAAAAATATATATATATTGTTCTCCTTTTTAGTGAAATGTCCTCCTTTTGCGAGGTGAATGTCCTCCTTTTCTGTTATCAGTGTCTGGCAACCCTAGTTGCGAGGGCCCATACTCTTGCACCAGGACTCCCTGGCTGGCATTAGGTGCTCCAAGGTAAAGGATAAGCTGGTAGCAATTACGACCAGCGCATTGATGGCGTGCCCTCTGAGGAGCAATGGAATGCAGTTGAGGTCCACTGCCTCTGGACCTATCCAGCCTATATGCCTTATCGACAGCTCTGCAACTGCAACTTGTTCCGAGCTCGACACTGGAATGAAGCCAGCACCATCCATATTTCTTGTGAGACATTTATCAGATGCTCTGATGCATCCTGAGCACCCGGCGGTGTGCTACATATTGCCTGCAGAGTACTCTGGAATGCTATCAATTGTACGGGACAGCTAGCCCATCACACCCTGTTACTCGCTTCCCAACTGCTGTGTGTAGTGTTACTTTTCTTTCTCAGTCTGCCACCAGTTGCATATGGGACACTTGTGCAGATGATACCTGATCACAGGGAAGTACTGGCATCTGGGTGGTTGACAGTCCCTTTTTATGGCAACTTCCACTCCCTTTCTGTGTTGACGAGATCCGATCTATTTCTGGTTCTCAAACTTGAGCTTGTTTCAAGACTGGCCATTTATGCTGTCCAGTGGTATCTTTGAATGAGTCTGCACATTGTTCCTATAGGGTACAATTGTCCAGGTCTCAAGGTGCAGATGCCGACCGCTTTTTGACACTTGGAACCACATTGCTCACAAGTCGCGCTCGGTTTCACATGCCCAGTCGAAAAACATGTAGCACTTTGTAAGAATGGCTACAGCTGTTGTAAACTAAACTCTGTCATTATTTAGGCTAGTTATCATGAAAGCAAGGGGTTGCTGCATATTACCTAGTAACTGACCATTTTTGCATAATAAATGACTTGATACATTCATTGTGTGCTTGCTCGCAACAATATAATTATGTGTTATCGCACTCTTGAACATTTTTCCAGTTTGCAAAAAAAAAAAATCCCAGTCCAGGTCTATTACATCTACACTTTATTACCATGACATTGCATTTCCTTGTAAACTTGCAGTCACTCTGTTCACCTACACGTCCATCACCACTCTAACACCGATGAAATCTGTCACTGAACACTCACACACATGACACTAGGTTCTCATGTGTCATTTCCTTAAAACTGGGTAGCAACACAGAGCCTACCTGCGCTGGAAGAAAACACGACATGGTTGACACTGCAGTAAGCAGGAGCAATTGTGTAGGTTATCACCATTTTTTTCAATCAAAACTCTGTTACTGCATACTAACAAATTCAGAGTTGTATTTACACAAGTGACTGTGTCAGTAACGACTGCACCATGTTGACATTCGTCCTTGCACATCATGACCGCTTAATTCATTTGGGAAAATTCTCATTTTTTTAAATTTCTTGGACTTCACTTTATTTTTATAGCCAAGAGTATTCCCAAGCTTCCGATATTATCCAACTCAGAATTTCAGACTAAGGTACCAACACTCCTCCAGGACTAGAAATGTTGGTATGCCGATATGACACATATTTATATCTACATGTGCAATGACATTTTGGTGCAGTCCCACTCTTAAATGAGAAATCATTATGCTCTCTGTTTACATTACGGGGGCACTGAAGACTACCATATTGGCAGTATTCCGCCTGGCCTCTTCGAAAAAGGCGGAAAAGTACCATAATGGAAAACTGCCATAATTTCAACGGCGTGATGGAATTCGGCCATACTTTCTTATACACTCCATGGAAAGAGTACAGCGGCATTGCTCTCGAAGTAGTGCATAGAATACTCAGTAGATAGCGCTGTCAACCCTCTAGCTGTTTCTCACGTTAACTTTCAAGCTTACAGATAGCGCTTCTAATGGTGATAGTTTCATTAACAAATCATTTCCAAATAGCGGACGAGAATAAAGAAATATTTCAAAAAATGTATTATAGAGAGCAGCAATGTATTCTTAATACGGCGATTTTAAAAAAAATACACATGGTAGTTTTCCATTATGGTACTTTACCTTCTGTTTTGACGAAGGCGATGGAAAAGTACTGACGCCACTCCCGCTGCCTGATTAAGTTTTGAATAAATATTAAATTGAAAATGATCTCAGGGGGCCTAAAAAAAGGGGTTCAATCTCGTGGCTGCAGGCAGGAGTGCGTCGTGATTTTAAACTACCTGGGCTGTTTAGACCACCCAGGATGCCTTAAAAATAAAAGGAAAACCGACTGAAAAGAAACTGCACTTTATTAAGACTGATACACTAGATTGTCCAATGTCTGGCCGAGTCTGTTGTCAGACCGTCGCTTCACGATTGGTTCAACACATTGACGTTTCGCGCGAACAGGATAGGTTGCAAACTCGTGTATAATGATTTAACCTGTGACCGTTACTAACATGAAGGCTGCGGCAAATTATCGCAGAGCTGATACACTGCGACTGTTTATATGATGAATGAAGTTAAACATACAATGACAGCAATATATAGTCAACATTCTTAAAGGTGATTGCAATCTAACCCACTAAAATGCGAATGTTTCGAATTGTGCGTAAACCCGGCTAGATGAACAACATACAATAGTCACAGTCGCTTCTTACAGGTTAACAAAGTTATTACTTGGTTAGATTGCAAATACATATATTACACAGTTAAAGTCAGTTAAATCGAAGACACGTATATTAAAGAGTTAGTACATGGCACTCGAGGCTTGCTAGACGACCTTAACAAATGATGATTCACTGGTGTCGAAGCCTGGAAACTGTGTATGGCTCAAGTCCGGTGTCCGAATGCTTAGGACGTGAAAATTACATAGAATGTCGAAATATCCCTGTTGGGATTAAAATGATTATGTGGAGGGCCGCACATAAATACGTACGGCTGAGTGGGGTCTGGCGCAGAGCTAATTGAAAATATTTGGAAAACTTACGACTATTGCGATGAACTGGATGTGGCGCGAAAATTGTAGGCTCTGCATTCACAGAGCTACCGACCCCTGTGAGCTCCCGACGGCAACTGGCGGGAGGGCCTGCGCGACCTCGTGCCAAGACGCATGAAGCGCGGGAAAACAGCTCCAACCAGTTTTGGACTTAAATGTTAAATTTGATATTACATGATTATTTAACAATTGCACATAACTTCCATATTATATCAGTACCTTTTATTTGTTATTGTTTTGGTTATTTAAAAAGAAGAATTACTGATTTAAATATACATTAGCGCATTGCCACACCCGGCCGGGCGCTGTAGTCGACTTGCTGTTCGTCGCGGTGCACTTTCACTCACACGGCGGACATCACGATCGGGCGTGTTCGTTGCACTAACGAGTAAGTGTTGTTGGGATGTAATGGCCTGTGCGAACCAGAGGGAGCACCAGCGGTTGGCGACAAAATCTAAACCTTTTCTTTTTACTTCATTGCTGCTCACGTCGACTCGGCGTGTATTTTGGGGACCCCGGCTTATCCCGACCGTTTTCCCTAGTGTTTCCCCACCGCGGCGCAGAACGTGCAACTTACGGCACTGGCCGACTCCTGCCAACATGCTTTCGCCAAGACCATCGCGCGTATGCCTGCCAGCAGCAACCACAAGTAAGGGCAAGGTGTAATTTAGGATCACGCTCACTGAGCCCCCTTAAGACAGTTAACGTTCTGTACTGGCTGTCTCCAGAGCACAAGTAACCACGTCCCGCGAGACTTTCGCGGCTAATTCAATGTGTTATATTAGTGTTGTGTTTTGTTCTGTAATCAGCGTGTGTTAATGTAACTGTACAACGGCTCAGACGCCGCATAGCGCATTCGCATAGTGTTTGTAGCGGTTTTGCCACCGCGTAAAGTATGCATAGGGAGTACCGAGTACCCATGCATACCACCGGAGAAGTCCGTTATTTAAACGCAAATCATTATAACCGGTGTCGCTTACGATTATTTCGCACCACCCCGTCCTCCACACAGCCGAGCGGTCTCAGGGAAGTTCAGGTTATATTTCAAGCCGCGTACCTGGCGGGGCATGCGGGGGCAGAGTACCCACGACCCACCATCAATGGCCTAGTGTCTGACTATCCTGGCGCCCCCCGGACATAAGCAGCACCGCGATGCCCGTAGCGCCTGTCAGGTACTTCCCGGGCCTTCCACAGAGGCCGGGTGACGGCACATTCTATTTTACAAAATAGGTTGACGTCCCTCGGCCTATGGTCCCTAATTCCCTGTTGTGAGTTGTCCTGAGACTCGCTCTGATTTGCCCGCGTAGCTCCAGTCGGAGAGAGAGTGGGGTTCAGGCCAATGTGGCCGGGACCTGAAGGTATGGGACCAGGAGGGAACTTTACGTAGGTAGAAGGAACGTTAGATAGTAGCAAGGAGAAGACGATGCTGTCCGTTTTTACGAGCTCCTTTATTCCGTGAAGAATCCTGCCGCAGCCTTGCCAGCACTTCGCGGAATGGGCGTCCTCAATGCCGCAACCCGGACTCCCGGAAATAAACTCTTGGTCACCAAATGCGACCCGGTGCGACAGTGAATGCAGCCTCGTAGCGACCCATACAGCACAAAATGTTACAGATATGTTTCAGAAATATAACTTTTGAAACATTGTAACATGTTTGAAACATTTCGCAACCTACCTGAAACATCTCGGATATATTTCAGAAACGTCAAAATGTCCGCCCTGTGAAATATTTCAATGAAACCTCCCTGCAACATCAAATGGTAATGTTTCTGAAATGTTTCAATGAAACCTCCCTGCAACATCAAATGGTAATGTTTCTGAAATGTTTCCACTAATGTCCCATCAATATTTCTGAAACATTTTGACGTCGTCTGGCCGACGACCACCCCAGAGCCCGACCTGCACCCGCCAGTATACGCTCCCGCTAACGGAAAACACCCCTGGCCATGGCCCACCCGAGTCAGGCGACCCGAACAGCAATTAAAGACAAAGCCGCGGAAACCTGAGTAGACAAGAGAAGAACCGTACCCATTCCTCCTGAAACATTAAATGAGGATTTTAGCGACAATAAAATCTCTTCCAGACACACCCGTTTGGAGTCTAGCGTAATGAGGTCACGCCTGGCGCGAGAGAGGCCGAGCCTCCCTCGGACGCCATGCCAGTTCGGCAGTTCAGCGCAGCTCATGGACCGGGGCGGACCTACGTCCCACGGAGAGGCAACATCCTTTGTCTACATTGAAAGTAACGTCCGGTAAATATAGTCACTAATTAACCAAACCCCTTTTATTACTTAACCTCTCCGTGAGTACCCGGTCCCTTTTTTCGGTCCCGGACCTAATCCGGCCGCATCAACTTAAGGACACCCCGCACCACACTTGGTCAACGGGGCTGCTCTTCAGCATACGGCACGGGCCGTCTCCCGCAACGTACAGAACTTTGTTTAAGGTCACGCGCACGGCACTGACCACAAACCCGCAAGGGAACTTGGACAAACTTAATTGCGGTGCGTGTTTCACCACAGTGGGCACAACACCCGCGCCGAGACATTTGCATACGGGATTGGCCGTCTCCAATCGCCCGCCCCTTAATTCAGTGTATTTTTGTATCCCGTATTTTGTACTGCTAACTTACGTTACCCGAGTAACGAGTGCCACGTAACTTGTGCGCGCCCCCTTAATCCAGTGTATTTTTGTATCCCGTGTTTTGTATTGCTAACGTACGTTACCCGAATAACGAGTGCCACGTAACTTGTGCGCACCCCCTTAATTCAGTGTATTTTTGTATCCCGTATTTTGTATTGCTAACTTACGTTACCCGAGTAACGAGTGCCACCTAACCTGTACGCGCCCCCTTAATTCAGTGTATTTTGTGTCCCGCCTTTGTGTTACGAAATTACGTTACCTACGTACCCAGTGAGACGTCTGAGACATAACAGCATCCGAGGCCACGTAACGCGGAACACAAACAATAAGGCGCCACGGAATAACAAGTAAAAACCCCCCGGGGACCTCTGTAGAGTGTTGTATTGTGTACGACTCGCTCCTCTGAATAAAAGGTACGACACCACCACCTCAACTCCACGTCTCTTATTTAAAATCATCTCACGCAACACCGCCGCCGGCCCTAGTGGGCCACGCAGGGGCACATACATCCACGACCCCAAATTCACGACTAGAAACGAGCTAGTCTGGCGCCCACCCGGACAACACAGATCAAGAGCCGCCTTTTCCCACTAGGAGCCACACCGGGACTCGAGCCCGAGACCCCGGACGACGGCAATTTAACCAAAATATTTCCATAAATGTTCTGAAATACATATAAAATGTATCATGTGACCCAAAATACCTCTGGAAATTAGGATGACTGAGGGTATATTTATAATTTAAAACAGTATTGCACTTTAACAGATACCATAATGTTACAGCTGCATTGGTCAGCTAGTTGCAGTGAAGTGCAGTGACTGTGTTCCAATTCATCACAGCATTCCCTCGTACACTTCCTCTTGATCACTTTTTGCATA
This sequence comes from Bacillus rossius redtenbacheri, assembly GCF_032445375.1. Classification (NCBI taxonomy): domain Eukaryota; kingdom Metazoa; phylum Arthropoda; class Insecta; order Phasmatodea; family Bacillidae; genus Bacillus; species Bacillus rossius. Next base: position 379,465,586 of record NC_086330.1, read on the forward strand.
ATGCCCCTTGACCACACCCTTAGAAAGTGTTAATCGGTGGATTGATATGATCTTGTTCGTATCTTCTTGTTTTCGTCAAGTTTTGCTTGTCCATAGTAATGTGTCATTTTTTGATTATATAAAAAAATAGATATTGTAATATTATTTTGTTTGAAATTATTTTAAAGATGTGCTCTGGTAGGGCATAGAATGTAAATTTTTGTCGTTTTTAATGTAATGATAATTGATTATATTACTTAATAATTTGGCTTGAACAATAATTAAAAATTTACTTATAATTTCTAATGTAAGATTAAAAAGGCCTGCCGACAAAATCCAACAATTCAGGTAAATTAATGAAACCATATTCTCCACCCTACTGAGCTTAATATATATATATATGAACCAAGTTAAAGAAATAATTTAATTAATAAAGACATCAGATGTTTTCCCAGGTCAGCGTACCAGACTTGCCTAACATTAATTTTACAAACTATTTTATTATTCTAAAAACAAATTATGGTTATAAAAGTAAAATTTAAATAAGTCTTCAGTATGCTTGCAAAGTGAATGAAACTTACATGAATGTAATAGGTAGCCCAGCATTGGTGTCCATGGTTCCTGTCCATTGCATTTTATTTTAATGGGGAATTTGAATGTGATATAGTGGCAGGCAGGCATGCATCTACATCAGTACATGGGGAAAAAGGGACAAGCTAATGCACAAAGGTTCCATTATTAAATACAATGACAATGTCATCTTGTAATGAATAAATTAAATTGAGGCTCCCCAAGCTATCTGGATGTGATCTCCTTATGCTCAGCACAGAAAGTATGCTAATATTTACTTAATCCATAACAACCAAACCCCACTTGCATAGGAGACATGATTACTGAGCATTTTAAAATATAATTTTCACAACCCAATGTGTTATGGCCACTACAAGTTTGTTTTTGAGTATCATAAATGAGCACTTGTCCATCGATGTCTTTATCTGTATTTGAACAATGTCTTGAGAATTTGGGTATGGTTTTCTATTGCATTCCAGATGTTGACATTCTCAAAAATCACGACACTGTTATTGTGTACGGTATCAGTGGTCTAGATATTCATGTGGTATTACATTAACTTAAAATACTTGATACACACAAGAAAAAAAATCGCATTCAACCTCAAACAAATGTTATAGAAATAAAAAAATAATATACCTATATACAATACACTAACATATTATAATAGAAAATTCCTACTTGTATGTTGCACAGGAAACCGGTATTAACATAATGAACAGCCATGAGACTTGACCTGTGCTCGTATTGTGATGTACTTTTCTCCTTATTTAATGCTATAGTAAGTATATATGGCTGGTGCTTGTTTTTTGGACATTTGCAAGAAAAAAATGTGCGCTTGAAAACCCTCAAAAGACATGTAACAATTTTATGTTATAATTAATGTCTTTTTCTTCTTAAACACACATATACTAATTTACAGAGGGTCTAAATATGAAACAATGCCGTCTTAATACAATTTCATCATATAGCTTTATAATCGACATATTGTTTTCCATTTCACACAAGCTCAATATAAATGAGACTGGACTAGAATCGGCTGTCCTCACTAAACAAAAAACTTGTCTGACCAGCCTAAATGAAGTGAGATGGTGGTGTAGTAGTGGAATATAAATGGGAATGAAACAAATGTGCAATGAGAAATACTCTTTAACATTGCAATGTCACTTTCCCTAATTGAAAGACTTATTGTATCAGACAAGAGCTCAAATTGATCCAGCTTCCCTAACATTGAGTGGCCAGTGACTTGCTGAAGATACAATAGTGGCAGTCCATAAAAAATTTGGTTTCCTTAATTTTTTCTATAGATATCATGTTAATGTACATAAAGTTCGTGGATTAAGCTAGGTTTTATATTTGTATTTTAATACTACCAAATTGACTAAATAGCCTAAGGATAAAACAACAAATACAATATGGCAATAGTATATAGGGTCTCTAAAATCCAAATTAACAAAGTAAATACACAAAATAATATTAACACAACAGTACTTCCACACAAACTATATTCAAATGAGATCACAAATTTATTGTAAACAAATAATATAAATAATTTTGTAATATGCAGTACAAAATTTTAAAATAATATGAATGGCGAGTTATACTTTGTACAAAATAGAAGGTAGCTAGTTTGGCCTAACTCGTCAACAATGAAGTCATTAGAGATAGAGAAACTTATTCAAACAGACAATAGGGTTTTGGATTGTAACTTCTATGATCTATGTTATGAAACCAGCCAAGAATGCACCTGAAGTAAGTTAAGAACCATGTATAACCATAATCAGAAAGCCACACCAGGTCAAACCAGGTTCTTTCCATTTGAATACTTAACAATAGAGGCAAAGATGCAAAGGGGTATTTTCAATAACAAATAACAACGTAGTCTGAGAAGTAGACTTTAATAAAAAAAAACTATATATATAATATATACAATACATGAAACTTTTAACTGACTCTCTATGCAGATGTTCTTGGAGATTTTTGCTGAAAAAAAAAGAAGAAAAAACAATTATTTTTAACTTGTTTCAGGTCAATTATGACATGTATGTGAGATTTTTAAACATGTAGACACTAAGTTGTTACATTATTTATTTTTAAATTACCATGCAAACAGAAAAAAAAAGTTTCTGATGCCAATGATAAATTTCAAAACTGAAAGCATCTTAAAATGGACAAATTGAAATTGCAACCTATGCATTTTTTTTTTTCAAACTTATTAAGCAGGAATACTTCTTCACTGGGAATTTCTTAACATGCTATTTACATTCCTAATAATCAATTTAATGGTGTCTGGTTAATGCAAAGAGGCCCATGACATTGTATAATAACACATTTTAAGCAAAGTTTTAAAAGAAAACTTAAATTTAAATCCTAATGATTTCCTAATAAGTGTCTGTGTGAACAGTGCCTGTGATGTTACATCATTACAATTCAGCCCATGTTTTTGTGCAATAATACTCTAAAATTTCTAGTAATTTTTTGAGCAGATTCTCAATATTATCCTTTGTAGTGCACATTTAATGTTTATTTTCATTATTTACATTGCTACCACTACATAACTATACACATGTAATCTAATAAATCATCATTTAATGTGTTTCCTTTATTGTCATATAATGGATGGAATTAGGTTTTGTCAAACTCTCCAAATCAAACATACTTGGTTACTACCATAATTTAGCATAAGAAAAACTAATTTAAATAGAAAAACCAATGATGCTAATGCTTAGTACAACACAACTCGAAGACTTGTACCTTCTCTGCGGTAAAGGACAAGATTTATTTCAATTATTTTGCGCTGCAATTCCAGCCCACCAATAAAATTAAGGCCAGATTGCAGAAATAACTTTGTTAAGCGAAATGGCAATTAATGAAACCGCTGTCTATATGTGTAGGCCTAGTGCATTCACTTACAATAAATTACATTTATGACAAGCCAGATATAATAGCAGGCTTTATTAAATTTCCGTTAATAGTAATACGTAGGCCTACAACATACGATGTAAGTACTACAGAGTGCAGAACATAACATAATAAAAATAATTACTTAACCAGTAGAATTGAAAATTATTTCTAATAAAACACTTCAATATTTATATTAAAATAAACACAACATAATTAATTTATGTGTTGTGCACAGTAAATAAACATTAATTACCCTTAACTACATATTATAAGTTATGAAAGATATTTACTTAAGTATATTATAAAAGCCCGAAGGTGATAACTGAATAAAATAAATTGGTTTAATCAAATGCTATTAAAACCAAAATATTTAGGAACCTATAAGCCTATATTTGTGTGATTTTTAACTAAAGATAATAAATAACCCATACATTAGCATTCGTGTTCTACAGTCAACGACCATATATAGCTACAGTAAGTAGAAAACTTGTTAGATACTTTCGCAATTTTATTAAATCGCGAATATCCTGTTAATGCATCACATAAATTAAAAAATCAGACTGAAAACAGCGCACATATAAATATGGCACGGGAATGTTAAGCATACCGACAAAAAAAGACATTCCTTAACCTACAGCTTTACACATTTCGAAGACGCATAAAAGAATGTTTCTATACCGGTACTTGCTTAAGTGCAAAAGTAAAAACAAAAAAAAAGTAAACTAACATGAAATAAATAATGTTAAAACTTACAATTTATTCACCACACATAAAAATCCAAGTACCAAAATACTGCGCCAAAACAAGAAATAATACACAAAGACAAAGATTTCTAAACTTCAGTGCCAACAAGCATGATGGGAAGTTTCAATATAATGTCTCAGATACATTTCAGAATCAACCACAATGTAACATTGCCAAACGAATCTTGCTGAAATGTATCTGAAACTTCATTTATAGACAAGAGTACTATGTGTCCAATGAAATGTTTATGAAATGTTCCAGAAACATGACAGATGAAATGTAATCTATTCGAAACATAGTAATGTTACTGCAATATCACAGACATGTTACTGAAACATTGTGTGCTGTATGGGGAATCATACCGGTTACGAAAGTTCAGCAGTGCTAAGCAGCACGTACGCGACTCGTCACGTATGCGGAAATAGTTCTGTAACGATGACGTCGTCCGACCGAAGGCCACCCTAAAGCCCGACCTGCAACCGCCAGTATTCACCCCCGCTAACGGAACGCGCCCCTAGCCATGGCCCACCCGAGTCAGGCGAGCCACCAGCAATCAAGGTAGAACCCGGCCCCCCCCCCCCCCAAAATAAACAGACCGTCATCACAACCAACCACGTTAAAAAACAAACATAGATTATTAATCAGTGTTACGTATTAATTTGAAGTTGGTTAACGGAAGTGCGACGTAGGAGTGCCCGGGCACTCACGTGTGTAACTACAGCAATACACGTGTGAGTGTTCCCCTGGCGGCCTTCTGCCTGAATCAGTCAATCAGACCTTATGACATAATTATTCAAACCTTGTGTTGCGTCATTAACCCCACCAGAGCAATCCGACAAGAGACGAACAGTCGCTGGTGTGATGTAAAAATTCAAACATAATAATTCTTAAATATAATAACTTTCATTTGTAGAAGGTACGAATGACCTCGATTCAGCTTCAATAATTAACGTAAGAATTTAACGCCCTTAAATTCTATTATTAACATATCATATCAGAAACTAACGTAATGAGGTCAACCCTGGCGCGAGGGCCACCGAGCCTCGGCCGGACGCCATGACATGACGCCAGTACAGCGCGACTCGTGGACCGGGGCGGACGCACGTCCCACGGAGAGACATCATCCTTTGTCCACACCGAGTTCATTTCTGGTAAATATAGTCATTCTTAAAACCCCTTTTTAATAATCTCTCCGTGTGTACCCGGTCCAGTTTTTTCGGTCCAGGACCTAATCCGGCCGCATAAATCTACCCCCCCCCCCCTGCACCACACTTGGTCCGCGGGGTAGGTTCATTATCCGGTACGGGTCGTCTCCCGAGGACAGAACTTTGGTTAAACTCAGTCGCTCCGGCACTGACACTCCCCGTAAGGGAACTTTTGAGCGAATTTAGCTGCGGTCCGCGCTCCACTGCCGTGGACGCGAGCACCGCCTCGATACGCAGATTTACGGGATTGGCCGCCTCCAATCACCCTCACCCCTCGTTGAGCAGCCAGGCTCAGAAACGCCTAGGGACACGATAATACGGAACAATTAGTGACTTTGTAACATTTCTTTGTAAACTTGTGCAACGCATCTCGTGTAACATTTCTTTTGTAAACTTGTGCGACGCATCTCTCCACGTAAAATTCGTAAATTTGTGTAACGCAACCTCGTGTAACATTCCTTTAGTAAACTTGTGCCACGTTAATTAAGTAACTTTCAGACTTAGTTGCGTGTAATTGTGTAGTTTTTGTATCTTGTGACGTCACCTGTTGTACGACGTGGCGTGTAACCAACAAAGTTACACCAGAGCCACCGTCGCCTGAATAAATGACGCCCGTCATTTATTACCTAATTTCAGCGTATGCTTCTTTAAACCTGCTATCCCCAATCACCGCCGAGTAGGGAATTCCTTAAACCCACGCAACATCGCCGACGGTCCTAGTGGGCCACGCAGGGCAATCGACCCCACGACCCAACTACCGACTAGCACCAGAGCTAGTCTGGCGCCCACCCGGACTCATTACATTTGCAACAGCCACTCCCGCTAGGAACCGCACCGGGACTCGAACCCGAGACCCCGGACGACGGCAACGATATGTACTGACTGAGAGAGTTCGGCTGTTCGGAGTAGCACATACGCTGCCTGTGACGTATGCGGAGATAGTCCTGCAACGATACGTACTGACTGAGAGAGTTCGTTTGTTCGGAGTAGCACATACGCGGCCTGTGACGTATGTGGAGATAGTCCTGCAACGATACGTACTGACTGAGAGAGTTGGGCTGTTCGGAGTAGCACATACGCGGCCCGTGACGTACGCGGAGATAGTTCTGTAACGATACGCATTGACTGAGAAAAGTCCAGCGATACAACGAATTCTGGCAGAGTACAACTCGATTGCAGAGGCAGTCCCATGACACTTATACTGACTGCGAACTCGAAGTTGTGCTATGCGTGTCCCGAGTGGAGCGGAGCGAGCGCTCGTCTGCTCGTCTCCGCATCTGGTTCGCCACTGCCCTTCTCCGCCCGTCCGCGTGCCGAGGCCCGCTGGCCGCGGAGGAGGGGAGTGGAAATCGGCCGGTATGGGAGAGGCCCGTCTCGCGGAGCGCCAGTCTGCGATTACATTACTAATACAGCACTAGAAAGAATCACAGAATTATTAAAACGAAATGACAAGTAATTAATTAATAAAACGAAAATACAAATTAATTAATGAGTTACAGATTAATGACAAGCGAAGTATTTGTACAACATTTATACACACTATTCAAGACGTGAGAGTTCTGTTACGTTACAAATATATACAATCGTGGAGGCTCGTGATCACTTAAAAAATGTACTTACATAAAAAGTATGACTATTTACAACACCATGACGTCTGCTGACGTACTAGGGCGCACGCGGGTGCGTCCTTGCTCGTAACACTTCATTAACGGCGCACTAAGGGAACATACCTCCCTTAGGCCCACGTCGGTGGACAGGTACGGTTTCTACAGCTAGGAGGGTACGACGACTGTCGTCAAGGTTATTCTTTCAAACCAATTTTTGAAAATTAACAGTGCACATTTTTAATCACCTAAAAGATTTTGAAAACAATATGGTGTCTTTCGGTTTCTATAAATTCCTCTTAATTTTCGTAAGTTTTACATTTTTGACGGTTTGCAGGCGGAAAATTTAATACATATCTCCGATGTATAGAAATTCTGGATACCTTTTGTATTTGTTTTAAGGTATTATTTAATTTATAACTTTTTAAACATAATTATTGTTTTGTGTATAGTGGACACTGGATTGGTTAGTAATCTAAGACATGTGACATTTTTCTGCTTTTTTGAGAAATAAATGAAATTCCCAAAAATTGAATCATTAAAACATATTTAATTCAGTCACTAGTCTGCCAAAATAATTTAAAGTAATTACTTTAGTTAAGAATTGTGGGATTGAAAATTAATGGTGTTTACCTTTGTATTTTGGCCACCATAACCTATATAGTTTATATATTTCGTATTTTTGTGAAAACTTAAACACGTAACTATTTTCTAATTGTGTTTTAATTCCAGCGGAAGGATAGTTAAATATAACATTACTAGGTTAATGAATAAATGGGCATACATTTTTTTTAGTATATAAAATAGTGTTATTTTTAAATGAAGCTGTATTAAATTATTTTTACTGTGCAACTTAGATCGTTTTTGTAAATTTAAATAGGCTAAATGCTATTACGTTGTTAGCTCCATAATGCAATGATTTTCGCTCATTGTTATACCATCTCATGTCACTAGGTGTTGATTTGGCTAGTAGTAAGGTAAGATAATTCTACTATATTTATATTAAATCCTATGACAGCGTGAAATTAGGGTATAATACGGAGGCAAGTAGTCTACCACTGTTCACCCATCCCAATTTTCTTGCACCCTCTTATGTTATCTCCACCTAAATGTACTTGCGTCCATAACATTCTAAATTTGTCAGTAATTCTAAAAATAGATTTTATTTTTTTAATTTTAAAATAAAAAAATGCTTTGGCAAATTTTTTTTACCTCCTGACACATTTTACAAAATTTCTCTAAAAGGGTATGTTGTTATTTTAAGTAGTGTATCAGTAGAGGTAATAATCATATATTGCGGCTTTTTAGAACGGAAAGAAAAAAATCGAAAAACATGTTTTTCACGCACTACACATTTATACTACATTTATTCCAAAGGATGGTTTCATAATTCATACTAGTTTATAAACAAATTAAATTTTTATATCGTACATCACAATATTTGTACTTTTACATTGCTGCCGCTATTCATTGTCTACCTGCAAAAAATAGGAATATAGTTATGTTTTCCATTTACCTAATATGTTCCTGAACTAACCTTAAAAGAAAGGTTTCTTAATACCTACTGGTTTGTGAAACAATAACAGTGTACAGTGTACAATACCTGTGTATGCACGCAATCACCGACATTGCAACGGACAAGTCTAATGGGAGGCAAAATTTGAATGGAATTGTTAACTTCATTTATTTTCTGTGAAGAATACGTGCTGTGCACATTGAAATTTGCAGTCTTTCTAAGGAATTCTTTTAATTCAGCCGTCTTATATTCAGTGTTTGATACGTCTTGTGTTTCATGTATCCCAGTTAAATCCAGGATCCTGAAGGCTTGATACTGATGGCATGATCCTGCTCGCTTGATCCTGTGGTACATGATGCTTGCAGTTTTTAATCCAGTGCATTGAAAGATCCTGATGGCAAGATTCTATTGACTTGATTCTGTAGTACATGATGCTTGCTGTTTTAGTTCAGTACGTCGGAAAATCTTGCACACTAAAGAAATTGTGAAAAAAGAAATAATAATGATTGTAGGTTGAAAAAAAAATCCTTTTTATTTGACTTACGATTTTAATTCATTATTATGTGACATTTTTTTTAATGTACAGGATCTTCCGACGTAGTGAATTAAAACAGCAAGCATCATCTACGTGGCTCACTCCATTCGTATGGTGCTCTTAAAAAGTGTTTCAACGTAGAAACATCATCAGGTACACTGTCGTATGTTACTAGTCTTTGTTTGTGCAAATGTAGAATAAGTTGACAGCAGTTATTTTCAGGAAGCCATAATATTATCACAAAAATATAGTAGGTACCTATATATTTTTGTAATGAATATTTTGTTCAATTATTTTTTCCCTAACATTTAAATTCTGTGTACTATTTTTATGAAAGTTATTTTTCATTTCGTTACCACACACCACATATTGCATTGATTGGTTACTCTGCTGCATTAAACAATATTAAAAAAAAATTGTTGTAAGATACATACTATTACTATTGATGTGTGTCTGGCCTTCGGAAGTAGTTTCGAAAAATAAAATCTGGCTCGGTTCAAGAGTGAAGCACTGCTCCAGATTAGCAGCTTTTCCCTCCATCTTCTGTCCGAAGCGTGCCCCAGCCTGGTTCCCTTACCATCACAGACGGAAAGCGAGTCTTCTCTCTCCCCTCACAAGTCGTCCATATTCTCATCACCCATTCGGCCATCCATCTCCTCTGTATAAGGGCCGACTCCAGGGAGAATTCTCGTGAGGGGCTATCGATCAAAGAAAGGATGCATTTTTGCAAAATTTGACATTAAATAAGTCAGAGATAGGCTCGAAATATTTACATATTTATGGTCCAACGTTACTAAATAGTTTCAAACACCTTTTGATGAAATAAAAGTTTGAACACATGGAATTTAAGTGTTTTAAGTATTTTAAGTGTCTGTTCTTTAGGAAGTGGTCTCAGGCCGTAGCCCCGTATTCCAAGATTGGCCGGGGATCGTTGTGATCGTTCCTGTCTAGTATCCTCCCTCCAGCAAGCCCGTAAGCCCAATGCCCTTTGCTTTTCCTTCACCGTCTTACGGACCTATTCCCCGTCCAAGGTAGGTCTGCCCCTCTGTCTTTGTCTCCATCATTTTCTGTGTAAACATTGCTGTTATTAATATGATAACGTTTTCTGTTCTCTCGAATGTTGCTCCAGCATTTCCAAGTCCAGTGTGGCTTTCCAGTCAGTTAATTCATTAAGGCTTAGAATTTTTTTTTTTTCAGTCAGTGAGATTGTGTGTCAATTTCCTTCCCCCCCTCCCTTACACCACCTTTTGATCGCATGTCTAAGCCACTCTGCTTTTCGAAGCGTTAGATGAGTGAGCACAGAGTGCACACATGTCTACCTGCAACATTTATACTTTATTTTAATTAATTAGGCCTCATTGAATAACAGATGACAGAAGGTATAAAAACAGAAATGGATTGGCATTGGCTTTGTTCTTGCTGCTAATGTTCAAATTTTTTTTTTTTAATTTAAGAAACTTACTTTTGTGGGGTTGCAGGATAATATTCTTGCAACGCGGCTTTTCTGTGAAGTAATAATAAAATTCCAAAAATACTTTTTTTTTGACAAACTAGAGACTTCCTGTATTTACCCCGAAAACAGTGTCTTTACATTCCTACTGGATTCCTACTAGTTTCTGCGAAATCACAGTTCATAGCGTTTATTACAATACCTGTGCATTGACATGGCCATCACCATTTTTATACCGTTCATACGTTATATATTAGGTAGCCTGTGCAATGATATGGCCACCACTATGTGTTTTAACACAGCATCTTTTTTCTGTGGCTCTCAATATATAAGCACGTGTATATTTTGTATTGGGATTTTGTAAAGTAGTGGAAGGTAAAATGAAAAAAATATATATATATGAGTCCCTTCTGTGCATCCAAACCCAAGCGTCAACACCTGACAGGGATTTTTCTAAGCAGCATGGAGGCTCGAAGCGCCGACATGTTACATTTGATAGCATGTAACTTGACGTACAAAAAGGAAAAATGATGTTTGATACACATAATGTCAATTCCTTTTATGTGTCCGGTAACGTGCTTTCCCATCTCCATACTGTTAAAAAAAAAATTCCCTGTCAAGGGTTGACGCTCAGGTATGAATGCACATTAAGTATAGTCTCACTATTATTTTTTTAATTTTTTTTTTTTTTTACCTTTCATTGCATTGCAATAACCAAATACATAATATATCATGTTCTTATGTGTGGGAAAACCACAGGATCAGCAACACAATCAAGGCACAACATGGCGACGGCCGCTTCACTGCATAGGCTTTTTAATGTGACCTATGAAGGAAAATTTCTCAGAAACCAATAGGAATGTAGAATTTCTGTTTTAAGGTTAAATACAGGAACTTCTCTTTTTTTTTTCTTTTTGAAAATTTTTTTTTTTTGGAATTCTATTATTACTTCACGGAAAAGTCGCGCTGTAAGAATATTAGCGGCAATCCATGAATATCTTTTTTTTTTTTTTTTTAATATTTAGCACAAAGGACAATATTTTTGTGGTCAGGAAAGTATTAACAGTTTTACCAGAATGGCCCATTAATTTATGATTACTGCATTTGTAGTTAGCCTACTTATCAAGAAGCGCTTGCACGTACTTTAGTGGGAAGGTCTTGTCGTAAGGCCTTACTGCATGTAGTTTACACTATATAACACTTGCATTCCTTACAGTGTTGCATTGGTATAAAAATCTCTCAATCCCACCAAATAAAGGAAAGAATCAGAAAGTAAACTGCTACCCACCCCTCCTCTCTCCCGGAAATGAAATTGCGCGTAACTTCCTACTCTAAGCAGTACCTGGTCGTAAATTAAATTATGGATTTTTAGAAGCACCGTCAGGCTTGCTGGTCCTAGGTGTAACAGTCATGTACAAACATAGCCAAGCCTGTAGTTTCATACAATACTTAAGGGATCGTTACCTTTCGTATCCAGCGATTGAAGTTGAATTTTCGTCCAAATGTGCACTCTTTTTAGAATGTGCTTCCAAATGTGCTTCCTTTTTTTGAGTGTGCATCTAAATGTGCTTACTTTTTTAATGTGCTTCCAAATGTGTTTCCAAATGGCTTCCCCCCCCTTTTTTTAAATGTGCTTCCAAATGTGCTTCCTTTTTTGAGTGTGCATCTAAATGTGCTTACTTTTTTAAATATGCTTCCAAATGTTCTTCCCCCCCCCCCCCCACCTTTTTTTAAATGTGCTTCCAAATGTGCTTCCATTTTTGAGTGTGCATCTAAATGTGCTTACTTTTTGTAATGTGCTTCCAAATGTGCTTCCATTTTTGAGTGTGCATCTAAATGTGCTTACTTTTTGTAATGTGCTTACAAATGTTCTTCCTTTATTTTTTAAAAATGTGCTTCCAAATGTGCTTCCTTTTTTTGAGTGTGCATCTAAATGTGCTTACTTTTTTAATGTGCTTCCAAATGTGTTTCCAAATGGCTTCCCCCCCCCTTTTTTTAAATGTGCTTCCAAATGTGCTTCCTTTTTTGAGTGTGCATCTAAATGTGCTTACTTTTTGTAATGTGCTTCCAAATGTGCTTCCATTTTTGAGTGTGCATCTAAATGTGCTTACTTTTTGTAATGTGCTTACAAATGTTCTTCCTTTTTTAAAAATGTGCTTCCAAATGTGCTTCCTTTTTTTGAGTGTGCATCTAAATGTGCTTACTTTTTTAATGTGCTTCCAAATGTGTTTCCAAATGGCTTCCCCCCCCTTTTTTTAAATGTGCTTCCAAATGTGCTTCCTTTTTTGAGTGTGCATCTAAATGTGCTTACTTTTTTAAATATGCTTCCAAATGTTCTTCCCCCCCCCCCCCACCTTTTTTTAAATGTGCTTCCAAATGTGCTTCCATTTTTGAGTGTGCATCTAAAGGTGCTAACTTTTTTAATGTGCTTACAAATGTTCTTCCTTTATTTTTTAAAAATGTGCTTCCAAAAGCGCTTCCTTTCACGAGTGAGCTTCCACTTTGGCCTGTTTTTTCAAAATGTGCCAGTCGTGAAGTGTGTCGTGCGTGTGTCTGCAGCGCGCGGAGGACCGGGCTGGGGCGTAGCATGGAGCGGGGGGCATGACGCGGGACGACATGGGGCCCCGGTGCGAGCACCCCGCGGCGGCCGGGCGGCCGGCCAGGCGGAGGCGGAGGTGGGACGTGACTCCGGAGGACCTGGTGCGGGAGAAGCAGGCGGCCGCGGCGGCCCGGGAGCTCGGCTGCAAGGTAGGGACGCAGCGCCGGCCCTCCAGGGGGTGCCTCCCAGTTCAGGTCGTGGTTTCATATTCGGACGTAGTTATACAAAAAGGAACCAACCCACTTGAAACCTATTCTGAGTATTTTGAAGTAAAAGTTAATTATAAATTGTAATTCTCCTATTGATAATATAATGTGGGTATAATTTTAATGGTCTAGTACAAATACTGATATAATAATAGCAACGGCGGTACGATCAACCTTGTACTATTTTAATTTATTTTCAAATAAAATATAAAAAAATAGTGGGTTGGTTCCTTTTTGCATAACTACGTCCATTTATATTAATCACTGACCAACTTTTAGACTTACCTATTTAATTGATCATTTTTGACGGAATGAAAAATATAATACAGCGCATACTTTTTGCATAACTAGATGCCAAAGTTTACATTTTTAACGTTTTTCGGGTTGTACAAATAAGGAGAATTTAATTCATTTCGGCTACTTCGTGGTATGGTTTTTTTTTTCATTTCTATCACAAAAACTCATTTCATGTTTCTTGGTCATCAAAAATCTTAACATATTTGAGAATTTTGAAATGCCAGGTAAAATTAATTAATGTTTTCTGAAAGATATTCAAACGATTTCTTGAAGTAGCCAGTGGCATTGCAGTCAAACCTAAAAAGTTTCAATTCTGCAATAAATTAAATTTTTCCTTATTTGTATAGCCCAAAAATGTTAAAAATGTAAACTTTGGCAGATAATTATGCAAAAAGTATGCGCTGTATGTATTTGTCATTTTGTGAAAGTTAAACAATTGAAATGTGTACAAGTTTATCTGTAATTACTGTAAATTTAAAATCCTGACCTGAAATGGGAGGCACCCCCTTAAGATTTCTTGCTAAGTGATTTTCTCGAGCCAAGAAGGGATAAAAATGTGAAACTACTCATATCAAGCCCACCACCTACCCGGACACACACATGGTGTGCAGAGATTTAGAAGAAACCACGCAATTTGAAAACTGCTCAAGGCGTCTGAGTGGTGTCTGTGTGCAAAAAGCATTTAAGAATACGCTGAGTCCAGTTTCCATATCTCATTTTTAAACTGTATTTTTAGAATCGTGAAAATGGTTGAAATGCGTGTTTTCAGAATAATTTTTTGGCATGAAACTCGAAAGCATACTACTGTCTTGCATTACACCTTTACCTTTATTTCTCCGCCATATTAATGTTATGATTACCACTCAAATCCCACAGTTGCCCTATCCACGACAAGAGGACTACTCACTAGTTCAGAGTCTTGCGCTTAGAGGCAACACCGCGCTAGAAGCACCAGCGAGCGTCGCGCTTGTCATCCCGCCTCATTAAGTGGCCTGCCTCGTCAGGGGTGTATCTGTGTCGGTGAGGCGGGATGATAAGCGCGACGCTCGCTGGTGCTTCTAGCGCGGTGTCTCCTCTGGACTGGCGCGCTGTCTTCTCGTCGTCACATGAGCGGTGACCGTAACATTATATGGCCGAGAAATGAAGATAAAGGTGTAATGCAAGTCCCTTAAGTGCTTTCAAGAATCTGTACCGGTTGTTTTACATCTAAAAATTACTCTGAAATCATGCGTTTTAGACATTTTCACTCTTCTAAAAATACAGTTTAAAAACTTCATCCGAAATCAAAAGTACTTTTCGGTTCTCATCGAACTCTTAATGCTTTTCGTAAGCAGACTCCGCTCGGATATCTCGAGTAGTTTTGAAATCGCGTTGTATTTCCTGAAGCTCTGCTCACTGTATGTGTGCCCGGGTAGGCAGGGGCCTTAACACCCATACACCCCTGACTAGGTGGTTTCCTTAATGTTTTGTCAGTTGAAACAAATACAAAAATAACCAACATTTAAGTTAGAATATCATATCAGACACAAAATATTCTTATTAGCTTGAATACACGTAAGTAAAATTAATTGAATTCAAACAAAATAACAAGGCATTCAAAACTTCTGTTTGTATTCAATTGTACAATTGTACTTCTCAATTACTACAGAGGGGGCCAAGCACGCCTGGATTTTTAACAAGTAGGAAAACGTGGTTTTCTCAGGGTGCTCCGGTTTCCCTCACAAGCGCATTCCCCGGGCAGGCCGGAAGCAAGGAGTCCGTGCCTTGCTCAGGGCTGCCGTGGCCCGCGGTTAAGTCCCATTTATTCCGTGCACTTGTGTCCTTTATGGGAGACTATGGCTTAAATCATCATTTTAGTTTGCTAATGTATAGGGACATGATTATATGGTGAATTGCGTTAAAAGCCGAAATAACAAAGAAAAAAACACATCAATACACCATATAACACCAAAATATAAATTAATACAACATAAAGCACCGAAATGGAACAAAATATCATGAAATTAATCATCAATTTTATCAAATTTGATCAAAAATTCTACTCAGTTTGCAAAAAAAATAAATCTTTCAATACATTAAATTCAGTGAATGTAAATTATTTAGCATGGAGTTAGTACTAAAATGTACGTAACAAATAGATTGGAAGATTTTTTTAATATTAAAACTATTATCGGTAACTAGTTTTTACATTTGCCATTGGTATACTTTTCAAATGCTCGAATACTTGGCAATTTATTTTTATTGCTTCCAGTAGTTAGTTAGACATGCTTATTACAAATTATTATATTGTAAAAGTGCATCATGTATCAGTCAAAAAGACAATGTTTTGGTGAAGTAAGTATCAGTGAACCAGTAAGTTTCGTATTTGTTGGAAATTGTGCTATCTTTGTGAAGAAACAGAGTTCATAAAAAATAACAATAACAACAAAATCTCTTGTTTTAAAAATGAAACTGGCCTAAAAATAAAATCATAAAATCTTGTCTCTACTAATGTAATAGCTACGTTACTGATATACCGGGTAATGCTCAGTAAATACTATGTTAGTTTTTCTGAAAAGTATTTTTGGGAAACATTTTCCTTTTATTTACCAGAAAAATTCTCGCGAAACAAGAATGTTTTACCAGAGCTCTACTTTCGCACAAACAAATTTCATATAAACTTAACCAAATAACAAAATATTTGAGAATTAGAAAAAAAAAAAGTTACCAAAGCTTTTTACTTTTACTTTAATTTAAAATTTTACAAGTGACATAAAATGTTTGTAATACTATGAACACTGTTAGCTGCATACAGCATAGAAAGATTGTAATATTATCTTAGTGTATCAACATATTATATTAAATTATGTAAATCTATTTGTCATTGGAAAGAAATATAATTTTACAGGAAAAATACATGGATATATATCTTTCCAGATTATTTTCCCACTCACATCTCCATGGTTTGGTTACTCACATTTAATGTTCTACCACAAACTAGCATGATTTATTTTGTTGTTGATGCTAAAAAACTACATGAGATAAATTTTGCCTACGAGATTCTTAAATTATTTGCAATAAGCAGTCACTTTTTAAAAGTGGGCCACTCTTGTGCTAATTTTACATCTTAGCCTGTGAGTTTACGAACCATCCAAAACATCAGACGTGCTTCTTGCACCTAACAGGATTCAAAAAGTGAATTGTCGTACTCGGTTACTTTCAAAAGGTTTCTTTTCCCCCCAGAATATATTTATTTTTAATACCTGTGTGATGCCATTCTCAGGGTTTGCCTTAAGCACAGTGTTACACAAAACTGTAATGTATACGCCAGTAAAGTTTGTATGCTAAATAACTTTGTAAAGAGAGGAGAATAGGCAGGCAATATATTTCCCCCCCCCCCCCCCCCCCCTCCTGAAGTTATGAAAATTGAGCAAAATATTAATGAAGATAATATGTTACTGTAGGCTGATATTTCAGTGTGTTAGTGTCAATAGTAATGTAAGTTTTTTTAATACACGTGTTCAAATTAAAAATATTTTTATATATATATTTTTTTCAAATGTCCCCTTAAAAAAATTCCTGTAATTCACTACTGTTATCATCATCTAAATACTGAATCATCTGTATCTGAAACAGCATAGCAATTATTTTATATTCAATTTTAATACCTGTAAATTATGGGCATTTTGGCAGACTACTTTAGATAAGTAACGTAAATTATAAACATAAAAATACTTTGGCAAAATACTTTTTATTAGTGTAATAAAATTTACCCGGTTAGCAGTTACATAGGTACAACTTCAATCAGTTTTTTTTTGCAATAACTGTTTTGTTATTATTTTGCAGTGTTTAGTATTCCTGATTGCATTAGATCCTCTAGGAAATGCACTCTTTTGAAATTAACAGCATGATATGTATTTTCACTAGTCCTTGCAACACATTTTGTACTGACAGTATGATGTGTGTATTGCTTTTAAACTTGACTAGTGCCATTTTCGGGCAATTGAGTAATTTTTAATAAACAAAAGTTGTTTCAATTTATTAACAAGCTGCCTGAGAATTTATATTTTGCAAGATTAAAAATCATCCTTCCTACCTCTGCCATTTTGCAATTTTTATGACAATTTTTTTTAAATTTAGGTACATGTCAGCCAATGGGACCTAAAAAAAAACAAACAGAAATAGTAAATAGCTTTACAGGGCAAGCAACTAGCTATTCTGGTTGGACTTGGTTAAATTTAAAAATGTCCACAAAAAATATGTGTCCATTTTATTTTCCTTACAAACTTGTACTTTCTCTTTAGATGTATTTTTGTATGGTTCTGTTTACATACAAATGATATTAATTGCACCCTGATTCTTACTCATTGTCTGACATCTTAAAGAAAGGAAGGAAATAATACAAAAATTATCCGTATTAGCACTACGCTTGTTATTTATTCCCACCACGACTACAGTATAAAAAGGTACGCCAGTGGTTTTGCCACCGACCTTGAAATGGCCTAAGGCATGTGAGAAAAATGTGGGAATAAGCCCCTTTCAGGGGTGTTAGAACATGAGTATACTATAATAATGGTAAGAAACATTAAAAATAATGGCACAAAAAAGTGGTATGTTTTTCACAAAAGCTATAATTAATATTTTACTAGCTGGGTTCCAGTCTTTGCATGGATAACTGAAGCTAAAGAATTTTTTAACATAGTCATTTTTTTAAGAATTACAATTAAAAAACTGTCAAATTTCAAAAAGTGGAAAAATCACTGATCAAAACTTGTTATGCATATTGCACATTTTTAGTTTGTTACCTTTTGCTCGAGCAGATAATAAAAAAAAATATGAATTTTTCATTTTAAAATCCTCCAAATTGACCCCTTCTACACATCTCCAGGGGCCCAAGCGTTGGGTGGGGGTAGGATTTCATAAAATTGTAAAATAAAAGTTGTTTTGTTTATTATTTATATCCAATAATATCTTGCTTTCTGCTATATTAGCTTTGTAAAATTGGTTGTTTTATAATAAAACAAAATTTAAACATTAAATAACCTTGTAGGTATATTGTTCATGCTCTGAATCTTACCTCCCGCTCTAGCAAGGTTGGGAGGTATACATAAATGAATCTTCATTGAACAAATTTTCCTGTTTTTACGCTACTTAGAGGTGGAATTTCACAAAATGGTAAATGGGAGTTGATACTTTCGTATGTTTATTATTTATACCCAGTTTCTTTACTTATGCTTGATTAGTTTTGCAGATATGGTTAATTAATGTAAAACTATATTTACCCCCTTTATGGTGGAATTTTTGTAACAAACACCCCCCCCCCCCCCCCACACACACACATACATACACACACATACACGTACGCACGCATGCACGCACACAGACAAAGAGAGAGAGAAAGAAAGAAAGAAAGAAAGATAAAGATAGAGAGCCTAGTGTTTAAATTAGCAAAAGATTTTACTAATAAAAATATACCATCAAAATCAGTTCAGTAGTTTTTGAGTGATGTTGGAAAAAAATAGACAGTTATGTGTATACCTATATGTACATATCGTTAATTTTCTACTGTAGGGATGCAACTCAAATAAAAAGGGAAACACCAGAAAATAGTTTTATTCAGTTCATTGTTTTATTTATGATATTCTTTGGAAGCACATTCAGATATTTTCAAGAACTTCACGTGTGATGAACCATTTTATGTGACCTGTGTGATAACTCGGCCCTCACCACGCTTGGGTCCGATCTCCGATGAACGACGAACATGTGAAAAATTGTATTTTCAGGTTAAGGGTTGGTGTAAAAGTACTGTAAATACTACTTGTAATGCAAATACAGTAACGTGAATTAATTTCGTGCTTTAATAGTGTAGCCGAGACTGTTTTCAACAAGAGATATTCCTGATCCTGTTGTCGCAGCCCTATTGTTTGCATGATCCTAGCTGCAACATGATCATGTGGTTCTCCAGAGATCCTTAGGATGACAGCATAGCTGAGGCTGTATTCAGAAAGACAGCAGTGTTTAATGTCAGTACGTTAGGGCCAGGACCAAAACTTTCCACCTTAATTTGTTTTCCATTTCAATTCAATAATTAGAACAAACATAACTAATAAGTAGTTGTAAATTTTTTTTTTAAATTAATGTTTGTGATATAGTTTAGATGGTTTACAATAAGTTTGAACATATATTTGATAGCGTACATAGTAAGGAGTTTTTTTTATGTCAACTCTATTTTTTTTTCACCCGCTTGTAGTAATATAGTTCTAATAAAAACATTTTTCAGCCAGAATTTTATATAATGTTTAGGATTTTAACAATAAATTATGTTGGATTTGATAGTATGCCTACGAAAGGAGTTAGGATTTTTTATCCTTCCACCCTATGATTTCTATCCCTTGTAGGAAAATGATTGGTTGTGTCAAAATTTATTTTTGACAAAAGGTTTAGATAATATTTAGAATCTATGCTCATTAATCAGAAACAAAAGATTTCTTTGTTGTTATTCAATCTCCTCCTAGTAGAAAGGTGGGAGGAGGGGTTATGAAGAGAGGACACATCTCCGGGGGAGGGGGGTGAAATCGCTCCAAAGATGCCAAATTAGCCAGGTAGAGAGAACAATGTATAAGGACTTAAAATATTTTTCCTCTTTTCGGTGGTGGAACTTAGACTATGTTTCTTTTTCTCATATTTAGGACCTAGAATATTTATCATCTACTCAGTGGAGGAACTATTAGGACTTAAAAGAATTATGGTATGGTATTGCAAATTATTATTGTATACACATGACTACTTCAGTACACATGCCAGTAGAATTATGGTTACTTTTTGGAAAAATTTTTGTATGCATGTTTTCCTGACATATGGATATTTGTAATGCCTCTAGGGACAGGGTGCTAGAGACAGAGTGTGTGTTTTTATTTTCTAAAATAGAGTCAATGAGTTTTTTTTCACTGTATTTCAAAATTTTACTCATTCTTCAGACAGAAGTGAGGGGTGTAAGGGCAAAGTGCCTTTCGACGTGATAACATATTATAAATCGATGAACGCCGGCTGCACGCACGGAAAAAGCATGACTCATTGTCACGTTCCGCCTGAGCCGAGCGTGCAAGAACCGGCCGACCAGCGTGCGAGAAAAATCTTCCACAATATCAAACAGGTTAAGGCGGTCTTTTTTTTAACTAATTGTTCGTTGATTATATTTAAACAAATTATTTTAATTAAATTTGCGAAAACTGTAAATAATATTTGAAAATTAAGAAAGTATGCAATTTTTCATCAATGTTTTCTTATGACGTTATCACGTAAAATGATCGTCCGTAAACCGACTTTACAGACAATCCACATTTTTTACTTTAAAATAACCATAGGTGGTATGTATGTTTTTTTTCACACGTTGAGATAAAAATGAACAAGGCTCCAGGGGTCCACACTTGCGGGCGCCGTGACCACGGATGTTGGCGCGTGACCTCCGAGTAGGACACGTGTCACTGCGGGGCGTGGAGGAGGCCGGGTATACAACACCCGCCCGACGGGAACGTCGCCTGGAGGTCTCCGGAAGCCACGCGTGTACCTTTGAATATATATACTGTATAGAAGTCGCGAGTGGATAGGATTTACTCTTCCTTTTTTCAGAAGCGTATGATGAGCAGCTTGGGAACTTCACCGCTGCAGTGCGCTGTCGTAACGCCCTGTATCGTCTTAGTTGTTATTTACACGTTAGAGCGCAGCATTGTCGCCCGCTGTCATTCCCCGCACCCCCCTTCTATCATTCACTGCAGCTCAAGGTCGTTCAACAGGAGGGGGAAGGGGTGTTTGAAGAGTTCGACACTTGTCCGCTAGGGACCACCACAAGTCGATGCCCTAGAGATGGTGGCGATTGCGGCGGTGAATTAACCAACTACCTCAAAACCGTATTAGAAATTTTAACCTGGGCTGGCGACTTCTATACAGTATATATATTCAAAGCGTGTACGGAGCAGGCCTCTCGCGGACAGGGGCGTGTGACGTCACACGCGGAGCACAACAGGAGCGGAGTGACGCAGCGGCCACGTGCAGCGACTGACCTGGGCTAGTTATGAGGGGACGGCCCCCCACGGTCGGCCTAACAACTACTATATTAGTTTCGACTTTGTTTACTAGTGTGAAAATTCTAACATGGTTCATACTACTTCATACTTAATACTTCATGTTCGAGTGACAATTCAGTGTTTGTTTTACGCGCGCTTTTTTAAAATTTCAAAATTTATTGTTAAAATCAGGGAGTCCCAAGCTTTTTTTGCAGTTCACAGCGCATTTAGTTTTAGTGTTTTGTCTCGCGGTCTAGTTGAAATATGTAGGGCAGATGCAATGATGCTAGATTAATAGCGCATGCGAAGACACGATTTCAGCGCCCCGCCCCCCCCCCCCTTCTGTCCTAGGCTGCAGCATAATTAGCCTAAGGGTTAATCAGGCCCGCACTCGCGTCACACACATTTCCGTTCGGACGGTTGCATTCAAAAACCACCTCCAGGCGTGACGGCCCGCCACACCCACACACAGTTTGTTCCGCCTGGACCTTTGAATATATATATATTGTATAGAAGTCGCGAGTGGATAGGATTTACTCTTCCTTTTTTCAGAAGCGTAAGATGAGCAGCTTGGGAACTTCACCGCTGCAGTGCGCTGCCGTAACGCCCTGTATCGTCTTAGTTGTTATTTACACGTTAGAGCGCAGCGCTGTCGCCCGCTGTCATTCCCCGCACCCCTCATCCATCATTCACTGCAGCTCAACGTCGTTCAACAGGAGGGGGAAGGGGTGTTTGAAGAGTTCGACACTTGTCCGCTAGGGACCACCACAAGTCGATGCCCTAGAGATGGTGGCGATTGCGGCGGTGAATTAACCAACTACCTCAAAACCGTATTAGAAATTATAACCTGGCCTGGCGACTTCTATACAGTATATATATTCAAAGCCTGGACTGAACACTTGAGGTTTCTGCTCGAGTTACTTCCTGCAGCCGAGAAGGGTTAGAAGTTCACGGAACCACCCCACCCGGACACAACACACGGCGCGCAGATCTTCAGAAGAAACCACGCGATCTGAAAACTGCTCGACATATCTTCACGGAAAGCATTTAAGAGTACACTGAGGGCGGTCGAGTAGTTCTGTTTCCGTGTTTCATTTTTAAACTGCAAGATTCAAAGAGTGAAAAAAGACTGAAACGCGTGTTTTCAGAATATTTTTTCAGGAATGAAACACCCGGTAGAGATCCTTGAAAGCACTCTAAGAACTTGCATTACACCATTGTCTTCATTTCTTCGCCATGTAATGTTACGGTCACCGCTCAATGCACTGGGAGGCGACTGCGCGCCAGTCCAGAGGAGACACCGCGCTAGAAGCACCAGCGAGCGTCGCGCTTATCATCCCGCCTCGCTGACACACATACACCCCTGACGAGGCGGCTACTTTAAAACTCTTGATATTTCTGGCAGAAGATGGAATTACAAGCGAAACCTATACCAACGAAAAAAAAGGGGGTTGTCTGTAAAGTCTGTTTACGGACGATAATTTTACGTGATAACGTCATAAGAAAACATTGATGAAAAATTGCATACTTTTTAATTTTCAAATATTATTTACAGTTTTTGCAAATTTAATTAAAATAATTTGTTTAAATATAATCACGAACAATTAGTTTAAAAATCCCGCCTTAACCTGTTTGATATTATAGAAGATTTCCTCGCACGGTGGTTTGGCCGGTTCTTGCACATTCGGCTCAGGCGGAACGTGACAATTTTTAGTGCGTGCAGCCGGCGTTCATCGATTTATTAGACGTTATAAAACGTCAATAATATTTATAAATAAAGCCTAGTTTTGGACTTATAAAAATAGTAACCATAATTATACATCCTGTATTTTCAGGTTAAATAACATTCTAAAACGATCGTAGGTGAGAAATAAACCATGCTTTTATGTTGCAGCACGTGACTGTAAAAATGCCCCCCCCCCCCCCCCCCGTTTCCGATCCTGTGTCCAGGGCCCGTAATCGAATGTGGGGGCATGTCTGTGACACTTGTGAGTCGCGGTGGAACTCAGTGACGTTAACCGCAAGCAACCACTGAATACTTAATGTCCCCGATAAGTAAATTTTTGAGTTCTTATGATCATGGAAAACATAATCTGTTATTCAACATTTTGACTTTTTTTGGTTTTGTTTAATAATTCTTAATTAATGTGCGCAGTTAATACTGGAACAGTTTCCGTGGAACTTACTAATGTAGGTTCTGGGACAACACAAAGCATAAATTCCCGTGTAAGGATCCGAACCCAGTATTTTGTTATAGAGATGGAGAAATCTAGAAAAATGTGCGTGATTATTGCCGTTCCGTTTACTAAACCTTTGTACGGAGCGCGACCTCCTTGGCTGTCGGGCGGAAGTGTGGCAACGTCGCAGGGGCAGGCGTGTTTGTGTGGGTGCGCGCGCAGCCAGTCTTCACCGACCGCCCTCCCTCCGTTGCTAGGAGAAGAGCGCCACCTCCCCTCTGCATCCGGCGTCGCGACGCTTCGGCGTCCATTTCCCTTTCTCCACCCCCTCCCTGCACCCTCTCTGCCCCTGGCAGATCAGCTACCTTGCCTTCACACATTGGTACATTCACGTGAAAACAACTGCATCACGACAAAGTACTGGGTTCGGATTCCTACCCGGCCATTTATTCTTTGTGTTGTCGCAGCACCTCCAGTAGTTAAAGGTATTTGTGAACCGTTCCCTGAATGGCTTTCCAGTATCAACAGAACACATAAAAAAAATTTGTTGTCTGTAAAGTCGGTGTACAGACGATAGTTTAACGTGACAACGTCATAACAAAACATTGATAAAATGATTGCATACTTTTATGAATAAAATTGAATAATTTTTATTGAATTATCACTATTTTGTATGGATACAAAGAAGGAGTGAAATGAAATCTACAATTTAATTGATAAATTTATTTTTATTTGCACTCATTAATTCAAATATGTTTATTACTTTAACGAAGAGATTATTTTAACTATAACTTTTATACATGTTTGCTATTTAACTTCTTCCAATGTGTGTTATTCTGTTAAGGATAGGACGATGATAGGAAAAGTAGGAAACGAATGGGAGTGTTTCAAGTTTAATGTGCCTTGAAAAAGTCAAATCGATGGTTGTTCCAATCGAGTGGAAGAGAGATAGTTGCGGCGCAAGCGTATAATGAGCGTAACGGGACACATCGCAACGGGACACTTTTTCGTTCGTGTAGCCGGCGTTCATCGATTTATTAGACGTCACGTCAATAAGCATGATAAAACAACATATTTGATTAAACTTTAACGTGGTTTAAAATAAAATTCAGCATCGATTAAATATAAGATTATGCGCCAATTTTCGTGAGAAATATACCCATTATACCATATATGCAATATACTAACCAAAGCCATGTGTTTTACAAAGTTACAGTATCTTTCTTGTAGCATAACAAACTATTTTTTGGCAACTGGTTTCCAAATAAATCTCCTGTAAAAGTACTGTGTATTTTACTTCCGAAACGTTCAACTTATTATTTCGTATTGACAAAAAACTCAAATCCGCAAAATTCTTGCAATCCAACCCCCCTCCCCCCTATTTCTTTTTTTACTTTCAACCCCCCCCCCCCCCCCCCGGAATCCCGCCCAAAAAATTTATCATTCCCACATACAAAAGGAAAGAATATAAAAGCAAACAGCGGGCAAAAAGGTGCGTATGCTTATGTTTTTGACTTACACCGCAGTGCCCCGATTTGTGAATTTAGTTGTCAGATACATGATATTTGTTTATCTGGTGCTATTAAAAAAAATTAGTAGAATATTCAAAGTTACATTTCCCCCCCCCCCCCTCCCTCCGGAATTATAACTGCGTCGAAGTCTCTCGATAGATCGTTTTTCTCTTTATTCCACCTATGAGTAACGCATAGAAAATTTCCATTAAGTCTCTTTTGGAATTATTTCTTCATTTAATATCTCCAGTTATCGAAAAAAAAAAAAACGAAACCAAAATAATAAAAATGGCGAGTGAACTAGAACATTTGGGAACTCGTGGAAACGGCATAAACAGCGCGTCTCCAGAGCACACGAGAGAGTGTATATTTGCGCGAACTTCGTACATATATTAGTGAAACTAGATTTCTAAATCTTTATAAGTAAATCAAAAACTTTAAATGATATTCTAAGCATGGATGAACTGATCTCTTGTATAAAAAAAACTGTTGAAGTTCAATGACATAGCCGCAGCTTATTTACACGGCCGACTTTATAAAGATTTGAATACACCGATCAAACACGCGCGAGGAAATAATGTTTGAAATGACGTCCTTGTTATTTTGTTCAGTTTTAAATAGCTTGGACCTTTGTGAGAACAAAATCTCAGTCCTGCAGCAACGACAGTTCTGAAGCAGCTTATGCAACAAGAGCACTCACTTTGTCGCTCAAGTTAGGACTGAGTGAGACCGCACGTGTTAACCTTTGATGGTGGTGAGCGTTCGAGCGAAGTATAGCGAAGTATAGTGAAGTACAACGAAGAGATTGCAAGCGAATGACGTCAACTTTGTTTCAACTATTCATAACAATATTTTCTGTAAATTAATATTGGATAATTGGCTTCGTTAAAACACACTTCTTAATTAGTGAAGCGACTGGCTGCTGCGAATAATGTTCCATTTAAAATTATTGGCGTTTAGTATTGAATTTATTTTCAATAATGATGATAACTGCAATAATACTGTCGATTGACACTGTATCGTAGTCTTAGAAAATCTCCTAATGTATGGTCCTGCCTCAGCGAAGACGAATTGTCAGTGTTAAACGATAAACGATTGTTGTGGCCATAAACCTGCTGAAACCAAGATGGCGTCTCTCAGGTGTTGTTTCTCCCCCGCTAACCCCTGTCAGTCGAAGCGACTGCATGGGGACCAGCTAGGAGGAGAAACTCTTATTGCTTAGACTAAGACCATTTTTTTAATGAAGTTTTGTGCCCACCCGCTTAATAAAAGCTTTAATACATTACGAACATAGCTATGTTGATTGTGAGAAGTAATGCCTGAGATATTATCAGGCAAACAAACCCGTAGAAATCAGTTCACTTTATTTTGGTAGTCACATATTTTTGTGGTGTGACACGCCAGAAACTTTGCATCTCCCACTAATTTATACATAATTTTTTTAAAACTAAAAAACAGCATTAAGTGTTTCTCGCATAGTTGAAAACTCTGTTACTAATCAATCAGTCAAGTAATTAAGTGAACATTATAAACCTGACCCTTTGGATTTAAACCTCCCGTCCGAGTTTCTTTTGCTGGTAGTTAAGGGCCCAACCGACAGGTAGCGCCACGTGGTTTCAGTTTCACACTGCGAGAGTCGCACCTGTGTGTCTCCTTGTTCTATGGCGGGAAGGATTGGGGGTAAGTGGCGTCGTTTATACTTGGCCGAGTCGAGACACGCAGGGCGCGCCTGGCGGCAGGAAGTGGAACCATTAGCACCTCGCGGCTAGCGTTACACTTCATCAAGCTGTGCGCGCCGCCCAGCCAACCTGCACATACACACTGTGTTATTGTTATTATTCCTGGAAAACTTAAAACTAAAAATTAAAAAAAAACTAGTATAATACTATTAAAATACAAAGAAACGATATGACTGAATAATAAAAATTAAAAAAATTGGTTGTCTGTAAAGTCGGTTTACGGACGATAGTTTAACGTGACGTCATAACAAAACATACTTTTATGAATAAAACTGCATACTTTTATGAATAAAATCGAATCATTTTTATTGAATTATCACTATTTTGTATGGATACAAAGAAGGATTGAAATGAAATCTACAATTTAATTGATAAATTTACTTTTATTTGCACTCATTAATTCAAATGTTTATTACTTTAACGAAGAGATTATTTTAACTATAACGTTTATACATGTTTGCTATTTAACTTCTTCCAATCTGTGTTATTCTTTTAAGGATAGGACGATGATAGGAAAAGTAGGAAACGAATGGGAGTGTTTCAAGTTAAATGTGCCTCGAAAAAGTCAAATCGATGGTTGTTCGTAATGTGCGTAACGGGACACTTTTTCGTGCGTGCAGCTGGCGTTCATCGATTTATTAGACGTTGTCACGTCAAAAAAATTAAATTTAAAATGACGATAAGGACCCTAACAACTTTGGCAGGTAGTGGAACATGAACCCACGTGCATGATACAGAGCGATGCAGGCAGTTTGTTTCAGACAAGTTTGTGGATGTTTTGTTGACGTGCAGAGGTTGTTATCGAGGCTGTATCTTCAGAGGAAATGAACTCAGGACCCGTTAGATTGACGAAGATCCGTGGCGAGTGGAGCC
Organism: Bacillus rossius redtenbacheri; assembly: GCF_032445375.1. Taxonomy (NCBI): domain Eukaryota; kingdom Metazoa; phylum Arthropoda; class Insecta; order Phasmatodea; family Bacillidae; genus Bacillus; species Bacillus rossius. Next base: position 379,493,537 of record NC_086330.1, read on the forward strand.
CGCCGCCATTAGAGTGGTTGCGCCCGAACCAGGCTAAGCTGTGTCGCGTCTCTCCACTGGGAGCTGGATCAATACTCCTGGAAGCCGGGCCACCCGCCTCGCGTCTCCGCCATCTTGCTCGCAGCAGTTCCACGGGGCAGGAACTCTAGTTACCTAGATTTGTAAAGTAGTTATGTGCCCGTCCGCTAGATAGTAGTTTTCATAATATATTGCTGACATAACTACACTAATTTACTAGGAGAAGTAAAATATAAGTAGGGGCATGCATATTTCGCGAAAAGATTCCGATACCAGTTGAAAGTTAAAACACTGTAGCATCAACTGTGTTTCGTGATTGGGTAGTTTCTTCCCGATTTATGTCGATCGTTTCATAACCAATCACAGTAGTTCAGTGCGCAAGCAACCGCGTCCTGAGTGGCCCGGTCAAAGAAGGCAACGACTTCTCTCGCAGACGGCCGCCAATCACAAGGAAGAAACCGCTGGTGCGGGTACACCTTTTTTCAGTCTATAAGGCGATCAGATTTTTTCTCGAAAAATACATGCCCCTATGTATAAGCTATTATCAGGCAAAAAACCAGTGAAAATTCACTCTATTTAGGTAGCCACTCATTTTTTGGTGTGTAATACAATGAGTTTTTGCACCTCCTACTCCTTTATTTATTACATGACGGTTTATTACAAAACAGCATTAAGTATTTCGCATCGATTAAACTGGTTTTGCGCCGCCAAGGAGATAACTTAATATAACCAAAAAAACGTAATAACTAAAAAAACTTTGTATGAGAACCTCTATTCCGATTTTTTATTTGCTGGTAGTTGTGGGCCCGCCCAACAGATAGCGACACATGTCGCGTGAAACATGGTTTCAGTTTCCACTGTATGAGACGCACTTCTTTATTTCCCTCCTTGTTCTGTGGTAGCCAGGCATTTGACCGAGTGTACGTACGTAGAACTATGGAGGTCATTGGACCCTCGAATTTATCCGGTCCCTAGCGATTACGTCATAAGAAAACATTGAAGAAAAATTTCATACCTTTTTTAATTTTCAAATATTATTTACAGTTTTTTTTGTCAAATTTAATTTAAAATAATTTTTTTAAATATATAATCACGAAACAATTAGTTAAAAAAATCCCCGTCTTAAAACCTGTTTGATATCATAAAAGATTTTCTCGCACGGTGGTCAGCCGGTTCTCGCACGCTCGGCTCTCAGGCGGAACGTGACGTTTTTTCGTGCCTGCAGCCGGCTTTCATCGATTTATAAGACGTTATCACGTCAAAAACAGAATCGGATTGAAGATACTTGTAGTGGTGTGACTGATATGTGGCTGTGGTGTTGAAGTGTTAAAAAGGGGGGGAGGTGGACAGGGAGGTGTTGTCGCCCCGGGTGGGAACAAGTTGACGTCCCTAGACGAGTAACAGGCTATTTTCCTAAAGGCGATTTGCCTAACGGCATTTTCCCTAACGGCATTTTCCCTAACGGAGTTATGCCTGACGGCGATTTGCCTAAAGGCGTTTTTCTTAACTACGATTTGGCCAACGGCGTTTTGCCTAACGCCGAATTTCCTAATGGCGATTACCCTAACGGCTTTTTGCCTAACTCCTATTTGGCCTACGGTGTTTTGCCTAACTCCTATTTGGCCAACGGCGTTTTGCCTAACGGCTTTTTGCTTAACGGCTTTTTGCCTAACGGCAGTTTGCCTAACTCCTATTTGGCCAACGGCGTATTGCCTTACTCCTAATTGGCCAACGGCGTTTTTCCTAACTCCTAATTGGCCAACGGCGTTTTGCCTAACTCCTATTTGGCCAACGGCGTTTTGCCTAACGGCGTTTTGCCTAACGGCAGTTTGCCTAACTCATATTTGGCCAACGGCATTTTGCCTAACTCCTATTTGGCCAACGGCGTTTTGCCTAACTCATATTTGGCCAACGGCGTTTTGCCTAACTCATATTTGGCCAACGGCGTTTTGCCTAACTCATATTTGGCCAACGGCGTTTTGCCTAACGGCGTTTTGCCTAACGGCGTTTTGCCTAACGGCTTTTTTCCTAACGGCAGTTTGCCTAACTCCTATTTGGCCAACGGCATTTTGCCTAAAATTAGGCAAAACGCCTTTAGGCAAAACGCCTTTAGGCAAAACGACACATGCCCCTCTAGGCGTCAGTAAGCCGCGGAGCTGTCTGCGTCACAGAGGTTCACGGAGCGGCGGTCATGCGGGGGGTGAGGAGACAGGCGCTCCAGTTGTGCAGCCTCCCAGACACCCCCGCCCCACCGCGCGGGCATGTAACCTGGTGAACAAGGGGAGGGGGGCGTGTGCTTGCATGTGTGCGCAGCGGTGTCAGGTGACCGCCAGTCGTGGAGGGGAGGGGGCCGCTGAATCATCGCGGCGTTACTATGGTCACCGGGCCGAAGAGACGCCCCGCATGGCGCAGCGAGCTGCTAGGAGGGTCTCCGCGTGTGTACCTGCCAGCCTCGCTCCGTCACCGTCCTCTTCCGTCGAAACACATTTCATACATACATTACATGCTCATGTCTCCTGTAAATTCCTACACGTAATGCATGCCAATTTGCATCCCGCATGAATGCGTCCAGGGTTTTCCCTGTGTCTGTGCAGGTTTTACCTGGGCCCAACCTATCTCTAGTTAATAGTCTAGATTTAAGAGTGAGGGGATTTAGTCCTGGCGCCAATCGCTGCCATGGCTGGCCAATCCCCCTCCTAGCAAATGATGCATGCGACCCTCTCCATGTATGGCTAATCCCAGCATGACCAGGCGTATAGGCTTCGGCCTGAGACGCACCTAGGTCCCTCCCTAACCCGGACCCCTCCAAAATACACTTAGTTTTAGTTAGGTTAGAAAAAAAAATCATACATGCTCACAAAGTTAATATTGCTCGCAGGCTTTCACGGCCATTGTCTGAAGTAGCGTGGCTTCTGGGTTGTAGCCGACGTCCTTGGCGGATAATTCACCGACGTTTCGGTCGACATTGCAGTCGCCATCATCAGGGAGCAGTTACACACACACACACACACACACACACACATATATATATATATATATATATATATAGAGAGAGAGAGAGAGTTACGCTCTAGGTAACTGCTCCCTGATGATGGCGACTGCAATGTCGACCGAAACTTCGGTGAATTATTTGCCAACGACACGGCTACAACCCAGAAGCCAAGCTACTGCTTGCTCAAAAAAGTCTCATTTTTACAACAATTCAGGGCTGTATTGCCGATGATTTTCAGTTATTTTTTCTCAGTAGTCTCTCGTTTCGGCGACGTTTTTTTTTATTACCTGCAACCAATTTTCAATCTTAAAAACGAATTCAATCAGAATTTTCAAGTTACCTGACTAAAATAAAGCCATGAAAGTGTATTGTAAACATGTGCCACAAAATCAAAATCAAGTGTAACAAAAGTTTTTATGTTTGTCCAAAAATTAAATTGTGATGGTTTTGTAACCGTTAAATATTTAAAGATGTAAGAGAGTAATCGTTAGGTTTATCGGAAGACAATTATTATTTGCCGGAATACAAAAATCACACGTGTTCGGTGCGTTATCTCGAGGTTGGCAACAGCACAGGGACTAACTGCAGGTGGAGGTTGGTAGTCCCGGTGTGGTAGTCTGGTCGGCCACGAGTAGACAGTGTTGCCACTGCGCCGCCCCTCGGTACACACTTGTTGCGTCCCGTGCTCTTCACCGAGCACTTGGCCATAGAGCAAGGATGATTAGAGAGTGGCATAGAGCAAGGAAGATAGTGAGTGGCATAGAGCAAGGAAGATAGAGAGTGGCATAGAACAAGGAAGATAGAAAGTGGAATAGAGTGAGGAAGATAGAGAGTGGCATAGAGCGAGGAAGATAGTGAGTGGCATAGAGCTAGGAAGATAGAGAGTGGAATAGAGCGAGGAAGATAGAGAGTGGAATAGAGCGAGGAAGATAGAGAGTGGAATAGAGCGAGGAAGATAGAGAGTGGAATAGAGCGAGGAAGATAGTGAGTGGCATAGAGCTAGGAAGATAGAGAGTGGCATAGAACAAGGAAGATAGAGAGTGCCATAGAGCTAGGAAGATAGAGAGTGGAATAGAGCGAGGAAGATAGAGAGTGGAATAGAGCGAGGAAGATAGAGAGTGGAATAGAGCGAGGAAGATAGAGTTTGGTATAGAGCGAGGAAGATAGAGTTTGGTATAGAGCAAGGAAGATAGAGAGTGGCATAGAGTGAGGAAGATAGAGAGTGGAATAGAGCGAGGAAGATAGAGTTTGGAATAGAGCAAGGAAGATAGAGAGTGGCATCTCAGTGATATAACCAACCCGTTAGTACAAAACTCTCATTAAACTCACAAAAAGTGTTGTCACAATCCCTAGAAATTTCAAAGGAGTTATAGTGTGTAGTAATTTGTTAAATAGAAAAGTATGCTTATTATATAATACTAAGTTGTTATTCCAAGGGTAAACAGTTACATGATAAGGGATGATTAGTACAATTTTCCCAGGATAATGTAAAGAATCAATTTAAAGTTACTTTTATTATAATACTAATACCATAGCTTCGGTTTGTTATACTTTTGAAAAAAAAAACGCTTAGAAATTAAGTTTTTTGAAATAATGATAGTGTGACATTGCGTAGGTAATTTTTAAACCTTTGCTTTATTCTTCTGTCTTACAACATTTTAAGTGTGATACAGTAGAACATATTTTTTTTGAGCAACAGGTGTAGCCATCCTAAAAAAAAAAATTATAATACCTATAAAGTACTTTTTGCGTGGTATATAATTGTGTGCAAGTTTTTAATTAATTGTAACTTGACTTAAAAATTATATACATTTTGTGATTTAATTTTGTAATAGTCTGGTTAATACAAACTTCGTTAATGCAAAGTCCCTTCAGGTTTTTATTATTGAGGTTTGACTATTATTTTAGATAGCTTTAAAAGAAATACTACCTATTGTAGCCGTTACCTAGGCGTGACTTTCTTACAATTTTTATATAGTTTTTCGTTTCATGGTCCATGTACCCCAAAACTATCGTTAACTCAAAATTATATATATATATACATATACATATATACGCACATAAAACATTTTTGTGGACACGATAATTGCAGCAATTTTTCACAATTTTTCACAAATAATTTCCAAACTGTTACATAAATTCTAGTAGTGGAAAATCTCGGTGGAGTTCGTTAATGGGCAATACTCGACCAAAGGGGTAAAACTGGGGAAGGTTAAAAAAAACAGGAAATGGGGAAGGTTATTTTAAAAACAAAAATCGCTGAAACAATTTTTGATTATATAAACTATTATTGCAAGGGTTTGAAAAATAAACACGGGGTTGCAATAAAATAAATGAAATTAATGAAATAAATACCTCCCTACCCGGTACACTATCGATTCCATTATTATTTTAGTTTAACTGTCTAAATATTGACTACAACTGTTGTTAAAAAAAATTGTTTACCCAACCATTACTGCATGGAATGGAAATAACAATGTTTAAAGCAAAAAAAATCATTACTTTTTTAATAGATATACTATTATATCCGTTATAATTTATTGTATGAAACCTAAACTTCATCTAAAACTTGGGCTGAAACAGTTTTTGACTAAACGAATTATTACCGTAAAAACATGAGTTGAAATTTAATCAATTTAGTTTGACATTATTTTAAAACATCCTAATATTATCTTAAAACTTGGTGCAAAGAAAATTTTTATTTGACTACGTTGTTAGTGCAGGGGATAAAAAATTGTGTTTGAAGATCAAACAAATTAAATAATTACCTTAGTTGGCATATAATATGAAATTCGTTCTAAGCTATTCAATGCTGCGTTGTAAACCTATTGAATGCTGGATACATTGAGTTAAAAATCATTCGGAATATTTTCGTTGCTTGGAAAATGGGCATAAAATTTAACCTATCATTTTGTAATATTGGAGAACATACATATGTTACTTACGTTAAGAAGTTTTTTTTAAAGATGTTCCAGAAGTTTATAGATGTTTCCAAAATATATTTCCAGCAGAAATAGGTACTTCGAAATCCACCTACGCCTGTAGGCCGTGCCGAAAGGATTATTTTTTTTAAAATTTAAGTTATAATGTTTGAGGAATTTCTATGTTTTGTTTATGTTTGAAACTGAATGTTTGGTGGCGCATTTCTCTAGCTCACAGGGTTTCTAGTGGCCAGTTCCGCCCGTGTAGTCTATTCTCCGGGTCTGATTGACACATTCGTATTTCATTATTAAATATATTCAGAGACTTCAAACGTGAATTTATAGCTAGAATGTAAAATATTCCGTGAAAAACAACAAATAAACTGGCAACTTAACTAGTTAACCCTAGATTTTATTACAAAAATATGAGACTTATTTTTTTTTTTATGTTGTGAAACAAAGCCGTCGAATGATTGCATCGGTATGCATTGGCATACGTGCAGTGTCAATTAATTTTTATTGTTGGCGCAGTATGGCTCAAAGTTTGTCAAACTGTGAACCATCCTCGAATTACGGATAGGCGTTTCCTTTTAATATATATGGGCTATATATATATATTTTTTTTTCCCGAAGTTTCATAGCAGACAAGCAGAAAGTACTTACTTGGTCTAGTTTGATATTCTTGCGGGATAGCGACTTCATCTGAAACCAGGCCTATCAAATATACTGCAGCCTACTGTGAACGTATGCGAAAACAAGTCCTGATTCCAGGTAGCTGTGTTCTGGTCGGATAATCATTAGCCCCCCCTCCCTCCCCCACAATTTTTTCCCTTTTCCAGTTCCCACCCCAACATCGTAAAATTTTACAAATTCAAGCTTGTTTATTATCAGTTTTAAAACAGCACGTACTAACGTTTTTTCTTATTTTTTTATTTAAATTTAATCAACGGTTGTTGCAGTTTCACACGGCTGTTACAACTGCCGTACTAAAACATGAGTTACGGTAAGTATAGGTACTGTGCATTGTTAAAGGAGTTTTAAGAATATTTCCTAAGTATTTGGTTTAAGATCTAATATTTTTTTAAAGGAACTGCAGTTGCAGGTTTTGACTTGTATTTTTTTAAAATCAAACTTTTGTTGTTTTTTTCCCCGTATCTCATTTTTGAAGTGAAAACTTCTTTAGCCGCGTTGAGAGATTTTTGGTAGGGGCAAAAATTATGGGTTCGCGTCACCGACATGCTAGTGACGTGTTGCGCCATACTGGCGACGTACATGTATACGCATATATACACTAATACATTGTATATACTCGACTGTATCATGTGCGTATTGGACTCTTTTTGGATGGGTAAAATCTTGTGAGTTCGCGTCACCGACATGCTGTAGTAGCAGTAAGTGAAATTAATTTGACCACGTGAATACATGACCTAGGTCTGACATCACTGGTAAGTCATAGCTAGGTAATGAATTTTTACAATAATTTTTACATACCACTGACATCTGTTGTGACTAAAAAATGATGTAAGGATAAATGATATCATGCTGACATCGTACTGATATAATACAAAATCATTTTCTTTCTTACATTTTTGACGTAGAAATGATGTCATATTACACATTTAAAAACAAAGTTTTTAGTTTTCACTTCTGTTGACAGTCCCCATGACTGGCTATTTTTTTGTGTTCCTTCTAATTTTTTTTTGTTTTGCACCTGAAAACCTCCCGCCCCTCCGGAAACCGGCGCTCTGGGTTGGCCGTTTGTGAATTGGGGCCATGCACAAGTTTGGGTTGAAAGTTGTAAGACTGGTTTTCGAAAGATTAGCGTCTGGTGTCCTGCTCGTGTCTTGTCGCGCTGGCGTCTGGCGTCTGGCGTCTGGCGTGTTCTTAAGGGGGTGCCTCCCATTTCAGGTCAAGATATTATATTTACAGTAATTAATGCAATTGTTTAGCTTTCATGAATTAAAAAATATATGCCGCGCATACTTTTTTTTTGCATAATTAGCTGCCAACGTTACATTTTTAACGTTTTTGGGTTGTACAAATAAGGAGAATTTAATTAATTGCAGAAATGAAACTTTTTAAGGTTTAACTACAATGCCACTAGCTACTTCAAGAAATGGTTTGAATTTCTTTCAGAAGATATTTATTAATTACCCGGAATTTGAAAATTCTCAAATTTGTTACGATTTTGACAACCAAAGATGCATGAAATGAGTTTTTGTGATGGAAATGCAAAACCATATCACGAAGTAGCCAGTGGCATTGCAAGTTAAACCCAAACAAGTTTCAGTTCTGCAATAAATTTAAATTCTCCTTATTTGTACAATCCAAAAAAAAACGTTAAAAAAATGTAACTTTGGCAGCTAATCATGCAAACAAGTATGACCTGTAATATATTTTTAATGTCGTGAATGTTGAACAATTGGAAAAGTCTAAAAGTTGATCAGTGATTAATGCAATTATGAAATGATCGCCTGAAATGGGAAGGGCGCGCTGATGTGATTGCGGGGCAGTTGTTGCCCTCGATCCCTTGGGCGCCCTCTTAATCCACCCCCCCCTTCCTCCCATAGGCGTGACCTCTTCTCCCCGCGGACACATTCACCCCCGGGCCAGATGGCGCCGCGACCACACACTGTTTCATTACCACCCCTCCTCCCCCCTCCTCTTCAACAAGCCTCCCGACCCGAGAGCGGTGTAATGAATATTTATCACAGCGCTTGTAAGTCGAGAGTCACTTCGCAAACTATCCCCCCTCCCCTTTTAACCCTCTCCCCTTCAACCCCTCCGCCCCGCTTCCAACATGTAAAATGATCGATATATGATTTTGAGACGTTATTTTTTTTTTTTACATACGTCATCGCTGGTTAACTGTATGTGTGTCATAAAAAAACACCCCCTCAATAACGCACGGAAATTCATGAATATGCTAACACACAGAAAACAAGCAATCTCAGCCGATGACAAAAAAAAATTTAAAAAAAAAAACGTAGCACAGACGGACACAAAGGTATAACGTAGAGACAGTTGTGGAAAGAATTAAAAAAAAAAAAAGAAACACCCCCTCAATAACGCACATACATGAATATGCAAACACACAGAAAACAAGCGAAAACAGCCGATGTGAAAAAAAAAATAGGTTGTCTGTAAAGTCGGTTTACGGACGATAGTTTAACGTGACGTCACATCAAAAAAATAATGTCGGCGTTGAGCGCATGTCAATAGCACTCGCTGTAAGTTGAGTTACGATGACGAATCGCGAACTGGCGCTTCGAGGTGTATCCTTGGCAGCGACTGAAGCCGTGACTTAAAGGCCCCCGCCCACCCGGGCACACACGCGGTGCGCAGTACTTAAGGAAAAAACAACAGCGATTTCAAAACTACCCTAAACATCCGAGTTGGGGGTTAGCTTACGGAAAGGATTTAAAAAGTTCGCCGAGGGCCGAAAAGTACTTTTGATTTCGGATCAAGTTTTTTTAAACTGTATTTTTAGAAGAGTTTAAAAATTATGGCTAAAAACGCATGTTTTCAGAGTAATTATTAGGCGTTAAACAACCAGTACAGATCCTTGAAAGTACTTAAGGGACTTGATTTACACCTTGTATCTTCGTTTCTCCGCCATATAGTGTTACGGTCGCCGCTCAATGCACTGGGAGAAGTCTGCGCGCCAGTCCAGAGGAGACACAGCGCTAGAAGCCTCGCCGAGACAGACAGCCTGCACCCCTGACGAGGCGGGCGGGTGTATGTCAGACTCAGGGTGGAGCGTATAGCTCAGGCGACAGGGGTTGGCGGGACAACTCTCGCCGCGCACCCAGTGGCTCGGCGAGAGAAGGGAAGAATCAATCCCAGGGGTCGGTGCTGCTTGTTGGGAGAAGGGGAAGGTGGAGGGTAACGGGGAAGGGGGTGGATATGGCGCGTGGAGTGGGAATCTCGTTATAGCAAACCGGGGACGCTTTAATTGAACCGGGCGTCGGGTTACCTCGCCTGGGCCGCTAGGGGTGCGCAGGGCGCCGTCTGCCGGGGGCTGCAGAGACGTCTCCGCCCCCGGGCGACAGGTACGTGCGCCCCGCCGCCGCCTCCATGCCGCCTCCATGCCGCCGCCTCGTGGCAGCGGCGGACACTCGCTCGCTGGGAGCCTTCTTTCCGCAGACGAGAGAGCCAAACAACTAATGGTCAGTTAGGTTAGGATACCTACATTAAAGATACTGTGAAATCATGTAAACGGTTTCCTAGCCCTGGATAGCTACATATTAAAAAGTTATTTGCTAAGCGACCATAAAATGATTTTACAGTTTTTTTTTTAAATGTAGCTGTACTTACCTAATATAACCAACCTTCAAAAATGTTTTAAAGTATTTATAATGTAGCTAACCACTATCCTAATCGACAGCAAAATTTAATGCCACGCCGGTTTATATGTACATTGAGATAGAACGTAAAATAAAGGTGAGGTCATGTAAAGTCGGTTTACGGACGATAATTTTACGTTATAACGACATAAGAAAAAACATTTATGAAAATTTGCATACTTTTATAATTTTAAAATATTATTTACAGTTTTTTTTTGCAAATTTAATTTAAATAATTCGTTTAAATATAATCACGAACAATTAGTTAAAAAGCCCGCCTTAGCCTGTTTGATATTATAGAAGATTTTCTCGCACGGTGATTTGGCCGGTTCTTGCACGCTCGGCTCAGGCGGAACGTGACAATTTTTCGTGAGTGGAGCTGCCGGCGTTCATCGATTTATAAGACGGTTATCACGTCAAAAAAAAAAAAAGGCGACCGTGTGAACACACAAGAAAACAAGCGAAGATCAGCCGATACATTGAGAACGTAAAACAGATCAGAAAATTTCCGTTGAAGGAATTGGCCAAAATACTTATCACTAGGGGCATGCATTTTTTGCGAAAAGATCTGAACGCCTATTATACTGCAACAAGGTATACCCGCACCTGTGGTTTCTTCCTTGTGATTGGCGGCCGTCTGCAAGAGAAGTCACTGACTTATTTGACCGAGCCAATCAGTACGCGTTTGCTTCCTCATTTAATCACTGTGATTGGAGTTGTTACAGTCGATATGTACGTGGGAGAAACTCGCCCAATCTCGAAACACAGTCGGTGCTATAGTGTTTTAACTTTCATCTAGTCTCAAAATCTTTTCGCGAAATCTGCATGGCCCTAGTTATCACCTCACAGATGGACACGGCGGGCTAAATAAACAACGACGAGACAGTTTACAGACAGCAGACAAACGGACGAAACAAGTGATGATGCTAAACAGGTGATGGGAGGAGACACCACAACGACTACAGCAAAAAAAAAAAAAAAAAAGGAAGGGGGGAATTACAGCACTCGTAATTCAACAACATTTGCACGCCGCCCGTTACAAATTACATCACGGTGAATTGCGATCTTTCCAAGGAAGAATGCGTCTAAAATTAACGAATGGGTTCTTTTGTAGTTCTAGGTAACTGGCTGCTCGTGTGAATAATCCATATTTTCCAGACTTACGATTTAACTTTTCTGTTGTAAACAAATTTAAACATGCGTGGACGGAAGAACAGTTTTTTGACGTGACAACGTCTAATAAAACGATGAACGCCGGCTGCACGCACGAATAAGTGTCCCGTTACGCACATTGTCCCGTTGCGCAGTGTCCCGTTACGCTCATTGTACGCTTGCGCCGCATCTATCTCTCTTCCACTCGATTGGAACAACCATCGGTTTGACTTTTTCGAGGCACATAAAACTTGAATCACTCCCATTCGTTTCCTACTTTTCCTATCATCGTCCTATCCTTAACAGAATAACACCGATTGGAAGAAGTTAAATAGCAAACATGTATAAAAGTTATAGTTAAAATAATCTCTTCGTTAAAGTAATAAACATATTTGATTTAATGAGTGCAAATAAAATAAATTTATCAAACTGTAGATTTCATTTCACTCCTTTGTATCCATACAAAAGTGATAATTCAATTAAAATTATTCAATTTTATCCATAAAAGTATGCAATCATTTCATCAATGTTTTGTTATGATGACGTCACGTTTTACTATCGTCCGTAAACCGACTTTACATACAACCATTTTTTTATCTGTGGACTTGACGAGTTTTCAAAGTATTTTTTTTTATATCCAACATGATTTTTGTGAGTTCAGAGTGACCGTAAATACACATAATGCATTCATACAGTTACAAATATCCGCGGAAAATAATGCTTGTGTCTAGCGTTCTTCGTAAATTTTGCGTGAATATTTTTAACAGTTGGGTTATTTTTGGTGAATTTATCTTTAACTGGTTTGCTCAACAACTACACTGTACAGAAGTGTAAATTTACACACTCAGTGTAAGTGTATTTTTACTCAGTGTAAGTGTATTTTTACATTTTCCGACTTGTAATTCGTGTTACCCAAATGTAGGGTTATATTCTAAAAGCTCAAAATTGGTGTTAAACATACAAAGTTTAGTGTAAATTAACAATTATTCTGATACTTTTACACCAACAGTTTCCATTAGCATTAGGTAAAATCACATATTGTGTTGTGGTAATAATACACCAACATTGTTTGTGTAATTTTACACAAACAGTGCGTATTTAAACACTATCTACAATTCTGATTTCACTCAATTGTGTTCCGGTGTGTCTATCAGGCAACATTCTTCATGTAATTTTACCACTATGTCGTGTAATTTTACACCATATTAGGCAATGTTAGTCTAACTAAACGTTGATAAAAAAAACTGAGTTTTATGTAAATCAACCTACGACTCATTCTTACGGTTTTACACCCAAAATGTGATATTAAAATAACAGTTACATAACGTAAAATAACACCTTGTTTTGTGATAATAATACACCAACCTGGTGTATGTAAATTTACGTTAGCAATATGCATTTTGAAACTATCAACAACGTGTTAATTTTATTATTTATATCCCCGGGTGCCTACATTGTAAAAAAAAGTGATATTTCACATTCGAAGTAGGTGTATTACCACGTTCTTATCAACTCGGTTTCGTGTCTGTCGGGTTGTCTAGTCGGTACATATTTTGCTATCGATTTTAAGCTTATGCTTTTAAAGCTTAAAGGTGGGTTTACGATTGAAAATTAAGAATTAAGAATTAAGACTTAGCGTGTACTTACCATATGACTCTATGTAAACCAGTGAAATGGTTTATGATTGTCGTGTGTGAATTTTGACGGGTCGTGTGCGAACCATATGATGACTTAAGACTTAACAGAAATGGTTATATTTTATATTTTTCGTTAAGACTTAAGGGAAACGACCAATCAAAACAAACCGGAACCTTTCAACCGGAAGTTTGTCTTATTATTGGACCGAGCGAGGCAGTATTTTCGGTTTAGAATTCGTATATTTGTAATTTGTAATCATCATCCATTTCGAAAAATAGATATCCCATTTTTAATAACTTATTTCAAACCTGCTTCTCCATTTCGAACAATGGCCGACCATGTGTTTTGTGCTGTGATTGGTTGTAATTAACGACTTCTATGTCAATCATAAACTGGAAAATGTAGTTTTGACTTAATCGTTTGCTCGATGTTAAGTTATAATTCTTAAGGAAATCAATCGTAAACCCAGCTTAACTTCCCCGTGAGCTAGAGACTTGAAACTTTGAACATAACTCAGAATTGGATGACAATGGAATATTAACTCGCTTTCTTGTCTGTCCTTTTTTGTTTTGTTTGTCTGTTCAGCACAATTTTTTTGTTTTGCAATGCCCCCGGATTTGGGCGTTGGCTACGAGCAGAACAGTACTGTGTTGCGGGATGCATAAAGCAGCACTCCCAGGCGGTGCGTACATCACCACTGATCCGGGCCTTAGGTTTTGAATAGGATGGAGGTCGGAATAACTTAATAAACATGATGTAACTTTTAACATAAATCGTTTGTAAATCCTTCAGCTGTGTTATTTGATGCTCTTTACAAATTTATCGACACATCTAACTCTAAATTTCACAGCCTGAGAAAATACACACACACACACACACACACACACACACACACACACACACATATAATTTGTATTAACTTTCCAATATTAAAAATAACCTGAATTTTTAATTTAATTATTTTTAATTACTCGTAATGTGACCTTACAAGAAAAATAAAAACAAACAAGAAAGGAAATGAATACAGCTCTTTTTATATAATTTATAATTTACTTTAGAAGAAAAATAAGAAAATTTTAATTTGGCCAAACTGTTATATATATTATATAATATAAAATACTTGTGAAAACATTTGCATTGCAGTAAATGTGTCAGTGACTTAGATGAACTATTCATGCATCAATTATCTAGTGTATGCGCCCCACGTTTTTAGTTTTATGTAGATTTAGAAGAAAGACTACCTTTTGTAGTCGTAACATGGTGCGAATTCCGGAAAAATTATATTACTATTTTGTTTCATGGTCCATAGACCCCAAAACCATCGTTAACTCAAAATTTATATTTATTTATACATATAAGTATATCACATTTTATGGACATTATAACTGCCATAATTTTTCACAAATCAATTACAAACTGATACATAAAATATAGTAATATAAAATCTCAGTTGAGTTCGTTAACGGGAAAGATTGCACCATAAGGGGTAGAAACGAGTTATCCCTCGTGAAAAACAGAAATAATAGCTGTAACTCTCACAATATGACAAATATCACATCTGTTAAAAAGTATTATAACTCGTAGGAGTAATATCGAACACTTCTGTCTGGATACATTTTTAAAAACGTCAGACCATAACAGCGAGGTTTGGAAAAAAAAATCGGTTGTCTGTAAAGTCGGTTTACGGACGATAGTTTAACGTGACAACGTCATAACAAAACATTGATGAAATGATTGCATACTTTTATGTAAACAATTGAATCATTTTTATTGAATTATCACTATTTTGTATGGATACAAAGGAGTGAACTGAAGTCTACAATTTAATTGATAAATTTACTTTTATTTGCACTCATTAATTAATATATGTTTATTACTTTAACGAAGAGATTATTTTAACTATAACTTTTATACATGTTTGCTATTTAAATTCTTCCAATCTGTGTTATTCTGTTAAGGATCGGACGATGATAGGAAAAGTAGGAAACGAATGGGAGTGTTTCAAGTTGAATGTGCCTCGAAAAAGTCAAATCGATGGTTGTTCCAATCGAGTGGAAGAGAGATAGATGCGGCGCAAGCGTGCAATGAGCGTAACGGGACACCGCGTAACGGGAAAATGTGCGTAACGGGAGACTTCTTCGTGCGTGCAGCCGGCGTTCATCGATTTATTAGACGTTGTCACGTCAACAATTTTTAAACACGGTCGTAGTATTGTTGTGGATATGTAAGTGGGGTTGCGGCGTGTGTACTGTCGACAGCAGCGCGGGTTGTTTGGCCACCCCTGGACGGGCAGTCGTCGCGGTGTCGTGTTCGTCACTTGTCGTCATTTCATTACGCACCACTCGAACCGGGAATTAATTTGCTTGTTTCCGCGCCTCCAGGGAGCTAGCAGGGGGAGATCTTCCCTCAACCCCCTTCTCCTTTCCCCCTTCATTCACCCCCCCCCCTGGACCCAGCAGCCCCCGTCACGTCAAGTCCCGGCCTCGCTCCTGGGGCACATCTGCCGAGGACTCCACAGCTGACGTACCTTTAGTTCCGGCAAGGTGTGCTGACGGCACCGTTACTTGCTAAAAGGGCCTCAGTCTCAAAAAAAAAATGCCAAAGTGATTTGAGCATGAAAATTTATGTTACTTATTTATTGCCTTATTTTAAGGGACCCGCCTCGTCAGGGGTGTGTGTGTGTCAGCGAGGCGGGATGATAAGCGCGACGCTCGCTGGTGCTTCTAGCGCGGTGTCTCCTCTGGACTGGCGCGCAGTCTTCTCCCAGTGCACATGAGCGGTGACCGTAACATTATATGGCCGAGAAATGAAGATAAAGATGTAATGCAAGTCCCTTAAGTGCTTTCAAGAATCTGTACCGGTTGTTTTACGCCTATAAATTACTCTGAAACATGCGTTTTAGCCATTTTAACTCATCTAGAAATACAGTTAAAAAACCTTAATCCGCAATCAAAAAGTACTTTTCGGCCCTCAGCGAACTCTTAAAAATGCTTTTCGTGAGCAGACCCCACTCGGATATCTTGAGTAGTTTTGGAATCGCGTTGTTTTTCCAGAAGCTCTGCGCGCCGTGTGTGTGCCCAGGTAGGTGTACCGCCTTGTCTTACACTTAACCGCTTACATCTGTACTAACCGGGTACACGCAAAGTAAACCTGGATAACCTTTATAGCCCACATATACCAAAAAAATTGTCACAAATACATTTAAATAAAAACTGAATTAACTTATCAGTACAAATATGAAAATAAAAAATTAGCATATAAGATACACATGAGCTACGTGAAGTATAATATATCATAGGCATATTATAAAAAGGCAATTTTTTTAATCTATCTGATCCTAAAGTTATAAAGATTTAAAGATATTTAATAACCTAGATATTTATGTAAAAACTAACGAAGAGACAAACAATTACGCATGTTATAGAATAGCACCAACTATCTATGCCAGTGGTTTCCAAAAATTTACAGCTGGCGACCCAGCTTTCCTTATAGGTATACCTCCACGGTCTATCGGTCCATGGTGGAGTAAAAAACCTTATTTGTATCGTATCCCTTCCTTATGTATACCTATATAATTTACCATCAAATATTGCAAAAAAAAAATTTTTTTTTATATATTTTTAAGATACCGATTGATTATTGATAAACAATTTGTGTTCTGATTTAAAAATGGTTGACAAAATATAAGCACTTTGTAGCAGAACAGTTATTTATTTAACAATAGATGTGTTTTTGCACACAATTCGATTTGTTTCGATTTTTCTTATCTTTTCTGATGGTTTGTTCGATGGTTTCTGATAGTTTTAGGATCGAGTCGCGACCCACCGTTTGGGAACCGCTGCACTAGTGCAAAAAGGGATTGAGTCACACGCGCGGGTTAGCTGATATCAGCCAGGGAAATCCTTAACGTACACCAAAAGGGTTGCTTGGAGACAGATTTTTTTTTCTTCCAAAACTGGGTTTGCTTGGACTGAGGCCCCTTTCAAGCATGTTCCGATTCACTTGTGAAAGAAAGTGCATGGTCACAGCATGTGGATCAGTTTCCCATGATTAGAGACCGGAAAAATTCGCGGATTCATTCGACGATAGGCTAGAAGTCAAATACATATACCTTTTAGATGATTTTGCTATTGGCTTACTGTTCATCTGTACGAATCTCAACCAGTTATAAACCCTCAACCAAAGAAGGATCGAATCACAGACAAACCAGCTGAGACGACTCACAAGTCAGCAGCCAATGAACTGGCGTTATTTGCCCAAGTGTAGGTACAGGGGAATGTGCAGTCTATCCTGAAGGCTATTGAAACCGCGAATTTTTCCTGTCCCTAACAATAGAGTAACATTTGAAATACATCTGCATAAGTGGAACACGCTTTATTTATTAAATTAATCGGTGCCTTAGGTGCCTTACGTATAACTATACTTATAATGAATAAAAAGGCTTATATCTCAGAAAATTTAGCTCTAACGAAAAACTATGAAAACTTTACCCCAAGTTTGCCTCTCTGGGAATTTTTTGATGATATTTTGAATTTTGTACTTATGCCCTTTCGAAAAATCTTTGTTTTTATTTCTTTTAAATATGGTTATATATTTGAAGTTTATAATTTTTTTAATGTTGGATTATTGTCTTTTATGTGCGCGTGTGTTTCATTGCTCGAAAGTTTTTTTGACAGATTTTGCTTCTTTGTAGTTACGTCCTTTTGCATTTTTGTGTTATTCTTATTTGTGGTCACTTAATTTCTTGGTGCTAAAGTTTTATGTAAATAGAACAGATGTACTTTTGTATGTATAATTTCTTTTGTCAATTTTTTTTATCATTTTATATATATAAGAAATAATTTCCATTTTTTCACAATATTAAAATAAATTTAGTTTTCATAAATAATACCTGTATATTTAATTGTTTGTTGTATTCATTATTTCTCAACGCGCCTTAGGCGTCTTACAACCTCCTAGTAATGTAATGATTTATAATGTAAAACTATACATACGGGAACATAACCTCATTTATATAAATTCACTTGAAAAAAGTTTCTATCACTAATATTCACAATAAATAAATTCCTTTAGTTATATTTAAAAGCACAATGTAATTTTTATTATTATGTAACTTTTTTTCCTTTTCATTCTGTCCATTTTTACTGCGTGCTGCACGCGCAACGTAAAATTCCATTCTCATCATTTTTTTCTCTCATAACGCGCCTGAAGAAGTTTAATTTCAATAACAAAAAAAAAGTCAACATTTGCAAACATGTCTTTGAGAACTGCAGAATTTCACACAAATTGCGTGGCACAGACTGTAGTTAAGGCCCCGTTAATTATTTTTTTCTTTTTCAACCGTTTCCTTATTCAGAAACGTTCTTCGTGCTGCGAGTTTTTGTCGCGCTGCGTCCGCCGCGCTTCGTTTCCGACACGTCGTCGTGAGTAATGATCCTGGGTGAAGGCACCTCCAGGGGGTGGGGGGGAGGTAGTGTAAATCACAGCCACCCCCACCCCCGCCAGGCGGGACACTGTCCGGCGGACGCTGTGTAAACAGAAGGCTTGATAAACAGAGACAGTGCCCGCCGGAGATTTGTGTCGCAGGCGGTGGTCAGTACGTCATAGCCGCGGCCACTACGTCATAGCCGCGGCATGCGCGCGCTCGCGGTGTGACCACACGCTGTTAACATCTCACTCGCCTGTTCCGTCCCCTCGCCCCCGCCACCTGCCCCCTCCGTGCCTTACTTCCGTGCCAGGTCCTTGCTTTATGCGGGCGTCACACACTGTTCAACTCTCCGGCTTTTTCCAGTGGCTGAAATTACACCAGCCAGTCGTGGCAACTGTCAACAGAAGTGAAAACTTAAAACTTTGTTTTTAAATGTGTAACACGTAGAGACTGGAAAAATTTGTGAGTTCATTTCGCGACAGGCTAAAATACAAATAGTTTCACCTCAGTGCTGCCTCTGCTATCGGCTCACATTTCACCTGGATGACTCTGGGCCAATGAGAAACGCCCGACCAAAGCTTTATCGAATCACAGGCTGCTACGTTGGGACGTCTCACAAGACAGCAGCCAATGAGTGGGTGACATTTGACCGAGTGTACGAAGAACTATGGAGTTCATCCTGCAGGTCATTGAACCCGCGAATTTTTTCCGGTCCCTAGTAATACGACATCAATTTCTACGTCAAATGTACGTAAGAAAATGATTTTTTGGTATTATATCAGTACGATGTCAGCATGATATTATTTATCCTTACATCATTTTTTTAGTCACAACAGATGTCAGTGGTATGTAAAAATTACGTAAAAATTCAGTACCTAGCTATGACTTGCCAGTGATGTCAGACCTAGGTCATGTATTCACGTGGTCAAATTAACTTCACTTACTGCTACTACAGCATGTCGGTGATGCGAACTCACAATATGTTACCCATCCAAAAAAGAGTCCATCACGTACATGATACAGTCGAGTACATACAATGTATCAGTGTATACATGCGTATACATGTACACATGCCGCTGCGATTCGCCAGTCTGGCAGAACACGTCACTAGCATGTCGGTGACGCGAACCCATAAGTTTTGCCCATACCAAAAATCGGCCAACGCGGCTAAAGAAGTTTTCACTTAATACATATATATATAATACTTTAGCCATATTTAACTGGCATAGATGCATTTTTCACGTTTTCGTTCATTGTGGATAAGGAAAATGTAATTGAATTCAAATTGAATTCACGTCGATTCTACTGGCTACTATTTAATCTGGTTTAATTTATTTCAGCAAAAAAAAAAAAACTATTTAGCTTTTCGTAGCCTATTTAAATCGTCATGATATTTATGATTTTAAAAATGCTAAATAAAATTAAACATATATATATATATATTTCTGAAACAATTAAAACCGTATCGCGCAGCAGCCACCAGCATTGCCTTTCAACCCAAAATATTTCAGTTATTGGTTCCGTTTGATTCTCCTTATCCACAAAAATGTTATAAATTCGATGTTGCCAGCTTATTAAGCAAAAAGGAATGCGCGATATATTTAAAGGTTATTTTATACTTTGTAGGTACATAAAACGCGTGTTTTTTTTAAAATTTTTTTTTTACACTTTAGCTCATAATGAATTAAATTTTCTATAAATTCACCGAAATGCACTACAAGATCTATTTCCTAAGTCACTAAAAAATTCGGGGGCAATTGAATCTTCGGGAGCACGTCAAAATCAATGTACTTCAATTTTCCTCACATTCGAAAAATCGGGGGAAAATGACCTCCCGTACAGTGAAGGGGGGGGGGGGGGGGGTCATTGATTCCTGGGCAAAATTTACACCATCTCTCGGACTCTTTGATCGGAAATACTCCAAATCGAAAAAGAATCGATTTTTTAAGTTTTAAAAATTGGTTGACCTGATTTGGGTTGGTTGGGAAAGTGCAATCGCCTCCGGGCAGATTTCCTACCATGCCCCGGCCTAAAAGCATGGTTATTGCGTATAGCTCGAAAGTAGTAGTTTTTTGCCCCTATCACCCTCCTCCCTTCTCTCTCTTCAGACCATAGTCATGAAATTATTGTACTGTCATCCGGATTACATATACTTGCAAAGTTTCAAATCGATACGACATTTAGAAGTAGGTTAAAATCGACCGTCAAGATTTGAATATATAGTTTGTTACAATGAAGGTAATAAATGCGTGTTAATAATACACGCCACCTAGTTATGGGTAGAGACCGGAAAAATTCGCGGATTATTCGGCGATAGGCTAGAAGTCAATCACATATACCTTTTAGATAATTTTGCTATTGGCTTACTGTTCATCTGGACGAATCTCAACCAATTATAAACCCTCAACAAAAGAAGGATCGAATCACAGACAAACCAGCTGAGAAGACTCACAAGTCGGCAGCCAATGAACTGGCGTTATTTGCCCAAGTGTACAGGGGAATGTGCAGTCTATCCTGAAGGCTATTTGAAACCGCGATTTTTCCTGTCCCTAGTTATGGGCTTCAAATTCTTCAGGAACTGTCAAATAAATCAAGACCCAACATGCCCATAACTATTATTTTGCCGTTGTGGATTGTTAGTTTTATACTTAATGGCCTTATCATCCGGCCTCACCGACACAGATACACCCCTGACGAGGCGGGTCCCTTAAGGCGCTGGTGCTTCTAGCGCGGTGTCTCCTCTGGACTGGCGCGCAGTCTTCTCGTCGTGCATATGAGCGGTGACCCTAACATTATATTGCGAAGAAATGAAGATAAAGGTGCAATTCAATCCCTTAAGTGCTTTCAAGAATCTGTACCGGTTATTTTACGCCTGAAATTTACTATGAAAACATGCGTTTTTAGCCATTTTAAAGCTTCTAAAAATACAGTTTAAAAACTTGATCCGAAATCAGAAGTACTTTTCGGCCCTCGGCGAACTCTCAAATGCTTTCCGTAAGCAGACCCGGCTCGGATATCTCGAGTAGTTTTGAAGTCGCGTTGTTTTTCCAGAAGCTCTGCGCACCGTGTGTGTGCCCGGGTAGGCGGGGGCCTTAAGAACAAGAGTGTGTTGCTGAGCTCGCGGGTGTGAGGGCTGGGGATTGGTGGATACCAGGGCCGGCGCCCCGGTGTTTGGGGGGGGGGGGCTGATACCCGCAGCCTCCCGCGTGGGGCCGTGCCTCACGCGGGCACCGGGGGACCCCCCACGGGCCATTCACTGGGCCCCGCAGCCATCCAGCTATCGCGTCCTATCCGCCAGACAGCGCCTTTGTGCGGTCTGAGTTACTGCTCCCCCTCCCCCTCTTCCCCCCCGCATCACACGACCTCGGCCTTGTGTCTTTCTGGAGGGACTTCCCCCTTCCCCCTTCCACTACAACCTGCCTGCATGCCTACGGATTCCACTGCAGGTGCAGTCTTCAATCTCACGAGACTGTACAACCATTGGAACCTCGTTGAAGTCGAAGTCAACATCCTCGGATAGCCTACGGTTCCGAAAATTTACCGAAGTAAGAGGTTAGGTTAGGTTCTGTCCGTGTAATACATACTAGTTCTTTTTTTTTCCCCCCTTCAGGATGGTAGGTGGGTTAGGTTAGCCTTGCTTAAAATACTACATGACGAGAGACCGGAAAAATTCGCGGATTCATTTCGTGATGGGCTAAAATTCAAACTTGTGAACAATTCTGCTGGTTCTGCTATTGGCTCGCAGTTCAACTGGAGCTCTCTGGGCCAATGGCAGACTATTTACCAAAGAAGCGTCGAATCAACAAGCCACCCAGTGGAGACGCCTCACAAGTTAGCACCCAATGAACACGCGTGTTTGCTTTTGAGAAATGCAGAGGATAAAGGAAGCTATACTAGAGGTCATTGAATCCGCGAATTTTTCAGGTCTCTATATATGACCGTAAAATATGTAACTACTAGGAATACGGTGGATTTGTTTTTTCACAAGCGATCTGCAAAATTCTGAGAACTTGGGATCTGTTCGGGATCTTCTCTGTTCCCTGTGAACTTGTAGGCTTACCAACATTCTCGGCCTAGGGTAGCTTAACTATTACTACTTCTGCAACCACCCACGTTATGTACCTACATAACCTGTGATTTCCTCCGGGTTATGTGTTGCAGCCTGTTCGTAAACACCAGACCATACAAGCCTTCAGTTTACAAGGGGGGGGGGGGGGTAATTCCACTAGCCGAGATGATAGTGTACAATCGTCCTTAAGATTATGTCCAAGGGCGCCCATACCTATGGGCAGGGTGGGTCCTTGGCTCCCCCCAAGCTTTCAGGTAAAGAAAAAAAATTAGGTGTTCTTGAGCATTTTGGACAAATTTTGAGTCCTTTAAGGCCATTTCTGGCCAATTTTTTTTTTTTTTGTCATTTGTGATGGTTTGCTCCCCTCCCCCTACAAATTCTGCCCCCCCCCCCCCTTACAAACTTTCATATGGGCGCCCTTGATTATGTCTCACTCGCAATGTTATTTCATTTCCTTTGTCATTTTAATTTGTCGTACTTCTCGTGTAAATTTACAACCAGCACAACTTATAGTTGTTGGCTCCTGGGTCGAGGGTCCACTTTTTGTAGATGGTGATGCATGGGCTTCGCAACCGGGGGGACGGGGGGGGGGGCACGTCCCCCCAATAATAAAAGTCTTCCATTTCGTCCCCTCCAATAATATATTTAGTTTCGTAGTTATATTATTAATATGATTTCTGTGATACAACCCATATATTGCGCATGGTGCATTTAGTCCAATGGTGGTAATGTGAGCACTGTGTTTTTACAAATTTGTTCTCTGAAAATATTTTTTATAACAAAATAAATTTTATATATTGCAACCAACTGTAATTAGAATATTTAGGAAAGAAAAATGCCTAAAAACCACCTTTTTGCACCTACAAACCCCAAATTTTCCCGGGAGAGCACCCCCGCCCCCCGCTTTTTCCCCAGGGGATCGATAATCCTCAACAACTAAATCAAATACAGTCCCCCCCCCCAAAAAATCTATATATATCCTAGCGACGCCCATGGGTAATGTGCTTCGACGTGCAGCGCGGCCGGCTTGGAGGCACTCGGGGTGGACGTGGGTCGAAGGCGGGGGACTGCGGGGTGTGGCGGGCCGTGCGGGCAGACCGCCGCCCCTCCATTGTCCGCGCGCGCCTGCTGCATGGGGGCGCAGCCTCTCGGCGCAATGTCGGTCCGTGCACTGGCTCGATCAGCCTTCCAACCTCATTCCTAGAGACCGGAAAAATTCGCGGATTCATTCGGCATTAGGCTAAAATTCAAGTACATTTACCTTTTAGATGATTTTTCTTTTGGCTTACCGTTCATCTGGACGAATCTCAACCAATTATAAACCCTCAACCAAAGAAGGATCGAATCACAGACTAAACCAGTTGAGAAGACTCACAAGTCAGTAGCCAATGAACTGGTGTTTATTTGCCCGAGTGTACAGGGGAATGTGCAGTCTATCCTGAAGGCCATTGAAACCGCGAATTTTTCCGGTCCCTATCAATGGATCGCGGATTGAAGAGCAGGCCGGTGCAACTAGCCGGTTTTTCATTGGTTCCGATCCAAGCGGATCACTCGCCTCTCGGCAATCCGTGTTCGGATTCCTGGCGGGGCCGACGGATTTGTCCGTAAGCGCTGAGCATGACCTTTGAATATATATACTGTATAGAAGTCGCCAGCCCAGGTTAAAATTTCTAATACGGTTTTGAGGTAGTTGGTTAATTCACCGCCGCAATCGCCACCATCTCCAGGGCATCGACTTGTGGCGGTCCCTAGCGGACAAGTTTCGAACTCTTCAAACACCCCTTCCCCCTCCCGCTGAACGACCTTGAGCTGCAGTGAATGATAGGTGGGGGGTGCGGGGGAATGACAGCGGGCGACAGTGCTGCGCTCTAACGTGTACATAACAACTAAGACGATACAGGGCGTTACGGCAGCGCACTGCAGTGGTGAAGTTCCCAAGCTGCTCTTCATACGCATCTGAAAAACGTAGAGTAAATCCTATCCACTCGCGACTTCTATACAGTATATATATTCAAAGGCATGACGGAGCAGGAGGGTTTTCTCTGAGTGGTCGTGTTTACTCCCACTCGGTCATTCCGTCTGTGTTCCATTCACAAGTCGCCACTCGTCGTCTCTTTAATCCGCGCGGGTTTTTTAATGTATATCTATGCCACACCTGTACCAGGTAAAAATAAGGTAGCTAAAATATAGGTAGGCAAAACACATTTAAATTTTTTTTATTGATATAGAGTGACATATATAGGTATATAGAGGAGATATAGAGAGTGTTTTGCAGGGATATATATACATTTAGAGGTATGTAGAGATATAGAGTTAGAGATAGGTAGATTTGCATACATAGATAGAGCTAGAGAGACAGATAGGGAGATAGACATACATTGCATATGTGTACCTACTAAAAAAAATTACAAATTTTTTTTTATTGAGGCATTGCAACGCATCCCGGGAATTATCCAGCTTGAAATAAAAATAACAACCCCTAAACGTATTTGAGATGACATTAAAGTGCACCTTGTTCCCTCGTGTGGACTCGTCGCCTGTCGCTGGTGACGGCTGTGGCTGCCGCACGCGAAGGACAGTCCGAGATGGACAGCTTTGTTCCAACCTTTTGGTCGTCATCCTCCACCAGTCCTCCCGTATGTGCGCCCTTTAAGGGTAGAATGGGAGTGGCTTACAGATCCTTTTTTTTTAATTCCTTAGCAAGTAAAATTATGACAGAGCTGCCAAGGGATTACTTCCCCCTTTTGATCAGGAAGGTGTTAGAGTCTCAGCTTGACCAGAGTCATAGTCTCAGCCCCCTGCCTCACTCAGCTGAAAAGACAGTTTGCTGTGTCCTGCAGGGCCGGTGAAAGGTAAATTGGCGCCCTAGGCGAAAAACCTTAATTGCCTCCCCCCCCTGGCCCCCCCTCCCCGCCGGACACTCCAAAAAAATTTTTTCCTTGCATCAAAATACATCACGTAAGCCTAAGATTTTGTCAACAATCAAATGTAAGCAGGCTTGTGTGTGTGTTATTTTTTTTTACTGTTTTACTTATTACACATCATAAACAGGTCACCGAGGACTTTAAATAATTACTTATATTCAATATAAACATTCAGGAACTGTTACAAAAATCCATTTTCATCTATAGTTTCAATAATCGTTAAACATATTATATGAGCTGTTATGTGTCGTGCTGCGCCGCCCCCAGCTACTTGGCGCCCTGGGCGGTTGCCTGGTTCGTCTGTGTGGACGCGCCGACCCTGGTGTCCTGAGCCCGGAGACGGACAGCAGACGGACAGGAGACGGACAGCCTGTGTACAGGGGGACGAGGCGGGGAGACGACTCGACGATGAATCACCGCCGGCTCGTTAGCCCGGTAGTCGCAGACAGACAGGCGGGGCTGCCACGTGGAGCACACGTGTCCGGGGTCAGTTCCTCGCCGCCGCCGCGCCGTCTGGCAGGTGTTGCGTTACTCTCGCTCGTCGTCGTCGCCCGGCAGATAGGTCACCGCGCGTCTCTCCGGCCTGACAGCTCTCGTTACATAGAGACGGGAAAAATTCGCGGATTCATTCGGAGATAGGCTAGAAGTCAAATAGATATACCTTTTAGTTGATTTTGCTATTGGCTCACTGTTCATCTGTACGAATCTCAACCAATTATAAACCCTCAACCAAAGAAGGATCGAATCACAGACAAACCAGCTGAGACGACTCACAAGTCAGCAGCCAACGAACTGGTGTTTATTTGCCCAAGTGTACAGGGGAATGTGCAGTCTATCCTGAAGGCCGTCGAAACCGCGAATTTTGCCTGTCTCTACGTCATTACATAGTGCCGGCGGTCAGGCGTGTTGGACCCTAGTGGTCCACACGATACTGAGTATCTCTTACGAACATTCGCCCATAGATGTGTCATTCAAGCATAATCGTTTATATGTAATCCAATACACAACAATTTAACTTTATTTTGTTGTATCATGCTTATTATATGCGCAGTTAATACTGGAAAGCTATTCATAGAAGGGTTTACAAATGACTAGAGACCGGAAAAATTCGCGAATTCATCTCGCGACAGGCTAAAATACAAATAGTTATACCTCAGTGCTGCCTCTGCCATTGGCTCACAACTCACCTGGATGACTCTGGGCCAATGAGAAACACCCGACCAAAGCTTTATCGAATCACAGGCTGCTACGTTGGGACGTCTCACAAGACAGCAGCCAATTGGTGGGTGGCCTTTGACCGAGTGTACGTAGAACTATGGAGTTCATCCTGCAGGTCATTGAACCCGCGAATTTTTCCGGTCCCTAGTAATAACTAAGGGCAGGAAATTTTCGCGAAATAATCTGAACGCCTACTAGACTGCAACTAGGTATACCCGCACCAGCGGTTTCTTCCTTGTGATTTGCGGCCGTCTGTGAGAGAAGTCGTTGCCTTGTTTGCACGAGCCACTAAGGACGAGTTTGCTTCCACACTGAATTACTGTGATTGGTTGTTGTAACAGTCGACATGCACCTGAAAGTAACTCACCCAATCACGAAACACAGGCGATGCTACAGTGTTTTAACTTCCAGCTACTCTCGGGAATTTTTCGCGAAATTTGCATGGCCCTAGTAATAACTGTGTTCGTTGCAACTGTCTCATCGTTGCCAGCATATTGTGTTCGTTTGTGCTGTAATTTTTTCTCTAACGAAATTACATTTGACACCTGCTGTTACTGGCTTGTCCTCAGCGTGTTCATTAGGCATCTTTGTTGTTCATTCCTGAGTTTTTTTTCTTTTTTCTATGAAAACCAGCGTTGGCCAGAAATTGCTTACTTCCAGGGCCGTAGAGAAAGGAAAAAAAAGGGGTGGAAGAAGGGATGAGTTTTGAATTTTCTTGTAGAGTGACGAAAATTACGGGTCTATTGCAAACATAATTAATTGTTGGAAAATTTACAAGTTCTGTGAGACGTATAGACCCTTCTTACAGTTTAATTTTTTTTGTTTGTTATAAAAGTGGAGTTTGTAAATTTATAATGGGAAAATGATAATCGTCTCATAAAAATCTAAGACCCTGTCGGCGATTGTAGTCATATACTCTCCATGTTCTTTGTTTTGCAGTTTTGTCTCTTGTATATTTCCTCGTGTATTTATTTTGTCAGCTGTATACATCAACATGTTATTTATATTGTTGCATATTTCAAATATTTGTATTCATCGAGGGTTTTTTTTTTGCGTTTGTTTGATCAACTTTAGTTTTTTATTCTTGTATATTTCCTGGTGCTGTATTAATGTTGTCAATTTTTATAACATAATATTTATACCTATTCTTGTACTTAATATTTGCATTCTAAGAGTTTCTTTTTGCTTGTGTTTTGTCTGCTTTAGTTTTTTTCTTCTTGTATATTTCCTGGCTTTGTATTAATTTTGGCATGGTATATTATTGTATATTTAAATTTTGCAATCTTCGAGTTTCTTTCTTTGCTTGTGTTTAGTCTGCTCTAGTTTTATCATCTTGAATGTTTTCTGGCGTTGTATTAATTTTGTCGACTGTTTATATCATAATATTGTATATTCTTGTATATATTTTTTTTTTTTTAAATTGTATTCTTCGAGTTTATTTTTGTCTTTGTACCTATATATCTTGGTGTTCTATTTTTTTCTGGTGTGTTAATATTTGTGAATAGTATGAATGGATAGTTAAGTAATTGGGAGGGGGCCCGACAAATACTACCCCCCCTCCCCCCCACCACCAAGGCTCTTGGTATTGTCTTGACGGTCCTGCGCACGCCCGAGAAATGACGGTATATCAAACTAAACAGTTTTTTTGACGTGACGTCTAATAAATCGATGAACGCCGGCTGCACGCACGAAAAAGTGTCCCGTTACGCTCATTGTACCCTTGCGCCGCATCTATCTCCCTTCCTTTCGATTGTAACAACCATCGATTCGACTTTTTCGAGGCACATTAAACTTGAAACACTCCCATTCGTTTCCTACTTTTCCTATCATCGTCCTGTCCTTAACAGAATAACACAGATTGGAGGAAGTTAAATAGCAAACATGTATAAAAGTTATAGTTCAAATAATCTGTTTTGTTAAAGTAATAAACATATTTGAATTAATGAGCGCAAATAGAAGTAAATTTATCAATTAAATTGTAGATTTCATTTCAATCCTTCTTTGTATCCATACAAAATAGTGATAATTCAATAAAAATGATTCAATTTTATTCATAAAAGTATGCGATCATTTCATCAATGTTTTGTTATGACGTTGTCACGCTAAACTATCGTCCGTAAACCGACTTTACAGACAACCTATTTTTCTTTTTTTTCTGCGATGGAGGGGATTGCACGCGCTGGATCCAGCAGGGGTTCCTTGGGGGGGCAAGGGGGAAGGGGGGAGAGATGCGGGGTCACAGGTCGCTCACCTGACACCCGCCCCCCTCCCCTCACTCTCCGTCACGTGGGGGCCTGCGCCACCGCTGACGCCGACTGCCAACGTGGTCTGCACATGCGCCTTTTGCCACCTCCCCTCCTCCGTCACTCCTCCACCCTTCAGAGCCCTGCGGCAAAACACGAGAGCTGCCGGGGAGATCAAGGGGTGGCGAAAGAAACACATATAATTGCGTCCGTAACGGATATCTCAGGTCAGCGCCGACTGCGGTCGGCCTACACCGCCAGGGACCGCTTCCACTGTTGCCAACTGGGTCAGTTTGAAAGTCCCCGAGAGCCTTCCCACAAGACTCTACGAACACTTCAAGTCATTCTTAAATGAGTCGGCACATGCCGAAAGTGCCTCAAACCAAAGCAACCCAGTTTTGAAAAAAAAACAACAATAAATCTGTCTCTAAGCAGCCCTTTTACCGTTCGTTAAGAATTTCCCTGGCTTATACTAGCTAACCGGCGCGTGTGACTCAATCCCTGTTAGCATAGATAGTTGAAGCTATCCTATAACATGCCGATTTTCATGCTTAACTCAGTTTGCCATTTTTTTTGTTTGTGACTGAGGCCCTTTTAGCGTGTGCCGATTCAAATTAAAGAATCATTGTTAGTGGCTTAATAAATTTACTACAACACTGCTATATGTATAACTATGTGTAAATACACTGTGTGTATAAATATATAATCTTTTTTTACATGCTTTATATTAGCTTCACCTGTATGTTTGTTTGTCTGTCCGTCTGTAACTCTTTCGACTAAGAGTGAGTGGCTCATCACTGTAAAATGTCCCAGCAATTTTATTACGTTCGTTAGCCGAGCAGTCTAAGGCGCGCGACTTCTGTGGACGTCAGCTTTCGGATTCAGCGATCGTGGGTTCTACTCCCGGCCACGCCGAAAATTTTTTTTTTCTGGTAAATTCTAAGATTATATCCATACATCTAACTGTAAATGATTCGGAGAGACTTTACCATTTCTTTGTGACGTTGCAACTCCAAATAGTTATCTCAGATGGTAATAGGTAGTGTCGGTAACTCATTTCCCTATGATAATTATACATAAATATAGTTTAAAAAACTAAAAAAACATGCTTTTAAAGAATATCAAACTAAAAAGTTAAAAATAAATATAGTTTAAAAAACTAAAGAAACATGCTTTTAAAGATTATCAAACTAAAAAGAAAAAAATAATTTTAAAATTTAATTTATGACAATAGTATATAAGCAATACTAGTATGAGAAAAAAGCTTGAGGCGCTTTGTGCCATATTTTTTGTATATTAAGCGCCCCATGCTTTTTTCTCATTTATACTAGTATTGCTTATATACTATTGTCATAAATTAAATTTTAAAATTATTTTTTACATTTTAGTTTGATAATCTTTAAAAGCTTGTTTCTTTAGTTTTTTAAACTATATTTATTCTTACGTAGGTATTTGCGTAACGGGACACTTTTTCGTGCGTGCAGCCGGCGTTCATCGATTTATTAGACGTTGTCACGTCAGAATCTGTTTATTTGTGACGTGGTGTCTAATGCTTCCGAGGTACAGATGACGACATGGAGTGGTCTTTCGTGACCCCTGCTTGCAGTCACGTCGGCGGCGGCTGCGTGTGTGTGTGTGTATTGGGAGGAGGGGGGGTGTTGTGACCACGAGTAGCGATGGACGGGACTTAACGGAGGGATTATGCAGTCGGAGCTGTTGTCCGGCCGCCAGGGTCGTCAGCCGGCGAGATCCCCCGAGGTGAAGGGTCAGTGACCTCCCTCCTCCCTCCTCCATAGCCGCGACAGCGAGTCACACCCTCAACATTCTTATATCGTCACAAACAATTTTTTTTGACGTGAAAATGTCTAATAAATCAATGAACGCTGGCTGCACGCACGAAAAATTGTCCCACTACGGATGTCCTGTTTTTTTTTCCTAACCTAACTAATTATAAGTGTGTTTGGGAGGGGTCTGGGTAGGGAAGACTCTAAGTGCGTCTCAGGCCGAAGCCTATACGCTCTAGGCATGCAGGTTATGAACCATGCAGGAGAGGGAGCATGCATCATGTGTTAGGAGGGGGAAATTTTTTTTTTTTTTTTTCCTAGCCTAAGTTAATTCTAAGTGTGTAGGGGAGGGTCCAGGTTAGGGGAGGACCTAAGTGTGTCTCAGGCCGAAGCCTATACACTCTACCATGCGGGTTTTTAACCATGCAGGACAAGGGCGCGTGCATCGTGTGCTATTGGGGTTTACTGGCCAGCCATGGCTGCAATTGGCGCCATGACTGACGCCCCATTGGTCGCCTAGCTTAAAAGCTAGCTAATGTGACCCAGGTAAAACCTGCATAGACACAGGGAAAACCCTGGGCCGGTTCATGCGGGGATCAATTAACATGCATTAAGCAAGCAGGTAACTACTGGACAAGAGGAAGAAGGGTCCAGGTAAGAAGAGTTGGAGGGGCTGAAAAATAAACCATGCTGGAGTTGGGTGCTTGGGCCTTGCGGCCCGCATTTAAAGGTTGGGAACTCCTGGGTTATTATTAACCAGGGGCGCAAGCGCCCCCAGGGGCGGGCGACTTCACTCGTCAGCCCAGCCACAGCTGCCCAGGCAGCCACAGTTAAAACAGAAGTGGGCAGACGAGCCAGTAAACCGGCTCGAACTGCTGGCTCTCGGAGCGAAAGGCAGCCTGACATTGCACCATCTTAATCTTCCTTCTTCCAGTCAACAGCCAACGACCTTTCAAGCCAGGGTGGGGGTAAGTCGTTCAGGCGAATGAAGTATCTTGCGAGTCGGACCCTCTTGCCCCCCAAATTCCCGGGTCGGTTGAAGGTCGCGCCGCCCAGGCTACCACTGGCTCCAACAGGGCCCCAACTTGAAGGCGCCGCCATCTCTTCCTTCAGAATTCCGATGCTGTTCAGTTCCGTTGCGCGCGCGGCAGTCCACAGCTCCGCAAGTTCCAGCCCGCAGTTCGTCTACACTTCGCTACTAAGGCACATCGAGCTCCCCTGCGGTGCCTTCGCCGACGAAGCTGCTTTCTGCCGCGCGCCGAGCTACATTCAGGCTACCTTTCTCCCCGACAGCCGTGATAACGACTCCACAGGCCGGCCATTGGTCCGCGGACTGCTATTGGTTATTCACAGCCACCCCAGCGAGATTGCAACTCTCGAGCTGGGCTCCCGTATCCGCCACCCGCGGGACGCGGTCGGTAGCAGTTGGCGCTGCTAGGCCGCCCCCAGCACGCACACAAAACCAACACGCACTGCCAGCCTTCGGTTACCCAATAGGTCGCAGGGAACTCCCAGCCAACAGCCCGCGAGAGAGATGCGCACGCCCCGAGAGACGACCACCGACTCTAGGAGGGGGATTACGCATGCGTGGCATCTCTCTGGTACGTTGCGGACGGTACAGAGAACTCGGCCGGGGTTCGAGGTTATTGTTGTGCACCGCAAAAACGGGAGTATATTCGCAAGGAAATGGCGTTCTTACAAGTACGTATTATTTTAATTACTAGTGTAAATCAGTATATTTAAAAAGTGTTGTATGAGTATTGTTTTAGCCGTGTAACTAAATATTTATTGCTGGTATGATACTTTTTACGCTTTAGTTTGACATTGGTAATTATTTGTCATGAATTATTATTTGATCAACTAAATCACACACCGTATTATAGTTATGAGCCCACGAGCGTGTAAATATTTCGAGTCCGACAGAGAAATACTAGTTAAAAGAAATTCAAACAAATATCGTGCGTGGAATATTATTAATCTATAACATCTGAAACAACTGTTTTCAATATGGCCTCGTGGCTGTGCGGTTAGTGACGCTGACTACGAATCGATAGGTTGACGGATCAAATCCCAGCGGCTGAAATTGTTTTTGTACTTGTAAAAATAAATACGGTGCGCACGACACTTCAAAAGTAATAAATATTTTTGAATAAATGAATCCAAATACAAGTAAATTTATTAATTAAATTGTAGATTTCATTTCACTCCTTTGTATCCATACAAAATAGTGATAATTCAATAAAAATGATTCAATTTTATTCATAAAAGTATGCAGAGGTAGATTTTATCATACAAAATATAGAAAAATTTAAAAAAAAATTCTTCCTCAAAGAATATAATATTTTTAATGCCTAAATGATTTGGTTGCAAAAACCTATTACGGTTCAGTCTCAGGCCGAATATGATATTTCCTTTTCTTCTGGATCAATCATTTCATCAATGTTTTGTTATGACGTTGTCACGTTAAACTATCGTCCGTAAACCGACTTTACAGACAACCAATTTTTTTAATGATAAACATGGATAGGTACAGTGCATAAACAGTGTATTTTTTTGCAGAAATGTCTTGCAAAAGGCGATGTTATAAAAAAATATGCCCGTAGTAGTTTCCACTGAAGTAGATACAATAAATTATGTCACAGTGTAGCGAGCAGCAACTGGCGTGAGCGAAGCAGACAGAAGTGTGGTTGTTCCTAGGCACGTACACCGCGCATGCGTGACTGGCTTTCATCTAGTATCGTTGGGAGGGTGGAGAGATTAAATAAACAAGGTCAAATGAAGTATGAATGGCACTGCTGTGGGGCGGGCCACACTCTTGTAACCGCCGTGGCCTTACGCGCTCCGTGTTTGGCTCGAGTACTTTACACCGAGACGAGTCCTCGTGTAGGACACTGTCAAGGAACTGTTTTAACAAACTTGTTTCCATATTTATTTGCTATATTATCTTTGAAAGATTTGTGCAATGGGAGTGCTGACTTGATGTAAGCTTTCGGACATACGCCATTGGTAAGCACATGTGTGTCTGTAGAAGAAAACTACAAAAACACAAAAGACAAAAAAAAACACAAATTAAGCAAAAAATTTGCTGTTTCAACAGGATATAAACACCACATAACATTCCATAACATAATATTCCATTGCTATGCTTCAAACATATATACATATAGGTATAATGTTTGAAGGCTTTCGCGGCCTGAAGTAGCTTGGCTTCTGGGTTGTAGCCTCGCGTCCTCGGCGAATAATTCACCGACGTTTCGGTTGAAATTGCAGTCGTCATCATCAGGGGGGCAGTTACCTACTTACCTGGGTAACTGCCCCCTGATGATGGCGACTGCAATATTGACCGAAACGTCGGTGAATTATTCGCCAAGGATGTTGGCTACAACCCAGAAGCCAAGCTACTTCATATATATATATATATATATATGCTTATATTTTTTTTGACCACGCCTAGGGATAATTTAGTAATGGAAGTTAGTAGTGAAACAAATTATAGTGGATTTAGGTTGTGCCCGCTTGCCCTGACACACATTCGGTGTGCTGTGCTTCAGAAGAAACCGAACTTCTTCCAATCTGTGTTATTCTGTAAAGGATAGGACGATGATAGGAAAAGTAAGAAACTTGTTTCAAGTTTAATGTGCCTCGAAAAAGTAAAATCGATGGTTGTTCCAATCGAGTGGAAGAGAGATAGATGCGGCGCAAGCGTACAATGAGCGTAACGGGACAAAGCGTAACGGGACAATGTGCGTTACGGGACACTTTTTCGTGCGTGCAGCCGGCGTTCATCGATTTATTAGACTTCGTCACGTCAAAAACGTTTTCAGAGTAATTTTTGGGCGTGAAACCTCCGGTACAAATTCTTGAAAACAACTCCCAGGCACTTGCATCACTCCTTAATCTTCATTTCCTCGTCATGTGATGTTACGGTCGCCGCTCATACGCACGACGAGAAGACTGCGCTTAGAGGCGATGTCGCGCTAGAAGCACCAGCGAGCGTCGCATTTATCGTCCCTCCTCGCTATTACAAACACGCCCCTGGCCGGGCGGGACATTTAAACCTTCCTTTTTATTTTTGAGTCCGGCCCGTGTTTCTGCCCGTTTAACGATATCTCTGTTCGAGAAGACGTTAAACTGACTGAAATAAAAAAAGAATGTTTGGGTGACGATTTAATTCGAAATGATTTTTCCGTCGTTTACGTGGCGTCTTCCGCGTGGGGCGCTTCTGACACACCCAGAAGTCCTGGCTAGTTTTCTTTACGACCAGCAAGCTAGAGAGAGTGCATACAACTAACTGTATGTCCGTCTGTCTGGGGAAGCCTTCATTTCACAGACGAGAGAGCCACACCCGAAGTTCCCCGAAGTTCATGATCGCTTTTTTCCCCCCGTTCTATCTCATTGTATAAACCGGTTTGGCATTAAATTTTGCGGTCGATTAGGATAGGTTAGCTGCATTATAAATACTTTAAAACATTGTGGCTGTTTGGTTATATTAGGTAAGTATAGCTACATTAAAAATACTGTAAAATCATTTTATGGTTGCTTAGCAAATAACTTTTTAATATGTAGCTATCCAGGGCTAGGAAACCGTTTACATGATTTCACAGTATCTTTAATGTAGCTATCCTAACCAAATCAACCGTCTAGAATGTTAAAAGTATTTATAATGTAGCTAACCTAACCTAATTGACCATTAGTTATCATGAGTAGGCCAAAATAAACATTCACGGAGTATGATTACAAATAAATACCGTTGCCTTGTTTATGGTCTTTCCTTTTATCAACAACGCCATATATTTTTACAATGAACAAAAAAAAAACCGCGAAGATGCACGATCGGGCGTTTGGCTCTCTCGTCTGTGAAAAGAAGGATTCCCACACAACACGAAGTTGCACGAACGTGAGTATTCGGGTATGTCCAGAAGGACGAGTGAATCGTAGGCTTCCCGTAGTGTACGGGCATCCGCTTTTATTCTCTTCCTTCGCAGCTTCCGTGGGTGGGTACCGTAAAAAAATTAGAGTTTAGATCTTTGCCTGCCGCTGAGCTGGAAGTTACGAGCGTAATAACGTAACAAAGCTTACGCATCCATGAACCTCGTTCGTAGAGAGCCGACCAGATGTTTATGAAACGTCTCAAGAGTGTACTTTCCTACCTGCATTCCTCCACGATTTAACCAACCTTTTTTAATACTGCCCTACTTTTTTTTATGTGGTTCGTTTCTTCAGAAAATTTAAATATTTTGGTTTTCATTTTCACGCTTTAGCACGAAAAAAAAAATTAATTATTGATACTATGACAGTTACTTTATGACATATTTTGTCTTTTTTTCATAAAATGTTTGGCACCATTATAATTATTTAATGATACCATAGCTTAAAGAACGTAATTATCAATTCGTAGTGAGTTAATTTTTTTATGTCCCCTCTCCCTTACCGTATAGTAATTTTTGCTACGATGTGTCATGTAATCATAGCAGTTGGTATATACAAATGTTAATTAGTTCTGAGGTAGTTTAACTATAGAGTAGGTGATAGGACTGAGCGAAGATGCAAGTGTGCAAGTATGATGCGAGTGTGCAAGTATGTAAGTGTGCAAGTGTGCAAGTGTGATGTAAGTTTGCAAGTATGATTCAAGTACGATTCAAGCGTGCAAGTATGATGCAAGTACGATTCAAGCGTGCAAGTATGCAATTGCGTAAATATGATCAACTTATGCAAGTGAGCAAATAAGCAAATATGTAAGTGTGCAATTATGTAATTGTGCAAGTATGCAAGTGTGTGAGTGTGATGCAAGTACGATGCAAATGTGCAATTAGGATGCAAATGAACAGTATTATGCATGTGCATGCAAGTGCGTCATATCTACCTCTCCCCTGCTGTCTTCTCCTCCACCGGTTCCCCCCACCACATTTCCAACTATTCCCCTCGTGCGATCGGAATGTTCGTAACGCTCGAAAATCGTAGTCGTCCCCCCCCCCCCCCCTCAGCAAAGAAGTTTCACTTAAAAAAAATTGGTTGTCTGTAAAGTCGGTTTACGGACGATAGTTTAACGTGACAACGCCATAAAAAAACATTGACGAAATGATTTGTTACTTTTATGAATCAAATTGAATAATTTTTATTGAATTATCACTATTTTGTATGGATACAAAGAAGGAGTGAAATGAAATCTACAATTTAATTGATAAATTTACTTTTATTTGCACTCATTAATTCAAATATGTTTATTACTATAAGGAAGAGATTATTTTAACTATAACTTTTATTCATGTTTGCTATTTAACTTCTTCCAATCTTGTGTTATTCTGTTAAGGATAGGACGATGATAGGAAAAGTAGGAAACGAATGGGAGTGTTTCAAGTTTAATGTGCCAAGGAAAAGTCAAATCGACGGTTGTTCCAATCGAGTGGAAGAGAGATAGATGGCGGCGCAAGCGTACAATGAGCGTAACGGGACAATGTGCGTAACGGGACACTTTTTCGTGCGTGCAGCCGGCGTTCATCGTTTTATTAGACGTTGTCACGTCAAAAAACATTTGGTAGCGGCCACAAAACTTGTGTCCCTCAGCCGGCAGACTGTAGCAGGTTGATGACCTCGGCCCGTGCTGTAACGGCACTGACGCCCTAGCGTCGCATTACCATTGCAGATGTCTGTACCTATTTTTCCGAGCTGAGGACTGCTTGGAGCCGCGTCATGCATCATGCAGGCGATCGTTGTTTGCGCCGTATTCATGTCCGTCCGCTGTCCGTCTGCTGTCCGTCCGCTGTCCGACCTCGGGCTGAAGGTGACTGCACCGTCGTGCCTTAAGGCCCTGCTCCACCCATTTCAGGTCATGATTTTATATTTACATTAATCACTGATCAACGTTTAGACTTTATCAATTGTTTAACTTTCACGAAATGAAAAAAAATATATACAGCGCATGCTTCTTTGCATAATTAGCTGCCAAAGTTACATTTTTAACCTTTTCCGGGTTGTAAAAATAAGGAGAACTTAAATTTATTGCAGAACTGAAACTTTTTAGGTTTAGGTACCTGCAAGGGGCGACTGAAATGCTGCCCCTTGGAAGGGCATCCCTTCCAAGGGGCAACAATTCAGACAACCTTTCAAAACACTACTGTCAGAAAAATCCTGAAGGGCTGCCCTTCCAAGGGGCAACAATTCAGCTCCCCCAACTGCAATGCCACTGGCTACTTCATGATATGGTTTGCATTTCTATCCCAAAAAACTCATTTCTTGTTTCCTGGCTGTCAAAATAGTATCAAATTTGAGAATTTCGAAATGCCAGTTAAAATTAATAAATATTTTCTGAAAGAAATTCAAACCATTTCTTGAAGTAGTCAGTGGCATTGCAGTTAAACCTAAAAAAATTTCAGTTCTGCATTAAATTAAATTCTTCTTATTTGTACAACCCAAAAACGTTATAAATGTAACTTTGGCAGCTAATTATGCAAAATGTATGCGCTGTATATATTTTTAATTTCGTGAAAGTTACACAATTGAAAAATTCTACAAGTTTATCTGTAATTACTGTAAATATAAAAATCTGACCTGAAATAGGAGGCGCCCCCTTTATGTCTTTATTGTAACTGAACTGTTGTTGTGTGGAAATTATATTACACTATAATTACAATATCAATGTTTAATTATTTTATAAAAAATTATGTAAAACAAATTTGTTTCATCACGTAGGTAAAATAACTCCTGAATTACTACAAAATACGCATTGCATAGTAATTGTAGGTATTAAAAAAATTATGATCTTAACTTTTAGCTTATATTGCTACAAAGACTCCGTTTTCTTCGTTATTCAAACTATATGGCTATATGAGAATGTTAATATATTTTATACTCACTTTATACTGCACAGCAATCGTATACTTAAGATTTAAAATAAAGAATTGAACAAAAACGCAATTTCAACACTGTATGTACACATTCCATTCACATATGCACAGCACTGATGTACAAGGACTGAGACGAGTACTGGCTGCGCGCGCGCCACTGAGTGTGTATGTGTGTATATATACATATACATTCACGTCACGTGACCATGTCGATGACGACTTACATGAATTTACTCCCTATACAAACCTTCCTTTAGAAGTTTTCACTTCAAAAATTTAGGGGGAAATTTTTTTTATATATTTCATAGCCATAAGTATTATATCCACTATAATGTATGTACACCTTAACCCACACATTGGAGGTTTTGATAAACTCCGTGTATTATGGAGGTATAAATTGTCCACTTCAGCGGACAAATGGACTGATTGTTTGTATAAAAGGCTTATTTTCAATTGAGAAGTTCTTATTTAATGGTTTTTATGGATTTAAAGGCAAATTTGTATGTAAAAATATGTGATGTAAAGTTTTGGATTAACCGTTCGAATATAGATACAGTCTTAAATCTTACGTTTTTCCAAAAATTATAGGTATTTGAGTATTTTTTTTTTAAATTTAGAGTCTCGGGAAAATCCTAATTTTTATTGATTTAATGAATGGTATACTAAAAATAGTTTCAAAAAGAAAGATACGTACGCATTGTTAATCTGTTGTAAATTTTAATTAGATAAAAAACGGTAAATCAGTAGAGACCGGAAAATTTCGCGAATTCATTTCGCGATAGGCTAAAATACAAATAGTTATACCTCAGTGCTGCCTCTGCTATTGGCTCAAAACTAACCTGGATGACTCTGGGCCAATAAGAAACACCCGACCAAAGCTTTATAACAATCACTAGAGACCGGAAAAATTCGCGAATTCATTTCGCGATAGGCTATAATACAAATAGTTATACCTCAGTGCTGCCTCTGCTATTGGCTCACAACTCACCTGGGTGACTCTGGGCCAATGAGAAACACCCGACCAAAGCTTTATACGAATCACAGGCTGCTACGTTAGGACGTCTCACAAGACAGCAGCCAATGAGTGGGTGACATTTGACTGAGTGTACGTAGAACTATGGAGTTCATCCTACAGGTCATTGAACCCGCGAATTTTTCCGGTCCCTAACAATCACAGGCTGCTACGTTGGGACGTCTCACAAGACAGAAGCCAATGAGTGGGTGACATCTGACCGAGTGTACGTAAGAACTATGGAGTTCATCCTGGAGGTCATTGAACCCGCGAATTTTTCCGGTCCCTATAAATCAGTTAAGGTTTAGGAAAGGGGAGGGGGTTGAGGGGTGACGTCACTCGCCTTCCGCCAGGACGGTGTGGGTTCTGATCCCGGCCGGGTGA
The DNA here is from genome assembly GCF_032445375.1 of Bacillus rossius redtenbacheri. Taxonomy (NCBI): domain Eukaryota; kingdom Metazoa; phylum Arthropoda; class Insecta; order Phasmatodea; family Bacillidae; genus Bacillus; species Bacillus rossius. The sequence continues at coordinate 379,533,510 of NC_086330.1, forward strand.
CGCACCTTCGCCATTATCGTTCCCCTTCCTGGCTGTGTCTGTGACGTCATCGTCGCGATGAATCATAGGTCGACGAAACTTCAAGCCCCGACAACATCAATCCGTAGATCTTACGGGGGGGGGGGGGGGGGGGGGGTGGTATATATACTCAGACACGAGTCTCCCATGTTCGTTTGTCGCGGCACTCAGTAGTCGACCTGGCACGTGTCTTGGTGTCGCAGGCCCTTCTGTTAGGGGGGGACGAGGGGGAACGAATGGACAAATTTATTTTTAACTTTTACCAAAAAAAATTTTTCTTTTACTTTTTCAATTGGCTTGAACATTTCAATGCCCGCCTTTTTACTTCAACTTCCCCTTACGAACCCCCCCCCCCCCCCCCCCACAGCCCTGTACCAGAGTGGGGAGAGAGAAAAAAAAATGGGGTTTGTCTGTAAAGTCGGTTTACGGACGATAATTTTACGTGATAACGTCATAAGAAAACATTGATGAAATATTGCATACTTTTTTAATTTTCAAACATTATTTACAGTTTTTTTTGCAAATTTAATTTAAATAATTTGTTTGAATATAATCACGAACAATTAGTTATAGAAATAGACTGAAATCAAATCAATGTCAATAAATTGTTTATTTGAAATGACGAAATTGGACAAATGAATCAAAAAAATTTAAATTCCTGCCATTAAAAAGCCCGCCTTAACCTGTTTGGTATTATAGAAGAGTTTCTCGCACGGTGGTTGGCCGGTTCTTGCCCGCTCGGCTCAGGCGGAACGTGACAATGAGTCATGCTAATTTCGTGCGTGCAGCCGGCGTTCATCGATTCATAAGACGTAATCACGTCAAAAAATGGTTGTGAACTGACGAGGTCGTTGAGGTCCGAGTTTCAGGCGGACGGGCGTTGCTGTTGGGGGATAAACACTGTTGTCTACACCCGCCCGACCCTCCCTTGCATAGCGTCCTTAGTTACAAGGTGAAAAACACATTTCTTCAATTCTACCTTTTTGTTGATTCTCCAAGACCTAATAATGACTTGATGTAAGCTTTTGGACATACGCCATTGCTAAGCACATGTATGTCTGTAGAAGAAATCTACAAAAAACCCAAAAGACAAAAAAAAACACAAATTAAGCAAAACATTGCTGTTGTCAATAGGATATAATTACCACATAATATTCCATAACAGGAATATGGTCAACAAACAAAGAAAAACAAAGCAAAATGGATTAACAGAACGAAAAAACCCCCACAAATGATGACAGCACAAACATATTTAAGCCAAAAAAAAAAATTCAGCGCAACAGTTGAAACGAGACAAAAACACTCATCAGCCTACATCAAGTCATGCACTCCCATTGCACAAATCTTTCAAAGATAATAAAATAAAAATTCGTCCACTGATTGACAGACAACGCATAGCTTAAACAGCAGAGTCGTTCCTCATAAAACTTAGGTGAGCACCAAGAAAGGATTTTTTTTTTAAGTTCATCCCCTGATGGGGTTAAATAGGAGATGGAAGTTTGTCATAATTTTTTTTAAGTTAGAACTGTGAAAATTGGTGTTAGGGCTTATGTTTGTAATTAAAAGTTGGTTGTATCCGCGTTTCTGGTAATTCGTCACGGCGTATACATAGGGGCAGGTATTTTTCGCGAAAAGATCTAAACGCATATTAGACTGAAACAAGGTGTACCCGCACCTGTAGTTTCTTCCTTGTGATTGGCGGCCGTCTGCGAGAGAAGTCTTTGCCTCATTTGACCGAGCCACTCAGGACGCGTTTGCTTTCACGTTGAATCACTGTGATTGGTGTTGTTACAATCGATGTGTATCTGGGAGAAACTCGCCCAATCACGAAACACAGACGATGCTACAGTGTTTTAACTTTCAGCTAGTCTCAAACTCTTTTCGCGAAATATGCATGTCCCTACGTATACATTATAAAGTTATGTCTTATGTGTAGAGACTGCAAAAAATTCGCGATTTCGATTACCTATAGGATAGACTCCACAATCCCCTACACACTCAGGCAAATGCCACCTGCTCGTTGGCTACTGACTCGTGACACCTGTCAACTGGGACGCTTGCGATTCGATACTTTTTTGGTTTGAAGGTTTTTCATTGGCTCAAAGTCCTTCAGATAAACTGTAAGCCAATCACAGAAGCAATATAAAAGTACAGTTGTTTGGATTCTATCATATCGTGAAATGAATCCGCGAATTTTTCCGGTCCCTACTTGTGTGTGCTTGCCGAAAAGGGGCAGGAATCGTGCAATTGGAAAGAGAGAGAGAGATAGAGAGAGAGTGTGTGAGTAGATGCACATGCCAGTAGTTACGAGAGGCTGGATGCTTGATGCTGGACCACTAGCGACAGTAAACCCTGCCCGGATCGGCCGCGCAGACAGACACCTGTGTGTCTGTAGGTTGGGGGGGGGGGGATCGAGTTAAGCGTCGCCCGCGGCACAAATGATGACATCCGAGAGTCATTAAACCTCGCGGCGGGGCCCTGGGTGGCGGGGGGGGGGGGGAGTTGTAGGGGGAGAGACCTGCCTGTTTATGCGCGCTGGTCTGGCAGTGGACCCGGGTCGCGAGGTTTTACCCCCACCCACCCCTTCTCTTCTTTATGAGGTTGTCACGTCGGGACAGATTCTTGTCTCGGCCGAGCGGACCGGCGTGGGGGTTCGATGGGGGGGAATTATAAACAACAGGTCCCCCCCCCCCCCCCCACGGGTGGCCCTCCCGAGCATAGCACGTCCCTAGACATTAGGGGGACGGGTGCCCCCACGGGGTTCGGATGCCTGCCCCGAGGACTACCACAGGTGGCGCTCAGCAGACTAGGGAACAACACCTGGGAATCACAGCTTCGAGGTTACCAACAACCGGATTAGCATTTTTCTTTTGTCTCGAAAACACAGACCCGCGCCTTGTTGAAAAACCAAACACAATTATTCAATAAGTAGGGGCATGCAGATTTCGCGAAAAGATTTCGAGACTTAGATGAAAGTCAAAACACTGTAGCATCGTCTGTGTTTCGTGATTGGGAGAGTTTCTCCCAGGTACACATCAATTGTTACAACACCAATCACAGTAATTCAGTGCGGAAGCAAACGCGCCCCCTCAGTGGCTCGGTAAGATACGGCATCGACTTCTCTTGCAGACGGCCGCCAATCACAAGGAAAAAAAAGGTTGGCGCGGATATATCTTGTTGCAGTCTAATAGGTGTCCATATCTTTTCGCGAGAAATGCCTGCCCCTATCAATAAGTAACTAAATGTAAGAGAAACAATCAATAAATAAATATTGTATTTTTTTTTTTAAGTGAAAACTTCTTTAGCCGCGTTGGCCGATTTTTGGTAGGGGCAAAACTTATGGGTTCGCGTCACCGACATGCTAGTGACGTGTTGTGCCTGACTGGCGAATCGCAGCGGCATGTGTACATGTATACGCATGTATACACTGATACATTGTATGTACTCGACTGTATCATGTACGTGATGGACTCTTTTTTGGATGGGTAACATATTGTGAGTTCGCATCACCGACATGCTGTAGTAGCAGTAAGTGAAGTTAATTTGACCACGTGAATACATGACCTAGGTCTGACATCACTGGCAAGTCATAGCCAGGTAATGAATTTTTACGTAATTTTTACATACCACTGACATCTGTTGTGACTAAAAAAATTATGTAAGGATAAATTATATCATGCTGACATCGTACTGATATAATACCAAAATCATTTTCTTACGTACATTTGACGTAGGAATGATGTCATATTACTAGGGACCGGAAAAATTCGCGGGTTCAATGACCTGCAGGATGAACTCCATAGTTCTACGTACACTCAGTCAAATGCCATCCACTCATTGGCTGCTGTATTGTGAGACGTCCCAACGTAGCAGCCTGTGATTCGATAAAGCTTTGGTAGGGTGTTTCTCATTGGCCCAGAGTCATCCAGGTGAGTTGTGAGCCAATAGCAGAGGCAGCACTGAGGTGTAACTAGAGACCGGAAAAATTCGCGGATTCATTTCGTGATAGGCTGAAATTCAAACATGTGTACAGTTCTGCTGGCTCTGCTATTGGCTCGCAGTTTAACTGGAGCTCTCTGGGCCAATGAGAGACTATCGACCAAAGAAGCGTCGAATCACAAGCTATTCAGTGGAGACTCCTCACAATTTAGCACCCAATGAACACGCGTGTTTGCTTGAGATGTGCAGAGGATAATGGAGGCTATACTAGAGGTCATTGAATCCGCGGATTTTTCAGGTCTCTAATTATTCCGGTCGCTAAATATGACTGCAGCGGCTGTGGAGAAGTGCACACGGCCCCGGCCCGTGGGCTGTGTGCCAAGCGGAGCAGCTCTGGGCTCTGAACAACCCGCCTCGTGAGTGGGCGCGGACGGGTGATTGGTCCCCGGCGCGGCTGGTCGCCTCTGTGTGTGTGGTCCGGGGTGCCTCGCCGACACCTGGACTCATGGCGGCGCGCCACCTACAGGCCACCTACAGGCCACCTACAGGCCACCTACACGCCGGCGCGCGGCGCTGGGCAAGAGAACACGCACCTCCCCACCCGTACCTGTCCGCTTCCGTGATCCGTCCCTTCCCCGCGCTCACTAGTCATTACTAGGGACACCTGTATTTCGCAATTTCCTTTCATGTCAAGGTATTTCACAAAACACTGTAGCTTCTTCTAAGAGTCATGGCAAATTGTGAGGGTGCAGCAGTACGGTGACCACATTCTCATTGGCCCCCGTCAAGAGCGGGACGACACCTCTCACCGACCTCAGCCAATAACCACAGGAGAAAAGCTACAGTTGTTGTGAAATACCTTGACACGAAATGTATTCGCGAAATACAGGTGTCCCTAATAATAACGCCTGTTCATTGGCTGCTGACTTGTGAGTCGTCTCAGCTGGTTTAGTCTGTGATTCGATCTTTCTTTGGTTGAGGGTTTATAATTGGTTGAGATTCATCAAAATTAACAGTAAGCCAATATCAAAATCATCCAAAAGGTATATGTATTTGAATTTTAGCGTATTGTCGAATGAATCTGCGATTTTTTCCGGTCTGTAATGATACTTCTTTAATTGAGTGTTTCCCATTGGCCTAGAGTCGCCCAGATGAACAGTGAACCAATAACAAAAGCGTATTTTGATTTTAGCGTATTGCGAAATAAATCCGCGAAATTTTCCGGTCTCTAGTCATTACTAAGGCCATGCATATTTCGCGAAAACATTCCTCGATTAGCTGAAAGTTAAAAACACTGTATAGCGTTGTCTGTTTTCCGTTTTTCTTTCAGATGCTTGACGATTGTTACAACTCCAGTAATGCGGAAGCAAGCGCGTCCTGAGTGGCTCGGACAAATAAAGGAAACGACTTCTCTTGCAGACGGCCGCCGATCACAAGGAAGAAACCGCTGGTGCGCGTATACCTTGTTGCAGTCTAATAGGCGTTCAGATTTATTCGCGAAAAATGCCTGCCCCTAGTCATTAGCATCTGAGCTGTGGCAGTTTGTATAGGCCTTTCCAACAAGGTTGTGGATCATGGTTTAGCTATCATTAACCCCATTAAATCATTCTGATAGTACACTGAGCACATGGTAAATCAAGGTCTGTTTTCAATGCATGATTACGAATCGTTTTAAATGTTAGAGCACCTTAAAACTACATACGTAAACTGTAATATAATCGCAACTTAAAAATTCACCCCTAACATATTATGTTGGAACAAACTTGGCGTCAAAGATTTTTAACATTCCGTTCCCAGTGATGACACCAAGGAGGTTCTGTGAAACGCTCCTACAATACAGTGACGCATATGCGAATCCAGTGACGACGTTACGCAGGCAATCTGACAACACATCATCAGTCTGTTTGTGCCTGATGATGGGAACAAATCTCAGTTCCCGAAACGTCGCAACATTGTTCTTAGGAAAGGCTGCTATGTTTATCTGTGCTGTCGTCGTTTTCTCTATGACATACAGTGCAAACTAGCAACGTTGTCTACCTATAATAACCAATAGTTTTCTGTTAATTGAATAAAAAGTTTTTGCTGTTCCAATACCCTTTTTTTTAAAAATGGTTGTATATATACATATATGAAAAATATTCGCAAAATTTGGTGGTGTCTAATAATAAATATTATATAACTGTAATAAAATATAATCCATACTTCAAAAAAAAATTGGTTGTCTGTAAAGTCGGTTTACGGACGATAGTTTAACGTGTCAACGTCATAACAAAACATCGATGAAATGATTGCATACTTTTATGAATAAAATTGAATCATTTTTATTGAATTATCACTATTTTGTATGGATACAAAGAAGGAGTGAAATGAAATCTACAATTTAATTGATAAATTTACTTTTATTTGCACTCATTAATTCAAATATGTTTATTACTTTAACGAAGAGATTTTTTAACTATAACTTTTATACATGTTTGCTATTTAACTTCTTCCAATCTGTTATTCTGTTACGGATAGGACGATGATAGGAAAAGTAGGAAACGAATGGGAGTGTTTCAAGTTTAATGTGCCTCGAAAAAGTTAAATCGATGGTTGTTCCAATCGAGTGGAAGAGAGATAGATGCGGTGCAAGCGTACAATGAGCGTAACGGAACACAGCGCAACGGGACAATGTGCGTAACGGGACAATTTTTCGTGCGTGCAGCCGGCGTTCATCGATTTATTAGACGTCACGTCATAAATACTAGATTTTTTTGTATGGAAAAAACTTGTAACCATAGTTAAAAAGGTATTAAGTGAAAGTATGGAAAACATCAGTCTTTTCCTCGCCTGATATGCAAGTATAGACCACTTTAAGGGCCCTGTTTTCATGTGCTCACATAAAAGTATACAGAGCTTCAGAAGAAGTCACGTGAGATCAAAACTGCTTATGTTATCAGAGTGGTGTCTGTTTACGAAAAGCATTTATGAATACGCTGAGAACGTAAGGATAGTTCTGTTTCAGCATTTCGTTTACAAGCTGTACTTTTAGAATAGTGAAAATGGCTAAAACGACTGTTTTAATAATATTTTTTAAGCATTAAACAACCGGTACAGATTCTTGAAAGCACTTACGGGACTTGTATTACACCTTTACCTTTATTTCTACGTCATATAGTGTTATGGTTACCACTCAAATGTCATAGTTATCCTGTGCACTGGGAGAAGACTGCGCGCCAGCTCAGAGGAGACACCGCGCTAGAAGCACTAGCGAGCGTCGCGCTTATCATCCCGCCTCACGAAGACAGATACGCCCCTGACGAGGCGGGCTCTAATTCTCGATCTCATACGTAAATTTTCTTTTCCCTTTGCTTGTGATGACTGTTATTCGCAGGCTTTTAGTGTAAATTCATTCCGATTAATCTCTTGCAATTATTTTTTGACGTGGCAACGTCTTATAAATCGGTGAACGCCGGCTGCACGCACGAAAAATTGTCACGTTCCGCCTGAGCTGTGAATAATATTTGAAAATTAAAAATTATGCAATTTTTCATCAATATTTTCTCATGTCGTTACCACGTAAAATTATCGTCCGTAAACCGACTTTACAGACAACCCCCTTTTTCAACAGATTTTTTTACCAGATCACTTGCGTAACCTTTTAACAAATCGAAAATAGCGTTTAGTAAATAGATTGTGAGAATGTTTGTAAGATAGCTATCGAAATAAATTTACAAGGTAATCCCTTAAAAAAAAAAGATATATAAATAGGGATCGGAAAAAATCGCGGGTTCAATGACCTCCAGGATGAAAACTTCATAGTTATACGTACACTCGGTCAAATGCCACCCACTCATTGGCTGCTGGCTTGTGAGACGTTCCAGCGTAGCAGCCTGTGATTCGATAAAGCTTTGGTCGGGCGTTTCTCATTGGCCCAGAGTCATCCAGGTGAGTTGTGAGCCAATAGCAGAGGCAGCACTGAAGTGTAACTACTTGTATTTTAGCCTGTCGCGAAATGAATTCGCGAATTTTTCCGGTCTCTACATATAAATAAATAAAGCAACCTTTTGGCGTATGAGATCGGGCTCACGTCGGTAATAAAATGGCATTGCTTAGCGAATATTTTACGACGCCAAGTTGCTCACCGTGTGGAATAGAGGGTTTTAAAAATATAAATAAAGACTCGCTTTCAAGCTTCTCAGGTGGCCTTTACAAAAACGATTTCAAGGCGGAACAAAGGCCACATAGCGATTAAGGAAGGTCACCTCGCCAGCGTCCACCCTCGTAAATACTTATTACCGCTAACCTATTTTACTTTTATTGCAGCGGAGCGGAGATAGTGGCTAACAGTTTAGTTATTAGCTTCTGTTATCTCTTATCGCAGCCGGGAAGTGTGTTACCGGGCCGGCGTGGACGCACAGGTGAAGTCACTGTCCAGTCCGTTATTCTCGCTGTTTGCAGTCGCGGACAACTATCTAATGTTTCTCCCGATGCTAGGGTCTCCTTAAAAAAAAATTGGTTGTCTGTAAAGTCGGTTTACAGACGATAGTTTAACGTGACAACGTCATAACAAAACATTGATGAAATGATTGCATACTTTTATGAAAACAATTGAATCATTTTTATTTTAATAATAAAAGAATAAATACTTTAAATTATACTAGTAATCAGATTTTAAAAATGCAAGAATAATTAACCTTTATTGCCGAAATTGTTGTATTAGCAATGAAAACCACATTAACTTTTCACTTCACTTTATAAACAGTCGAGTGGAAGAGAGATAGATGAGGCGCAAGCGTACAATCAGCGTAACGGGACACAGCGTAACCGAACAATGTGCTTAACGGGACACAGCGTAACGAACACTGTGCGTAACGGGACACTTTTTCGTGTGTGCAGCAGGCGTTCATCGATTTATTAGACGTCACGTCAAAAAAAAAAGGGGGGGGGGTTGTCTGTAAATTCGGTTTACGGACGATAATTTTAAGTGATAACATCATAAGAAAACATTGATGAATAATTGTATACACTTTTTAATTTTCAAATATTATTTACAGTTTTATTTTGAAAATTTAATTTAAATAATTTGTTTAAATATAATCACGAACAATCAGTTAAAAAACCCGACTTAACCTGTTTGACATTATAGACGATTTTCTCGCACGGTGGTTTGGCCGGTTCTAACACGCTCGGCTCAGGCGGAACGTGACAATTTTTCGTGCGTGCAGCCGGCGTTCATCGATTTATAAGACGTTATCACGTCAAAAAAATTAGTCCGTTAAGGTAAATTTATTCCTTAGAAATTTGTATCGCGATATTTCGATACACTTGAATGAATTTTTTTCACAGATAATTTTGCGGGGAAAGAAAAATCTGAATCTTATCGGTAACTATTACACACTTGCAGTCGCCTGCATGTTGAAGTGCATTATTTTACCCGCAGACCTACTTAATAATATTTTTTCGACACAGACCAACTAAATATTTTTTCAATACAACCCTACTAAATATTTTTTCAATACAGACCTACTAACTATTTTGGAAATGATTTTATAATTTAACAAAACTATTTATTGTTTGCAGCTACATTTTAGTCACCTATAAGCAGGGACAGGAAAAATTCGCGGGTTCAATGACCTCTGGGATGAACTCCATAGTTCTACGTACACTCGGTCAAATCTTACCCACTCATTGGCTGCTGTCTTGTGAGACGTCCCAACGTAGCAGACTGTGATTCTTATAAAGCTTTGGTCGGGTGTTTCTCATTGGCCCAGAGTCATCCAGGTGATTTGTGAGCCAATAGCAGGGGCAGCACTGAGGTATAACTATTTGTATTTTAGCCTATCGGGAAATGAATTCGCGAATATTTCCGGTTTCTACCTATAAGCTACTTCGTGGAAGTCGGTACAAAGTTATTTTACTGTTAGGCCTACTTAAAATATTTGCATGGTCTGTATTGGCAAGGTGCTTTGCTGCGAAACTGTTAATGTTCTGTAATGATGTGTAGTATCCTGAACACAGATATCTAAATTCTCCAAACAAGAGTCCCGCCCAGTCAAGGGCGTATCTGTGTCGGCGAGGCGGAACTAGCTGGTGCTTCTAGCGCGGTGTCGCCTCTGGACTGGCGAGCAGTCTTCTCCCAGTGCACATGAGCGGTGACCGTAACATTACACGGCAGAGAAATGAAGATAAAATTGTAATTAAAATCCATTTAGCCCTTTAGTGCTTTTCAAGAATATGTGCCTGTGTTTCGTGCATTAATATACGTTTCATACAGTTTTACTCTTCTAAAAATACAGTTTAAAAACTAAATGCGGCAACAGAAACACCCACACGGTCTTATTAAATGATTTTCGTAAACGAACCCAATCAAATATGTTGAACAGTTTCCGAATGGCGAGTTTTCTTCCGGAGTTCTGCACACTGTGTGTGCCTTGGTATGCGGCCGTTAAGAATCGAAATATTGATTTTTTTTTCCACGTCATTGATATTATTTATGGGGGTAGTTCTACATTTTTATGCTATGTTATATCATGGCGTATGGACCTGTAAATTTCGCGGATTCATTTCGCGATAGGATAAATACTTTTGACATTATTTTGCTTCAGTGATTGGGCCACAGTTTATCTTAAGGACTCTGGGCCAATGAAAAATCTTTAACAGAAGAATTAGTGAATCACGATAATTCCAGTCAACAGGTGTTTCGAGTCGGTAACCAATCAGCAGATGTAATTTGCACGAGTGCATAGAGGATCATGGAGTCTATCCTTAAGGGATTTGAAATCGCGAATTTTTCAGGTCTATAATCATGGGTGTAGATATTATCGCAAGCGATGATAGAATATTTCTGTGCTTGTAGCGTAAAGGTAGTTAAGTCAAAATTGTGATATTGAATTTATTATTTACTTTTAAAATTGGTAAGGGAAAATAGAGACTTTTTTTTAAAAATAATTAAAGAGTTTCCAAAGATCTAAAGCAGTTAATAAAGCTAAAAAAAATTGGTTGTCTGTAAAGTCGGTTTGCGGACGATAGTTTGTGACAACGTCATAACAAAACATTGATGAAATGATTGCATACTTTCATGAATAAAATTGAATAATTTTAATTGAATTAACACTATTTTGCATGGATACAAAGAAGGAGTGAAATGAAATCTACAATTTAATTGATAAATTTACTTTTATTTGCATTCATTAATTCAAATATGTTCATTACTTTAACGAAGAGATTATTTTAACTATAACTTTCATACATGTTTGCTATTTAACTTTTTCCAATCTTTGTTATTCTGTTAAGGATAGGACGATGATAGGAAAAGTAGGAAACGAATGGGAGGGTTTCAAGTTTAATGTGCCTCGAAAAAGTCAAATCGATGGTTGTTCCAATCGAGTGGAAGAGAGATAGATGCGGCGCAAGGGTACAATGAGCGTAACGGGACAATGTGCGTAACGGGACACTTTTTCGTGCGTGCAGCCGGCGTTCATCGATTTATTAGACGTCACGTCAAAAAACTGACTTCAATAAACCTGATAATTTTCATACGCGATTTTCTCGAAACTACGATTTTGGAGTGGCCCCCTTTACTCAGAAAGCACAGATTTGTGGTGGTGAACAACAGCTGCAAGTGAGCAGTCGGGTTAAGGTTCATGATATGCTAGAATCCAAACAACTGTATATTTATATTGCTTCTGTGATTGACTCACCATTTATCTGAAGGACTCTGAGCCATTTAAAAACCTTCAACCAAAAGAGTATCGAATCGCAAGCGTCCCAGTTGACAAGTGTGTCACGAGTCAATAGCCAATGAGCAGGTGGCATTTGCCCGAGTGTGAAGGGGATTGTGGAGTCTATCCTATAGAGGTCATCGAAAGCGCGAATTTTTCCGGTCTTTATCAATGTGTACCTGGGAGAAAAATCACCCGATCACGGAACACAGACGATGCCATAGTGTTTGAACTTTCATCTAGTCTCGAAATGTTTTCGCGAAATCTGCACGCCCCTAGTTGTAAAGCTTGAGGAAAGTGCTCTGACGGCAGAGGAATGTGCGGGGAACGTGGGTGGCTCGGTGTCGCCTGCTCGTGGCCGGAGCTGTACCCGCCAACAGCTGTAAATTAATTCCCCCGGCCGCCTCGGACAAGCCGCGGCGATGGCCCGCGCCGATAGGACAGGCTGTTACCTGCGCGGCACCGGCCCGGCCGTAAACCGCGCTCCCTCTGCATCTGCATCTGCATCTGCCTATCTGCATCTGCGTCTCCGCGCGCTCGCCCCGTCCAACACTTCTCGCGCGTGTGTGGCCACGGGCTGTCCATCTCGCAGGGGCCGCGCGTACAGAGACCGGAACAATTCGCGGATTCTTTTTCGCGGTATGCCAAAATGAATATATTTTTACCTTTACGCAACATCACCGGAGGTCGGGGCTGTGTTTCCCGGAGATCACGCGGGAACATGATGCCAGGGTGCTTGTGTCCTGTAGTGGCAGGGAGATGAAAAATGCCAATTTGGCGTCCGGCTCTCGGACACTGTCTGGAACAGTCCGAATCAAAACTGATCAGAACATGAACACAGACAGTATACGGGGCAGAAAATGCCCGGAAAAGTTAAGGGGAGGTTGGGGAGAGTCGCGGATCGTCACTCACCAGACAGGGGAGTTGGCTTCTGTTTACAGATGCGTCGCCAGCCAGGATACATTTCGTGTCAAGGTATCTCACAAAACACTGTAGCTTTTCTCCTGTGGTTATTGGCTGAGGTCGGTGAGAGGTGTCGTCCCGCTCTTGACGGGGCCAATGAGAATATGGTCACCGTACTGCTGCACCCTCACAATTTGCCATGACTGTTAGAAAAAAGCTACCGTGTTTTGTGAAATACCTTGACATGAAATGAAATCGCGAAATACAGGTGTCCCTAGTTATTGGTAGGGACCGGAAAATTTCGCGGGTTCAATGACCTCCAGGATAGACTCCACGATCCTGTGCACACTCGGACAAACGTCACGTGTTCATTGGCTGCTGACTTGTGAGGCGTCTCAATTAGGAGACTCGTGATTCGATACTGCTTCGACTGAGGGCCTGTAGTTGGCCCACAGTCCTCCAGGTTAACAGAGAGCCAGTAGCAGAAGCAGCACAGCGGTATAATTGTTTGAATTTTAGCATATCACGAAACGAACCCGCGGATTTTTTCCGGTCTCTATCCATGACGATCGTTACAACGTCGTTCACTAGAGACCGGAAAAATTCGCGCTTTCGATGACCTCTGGGATAGACTCCACCACCTCCCTACACACTCGGGCAAATGCCTCCTGCTCATTGGCTACTGACTCGTGACACCTGTCAACTGGGACGCTTGCGATTCGATAGTTTTTTTGTTTGAAGGTTTTTTTCATTGGCTCAAAGTCCTTCAGATGAACAGATAAACTGTGAATCAATCACAGAAGCAATATAAAGGTACAGTTGTTTGGATTTTAGCATATCGTTGAAATGAATAAGCGAATTTTCCCGGTCTCTATATATAGGTGTGTGTGTGTGTGTGTGTGTGTGTGTGTGTGTGAGCGCGCGCGCGTGTGTGTGACGCGAAATACCACTTGCTAATCACGAAATCTCCGAAACGTATGAGACCTGCAGACTTGAAATTTGGCACTTATATTCCCTTTGCTACGTAGGCATTAGCAAAAACGGGTTTTGTGATGAAAATCAGCTCCCGTGGTGGGGTTTCGGGAGCGATATAGATTAAAATTCCCGCTTTTAAAATACCTATATGTCTGACAGACTTGAAACTCTGTAGGGATGTGTTTATATCACATAGACATTAGCTGAGATCGTGGTTTTCCGAAAATCAGCTCCCAAGGGGGAGTTGCGGAAATTTAAAAAAAAAACACAATATTTCATGTTTATCAACTATAAGTTCTACAAAATTTAATGTTGTATGCTTCCCTCGTCCCCATGGCAACGGTTGTTGCATTATATCTCGTCGCTTAGCTAACAATAGAGACTAATTAACAGTTCAGTAACTTTACAGGATGGTTTAAAAAACCTACTTATTTTCAAGTACGTCTTGTGAGTATTTGATGTAATTATATGTTTGTATTAAAACAGCATTTCTAATACTTTTTTGTTTTTGCTATAAAGCAAAGGCAACCGACTACACTCCGATTACTTCTGCTCGGAGCTTACTTGTGTATGGTTACATTTTTGTGCGACGGTGCTGCTATCTCTAGGATGTTTGCGGTAAAAAGTTGTATCGGTGGATGAGAAAAGTTCGCTGGAATGCGTTGGAACAAAAAAAAGTCAATTTCGTTAAAAATGTCAAGCGACGTGCTCGCAGGCTTTCACGACCATTTGTCTGAAGAAGCTTGGCTTCTGGGTTGTAGCCTTGGAGAATAATTCACCGACGTTTCGGTCGACATTGCAGTTGTCATCATCAGGGAGCAGTTACTGTATTGGGCAACTGCTCCCTGATTTTCGACCGAATCTTCGTTAAATTAGTAGGTGACTGCTCCCTGACGATGTCGACTGCAATGTCGACCGAAACGTCGGTGATTTATTAGGTAACTGTTCCCTGACGATGGCGACTGCAATGTCGACCGAAACTTCGGTGAATTAGTAGGTAACTGCTCCCTGACGATGGCGACTACAATGTCGACTGAAACGTCGGTTAATTAGTAGATAACTGCTCACTGACGATGGCGACTGCAATGTCGACCGAAACGTCGGTGAATTATCCGCCAAGGACGCGGCTACAACCCAGAAGCCAAGCTACTTCATGTCGAGCGACGACTATTGGAAGTCTCTTCAGGTACTTGAGCCAGTAGAGAGTGTGCGTGTGTTTTCGGGAGACTTGTTATCTTTGAAAGATTTGTGCAAAGGGAGTGCAGGACTTGATGTAAGCTTTTGGACATACGCCATTGCTAAGCACATGTATGTCTGTAGAAGAAAACTAAAAAAAAATGCCCAAAAGACAAAAAACACAAATTAAGCAAAAAAATTGCTGTTGTCAACAGGATATAAAACACCATATAATATTCCATAACAGGAATATGATCAACAAACAAAGAAACACGAAGAAAAGTGGACTAAGAGAACGAAAAAAACCACAAATGATCACAGCAAAAAAATATTTAACCCAAAAAAATTCAGCACAACAGTTGAAACGAGACAAAAAAACACGACAAAACGAAAAGACGAAACAAACGCAATAATTTTCCAAAACAGAAGAGAACGAAAAAGAAAACCCACAACTTGTCTCACGTCTCCGGTCGGAGGTAGAGCGCGGGGTGTTGTTATGTCGTGCAGTGACGGCGCGCACGTGAAGAAGGAGGGTTGGCGGGTGGGGGGAGGGGGGTCACCGAGGGAACTGGACCGCGAGGACACAACCCCCCCCCCCCCCCCACCAGGTGTCGCGGCCCCGAGACGGAGACGACGAGCTAGTTGGACGTGTGCGGCGGAGCGCACGCAGCTTCCCACAAGATCGCGGGAGACCACGCAACCTTCCTGCCCTCCCCTCTACACCGGCCCCTGTCACGCCACTGCCTCGACCTGGCGCTCACTCCCCGTGTTCTCTTTCTTTTTTTACTACTCTGCGGCCGGCGAGGTCACACCACACGAATCAAGGATATCGGAGAAAACGTGTTTTTTTGTTGTTGACGTGGAACATGAATGTCGTTAATCTCGGGTTCAGGTGTCCCTTCGGCTTAAAATTCGTAAACTATAAAAGCTACAGGGGTTTAAGTAGGAACAAGACCTTTCAGTGATGACGTAATGAGCGTTATTTGGGGAGTGTCGGATTGAAGTCGGTGAGAGCTGCAACTCCGAAAGTGATTGACCGAGTTGCTTCATTTAAAATTTTTGACGTGACAACGTTTAATAAATCGATGAACGCCGGCTGCACGCACGAAAAAGGATGGCTCATTGTCCTATTACGCATATTGTCCCGTTTCGCTTTGTCCCGTTACGCTCATTGTACGCTTGCGTGGCATCTACCTATCTCTCTTCCACTCGATTGGAACAACCATCGATTTGACTATTTCGAGACACATTAAATTTGAAACACTCCCATTCGTTTCCTACTTTTCCTATCATAATCCTATCCTAAACAGAATAACACAGATTGGAAGAAGTTAAATAGCAAACATGGATAAAATTTATAGTTAAAATAATATGTTCGTTAAAGTAATAAACATATTTGAATTAATGAGTGGAAATAAAAGTAAATTTATCAATTAAATTGTAGATTTCATTTCACTCCTTCTTTGTATCCATACAAAATAGTGATAATTCAATAAAAATGATTCAATTTTATTCGTAAAAGTATACAATCATTTAATCAATGTTTTGTTATGACGTTGTCACTTTAAACTATCGTCCGTAAACCGACTTTACAGACAACCAATTTTTTTTTAAGTTGCTCGTGAGTGAGCACCAGATGAGTGGAATAACAATTTGGGTTTCGGAGCCATTTATCGCAAAATTCCTGAGAAAAGTCAAGTCACGTTGGATAAAAAGATATAAAGTGAAATCGCCCGAGCAGAAGCAATCCAAAACGCAGAGGAGTGTGGCAGGTATCGAACGAGGCAAAAGGCGCCCGAGAGAAATGAGCCAGTGGGACGAAACGAGCCCCGAAAGAGACATGAGGCATGGAATATGCGCTCGAGCGAGCCTCAGCCTTCTGTCCGCCTCGCAAGAAGCGACGGGGAATGCAGAAGGTTGTTCGGTAATGGACGTGTGTGTGCTCTCTGATGACTCCTGATGGTGTCGTGGAGTCAGTGGAGCCTGTGGCTGTGAAAGATGGGCCGAGTTTGTCGCGGTTAGGTGTCGCGATTTTTCTGGCGTGGCCGCTCCACCATCAAGTAGGATGTTCATTGAATTCACGCAAAAAAAAAATCAACATCAATTTGGTTAAATTACTTTATTTACTTCTAGAGGCCGGAAAAATTCGCGAATTCATTTCGTGATAGGCTAAAATACAAATAGTTATACCTCAGTGCTGCCTCTGCTATTGGCTCACAACTCACCTGAATGACTCTGGGCCAGTGAGAAACACCCGACCAAAGCTTTGTCGAATCACATGCTGCTACGTTGGGACGTCTCACAACACAGCAGCCAATGAGTGGGTGGCATTTGACCGAGTGTACGTAGAACTGTGGAGTTCATCCTGGAGGTCATTGGATCCGTGAATTTTATCGGTCCCTATTTATTTCATACACAACATTGCCGTTCAGCGCGATGTAAATTCATTAAACAAACCCCTCGCAGCTGTAGTCAAAAATACAGCCGATCCAGAATTTAATGAATCTTGTCGTTTATAATGTTAATTTATTTATTTATAATTTTTTTTAAATATCTCATAGGCAACGTTAGATAATATTTATCATCTTATGTTTTTAATCTTGAATGGGTTTTTTTTATACTTGCTAGTAATTTTGTATTGTATATGTAAGTTTGTTGTTATTTCCTTTGTTATTATTTATAATTTAAGTTCCTAGTATTATAAGTGTTGTTTTACTATCTGATTGTAAAATATTAACTGGGTAAAGCGGAAGATATCTTCGCCGGAGAGTGTCCCAATTATTTAATGGCCAAACACTGTGAATGAACTTTATAATTTAAAAAAAAAATCGTGTAAAAATATTTTGAAAAATTCTTTGTTCATGAGATTATAAACATTTTGTGGATTTCCTCTTCCCTCCCCACACAAGTGTTTATTATCTTACCTTATGGAAACACTATTAATTATAGCCATACTAAGATAACGTCAAATACGATTGCACAATTTGTAAGAGCTTTAAATATTCTGTCATTCAATCTTGTTTTCAACTTGACAGTATCTTATATTATTGGCCAATATAATTTCAAACATTTCAAAATTGTAAAAATTAAAATTTGGAAAATGTTGTACATTTTCTGGATTTAAAAAAAACCTGTAAATTTGTCTAGTTTTACAAAATTCCCTTACATCTTTAAAAAAAATTAATTTTGAACCACGTTTCCAACGTTAAATTGTCATATTCTGACCCCAATAGTAGTAAATGGTAGCCGACCCTGTGACAGGAGTAAGTGTGTGGTGTCTTATCCGGGTTTCCGAAATCTTTGATTGTGATGCCACGTCCGCCATCTTGGATAACATTGATTTTAACCTTAAAAATGGGCCAAAATTCGCCCATATTGTCTCAAAATTCGCAAAACTGACTCATATTTCCAGTTCTTAAGAAACATATTTCACCAAAACATGACAATTCAAAAATTTTTATTTTATACGAAAAATATTTCATTAAAAATTCAAAAATTTGAAATTCTAAGTTCTGGAGATAGTTATGCCTTTAAAATAACTAAAAGTCCTAAAAGTGCGGTAAAATCTTTAAAAAAAAAATTTAAGCCACTTAACCTTAATATTGGGCATGACCCCAGCCGCAATCTTGGATTTACCATCTTGGATTCTAGAAACCTTCCAGAATAGGCTACGTTTTTCCGTCATTTGGTTTTCTAGATCATTCCGCCATTTTGAATTATATGTGTTGTCTGCCATATTATAATAATCCATAATTATGATTTAAAAATGGTAAAAATAAAAGGAAACATGTGAAAAAATATTTAATTACAATTTTAATAAAAGTTTAATAAATACACACTTATATCGTGGACTTTGAGTTCTCGGTTCGAATCCTGACGAGGGCAGAAATAAATAGGTAATCCGTCCCATTGGTGGTTACTAGCAGACTGACCCTTAGCACTAATGCAATGTAATTTTATATATATATTTATTTATATATATTTATATATACACACACCTGTATGTCTAGGCGGTAAGTCTGATAGAGTTCACTGCCGCCTTCGGGTTTATTTTTTACTCGCTAGAAACTGTCAATCCAGTCCGTCAGCTGTCTTAGCATCCGCCATGTTGTCTTCCATCTCGACCGCTACATTGAAAATTTGTAATTATTATCCTAAAAATTCGGCAAAAAATCCCAAATATCATTTTTAAAGAACACCAATTGGATATTGCTGATTTAATCGATTCTGGTCCCCGATTAAGTATTTTTGATACAGAAATTATTATGAATGAATTATATAAATATAAAAGTTCCAATTTAATGTTTCACAATAAAAAAATAGGTTGCAGGTACACGAAACAAAACAAAACGTTTACAAATATTTATCATGCAAATCTACTCTACTACATCACCACTAAAAGTTAGCAAACTAATAAGTATTTAGTTCTTTATTGGCTTGGACTGACTAATTTTTTAGCTTCAGTGGTGTAATTATATTTTGGATGGAGGTGATAGATATGTAGCTGCAACACCAAACGGTAACCCCCGGATTTTGTTACCATTCGTTTTTTTAGTTTTGCCTCCCACTATGGAAGCAATTTTAAAGACGTATTCACGTCAAAAGGTGAAGGCAATACACTAATGTGTGAGTAGCCACTTCACCTATGGCTACTTCTGTCAGTAGGTTAGTTGCAATATTAATGTAAGTTTTTTTTACGTGATAACGTCTTATAAATCGATGAACGCCGGCTGCACGCACGAAAAAAGCATGACTCATTGTCACGTTCCCCCTGAGCCCGAGCGTGCAAGAACCGGCCAACCACCTTGCGAGAAAATCTTCTATAATATCAAAACATGTTAAGGCCGGATTTTTTAAACTAATAGTTCGTGATTACATTTAAACAAATTATTTAAAATTAAATTTTGAAAAAAATGTAAATAATATTTGAAAATTAAAAAAAAAATGCAAAATTTTCATCAATTTGTTTTCTTATGACGTTATCACGTAAAATTATCGTCCGTAAACCGACTTTACAGACAACCCCCCCCCCCCCTTTTTTTTAAATGTTTTATGTATAGAGACCGGAAAAATTCGCGAATTCATTTAGCGATAGGCTAAAATACAAATAGTTATACCTCGGTGCTGCCTCTGCTATTGGCTCACAACTCACCTGGATGACTCTGGGCCAATGAGAAACACCCGACCAAAGCTTTATCGAATCACAGGCTGCTACGTTGGGACGTCTCACAAGACAGCAGCCAATGATTGGGTGGCATTTGACCGAGAGTACGTAGAACTGTGGAGTTCATCCTGGAGGTCATTTTTGAAACCGTGAATTTTCCCGGTCCCTAGTTATATATTTTGAAAATCACCTCTTTTTTTTTCGAGGAAAAAAAAAAGGAGGTGTACTGCAGCGGTTGGTGATTGTAGCAATCGACGCAGGAAGGTAGTTGCCAGGTGACTTGGCGCTCGCACGAGAGTAGAGTTACCTGTCCGCCCGTGACGTCACTCGTCACGTGAGCCGCAGGATGTGGGCGGGGCGCACCCCCACCCCCCTCCCTGCCTTCTCTTCACCTCGCGGCCCCTTCCCGCTGTCCGCTCTCTCGGCACACGGCGCTCGGTGGGAGCGAATCCGCGAATGGGACGGAAGTGTGTGACCACGGTGCTGCCAACCGTGGCGGGTGGCCAAGAAACCACAAAGTTCACAAAGCCAAAGGGAAACTTTATAGAATTATACATTTGATGGATTTCAACAAGATGAGCAGGATTTTAATAAAATACACTTATAGCTATTGACCGGAAAAATTAGCGGTTTCGACGGCCTTCAGGATAGACTGCACATTCTCCTGTGCACTCGGGCAAATAAACACCAGTTCATTGGCTGCTGACTTGTGAGTCGTCTCAGCTGGTTTAGTCTGTGATTCGATCCTTCTTTGGTTGAGGGTTTATAATTGGTTGAGATTCGTCCAGATGAACAGCGAGCCAATAGCAAAAATCATCCAAAAGGTATAGATACGTATTTGAATTTTAGCCTATCGCCGAATGAATCCGAGAATTTTTCCGGTCTCTACGTATAATTAATATTATGTAGAGACCGGAAAAATTGGCGGATTCTTTTCGTGATAGGCTAAAATTAAAACTTGTGAACAATTCTGCTGGTTCTGCTATTGGCTCGCAGTTTAACTGGAGCTCTCTGGGCCAATGGCAGACTATTTACCAAAGAAGCGTCGAATCACAAGCCACCCAGTGGAGACGCCTCACAAGTTAGCACCCAATGAACACGCGTGTTTGCTTGAGAAATGCAGAGGATAATGGAAGCTGTACTAGAGGTAATTGAATCCGCGAATTTTTCCGGTCTCTACGTATAATATATAGGTATATATTGAAAGTTGTTACAATTATTGATGGTTGTTGATGTCGACAAGCCGGGTGTACGACTGTGACAGACGCCAGTGGGCGCCAGTTGCTGTGGACTGCCGTGTGTTCGTAGCGGACTGTGTGGTCAAGCAGGGAAGCCTTCTTTTCACAGACGAGAGAGCCAAACGCCCGATCGTGCATCTTCGGTTTTTTTTTTGGTTGTTCATTGTAAATGTGTTGATAAAAGGATACTAATGGTCAATTAGTTGAGACCTGAAAAATTCGCGGATTCAATGACATCTAGTATAGCTTCCATTATCCTCTGCATTTCTCAAGCAAACACGCGTGTTCATTGGGTGCTAACTTGTGAGGCGTCTCCACTGGGTGGCTTGTGATTCGACGCTTCTTTGGTAAATAGTCTGCCATTGGCCCAGAAAGCTCTAGTTAAACTGCGAGCCAATAGCAGAACCAGCAGAATTGTTCACAAGTTTGAATTTTAGCCTATCACGAAATGAATCCGCGAATTTTTCCGGTCTCTATAAATTAGGTTAGGTTAGCTACATTATAAATACTTTAAAATATTTTGGACGGTTGATTTGGTTAGGATAGCTACATTAAAGATACGGAAGGAAAAAAAAGCGAGCATGAACTTGGGGGAACTTCGCGTGTGGCTCTCTCGTCTGTGAAATGAAGGCTTCCCGTCCTAGCAGGGATGTTGTGGGGGAGAGGGGCAGGAATTGGCCGGGTGGTTGGGAAGGGTTGGGGGGGGGGGTGTCCCCAGGCGCTGACATTGTCGCCCGAGCTCACTTCCTGAGTCCTCCGAGGGCTTCCGCGAGAACCCCCGCAAGTCCCTGGCTCGGGTTGCCGTCGGCTGTCCAGCTGTCCAGTCGCCCAACCGTCCAGTTGTCCACGTCCCACCCGGTTCAACCTGCCGGCTTTCTGCAAAATTCGCTTCTAATTTCGTGATATGCTAAAATTCAAATAATTATACCTTAGTGCTGCTTCTGCCATTGGTCCACTGTTAATCTGGAGGACTGAGGGCCAATTAGAGACCCTCACTCATAGAAGTGTCGAATCACAGACACTCGGTCGAGACGACTCACAAGTCAGCAGCCAATGAACAGGTCGCATTTGCCCGAGTGTGTAGAGTGTAGTAGAATCTATCCTGGAGGTCACTGAACCCGCGAATTTTTTCGGTCTCTACTTATGGGTTCGCGTCACCGACATGCTAGTGACGTGTTGCGCCAGACTGGCGACGTACATGTATACGCATATACACACTGATACATTGTATATACTCGACTGTATCATGTGCGTGTTGGACTCTTTTTTTGGATGGGTAAAATGTTGTTAGTTCGCGTCACCGACATGCTGTAGTAGCAGTAAGTGAAGTTAATTTGACCACGTGAATACATGACCTAGGTCTGACATCACTGGTAAGTCATAGCTAGGTAATGCAT
Organism: Bacillus rossius redtenbacheri; assembly: GCF_032445375.1. Classification (NCBI taxonomy): domain Eukaryota; kingdom Metazoa; phylum Arthropoda; class Insecta; order Phasmatodea; family Bacillidae; genus Bacillus; species Bacillus rossius. The sequence goes on from NC_086330.1 coordinate 379,556,023, forward strand.
TTTTACGTAATTTTTACATACTACTGACATCTGTTGTGACTAAAAAATGACGTAAGGATAAATGATATCATACTGACATCGTCCTGATATAATATAAAAATCATTTTCTTACGTACATTTGACGTATAAATGATGTCATATTACTCATTTAAAAACAAAGTTTTAAGTTTTCACTTCTGTTGACAGTCCCCATGACTGGCTATTTTTTTTAAACGTTATCGTGAAATGTGGATAAGGAGAATGAAATTGAATGAAAAATTGGAACTTTTTTGGGTTAAAATAAAATTTTATTGGCTACTACGTGACAGGATTTAAATTGTTTCAGAAAAAAAAAAAATATATATATATATATATGTTTATATAATTTTAGCTGAACTTTTGAAACCCTCGGAATTTATTGATTTTAAAAAAATTAGAAATAAAATAAATTTTGCCTGAAATAAATTTTAAACATACCACTCAGTACCCCACCTGCATTGTATTTAAAACCAACAAATTTTCAATTTGTATATCTATATTTCGTTTCTCCTTATCCATAATGCACAAAAAAAATGTCAAGCATTTAACTTGGCCAGATGATTATGTAAAATGTATAAACGTCTTTTTTTTCTTTCTTTTTGTTGAAGTTCAGCCACAAGTGCAACCATGTCGAACGTAAAAACAAATGAGCGATGTGTTACGGGACACACACCGTCTTAAACTGCCTCGCGTGATGTTCTTGTACTCGTAGCGCCGTCAGCTGTTCAGTTTGCAAGCATACACCAGTGCTCGCGCTCTGAAGTGACGTCAGAGTATGTTGTTCCACGTGCCAGACTACAAGTGCTAGTTTGTGACGCGTGCTCACTAAGTTGTACTACGCATGCGCTCTGGGTGATTGTTTTATCTTCTTCTGTGCTGCCCTGTGGCTGTGTAATACCAACTATGCGGAGTTATCAAACATAGTACATTTTAAGAGATATCGCTAGGGACCGGAAAAATTCGCGGGTTCAATGACCTGCAGGATGAACTCCATAGTTCTACGTACACTCGGTCAAATGTCACCCACTCATTGGTTGCTGTATTGCGATACGTCCCAACGTAGCAGCCTGTGATTCGATACAGCTTTGGTCGGGTGTTTCTCATTGGCCCAGAGACATATAGGTGAGTTGTGAGCCAATAGCAGAGGCAGCACTGAGGTATAACTATTTTTATTTTAGCCTATCGTGAAATGAACTCGCGAATTTTTCTGGTCTCTATATATCACTAATTTAAAAAATGGCACTGTTTTATTAAGTTGATTTATTTGCCTGGATTAAATTTTGCAATCTTTAATTTAATTTAATTGAGATATTCAATTTTTAATTAGAATAATGTAAGTTTTCTTAATAAATAACCCAGGAAAGACACAGGTCTTAGATTATACAACCATATTTATCTTTATAAAGATAAAGTTTCACTGTCACAAGTGCAATAATTCTGTTTTAACATATTTAAAATATAAACCGCTTGTTCAACGCCAATGTGCAGTCTTATAGATAATTGCATCTCGCGCATTACGTAATGCTTCAAAAAAGATGATAATTGGACCGTGACACACACAAAAATTCACGGAATAATTTTATTTCAATATTTCTGTCCGAGATATCTGGGAATTCTCAACCCATTAAAGTTAATTTAAAAAAAAATGGTGTGGCTAGGTCATGGCTACGGCCGTGTTTTGTACGTTAATACGTGTACGTAACAGGTAATATTTTATATACAAAATACATATAAGATACGGCATTTTTTTTATTTTAAAACCATATAACTTATATTCACTCTAACTATTTTACACTAATGTTTTATATATGCAATCGATATATTTTGACGAGAGCTGATGATTGAAACTCAAACGAACGTCGTAGCTTCTCTGAGTCAAAAGTTATACTAAATGGAAATCTCTAAACGCAAAACAAATGACCTCAAAATGGCGGCGCTTATCCCCTCCACCGCGCGCGATGTGTCACAGTCCTCACTTAGCGTAACGAATTCTTTGATCCTTTAGCTATCCAGGGGTTTAATTAAATTTTTGGATGGAGATTATAGATATTTAGCTGCAGCACCAAACTCTATCCCCCGATTTTGTTATCGTTCTTTTTTTTTTTTTTTTTTAATTGCCTCCCGCTATGGAAGCAATTTTAAAGACGTAATTACGTCAAGAAGGTTTCACGTACGAGTACAGGTTTCTGGAGTATCGCTCTTCACGCAGCTCACGGATATGTCGACACGACGGCGCGTACAACTGAGACACAGACGAAGTGGTCTACGAGTAGTAAGTCCTTACAAAATAGACATCAGTTTCGCTGTCGCTCACAATTTCGGAGCGACATCCAGCATACGTACCGACCTTCAGAGATGTTTTTCGCGTGAGATGTTTTTGACGTGATACCGTCTTATAAATCGATGAACGCCGGCTGCACGCACGAAAAATTGTCACGTTCCGCCTGAGCCGAGCGTGCAAGAACCGGCCAATCACCGTGTGCGAGAAATTCTTTTATAATATCAAACAGGTTAATGCGGGGATTTTTAACTAATTGTTCGTTATTATATTTTTAAAAAAAATATTTAAATTAAATTTGCAAAAAACTGTAAATGATATTTGAAAATTAAAAAGTATGCAATTTTTTATCAATGTTTTCTTATGAAGTTATCATTAGAGACCTGTAAAATTCACGATTTAAAATCCGTAAAGGATAGACTCCATGATACTCTACGCACTCGTGCAAATTACAACTGCTGATTGGTTACCGACTCGTAACACCTGTTGATTGGACTGAATGATGATTCGCTAATTCTTCTGTTAAAGATTTTTCATTGGCCCAGAGTCCTTCAGATAAACTGTGGCCCAATCACTGAAGCAAAATAATGTCAAAAGTATTTGGACTCTATCCTATCGCGAAATGATACCGCGAATTTTACAGGTCTCTAGTTATCACGTAAAATTATCGTCCGTAAACCGACTTTACAGACAACCCCCCCCTTTTTTTTACAGCGTAGCCCCTCGCTGACAGAACTGACCTGCCGCAACGACTGCCGGCTTGAACTGTCGTTAACCCGCTGACCCGCACGGCTCGCCCGCTCGACCAATCAGCGCGGCGCTGTAATTGCTTCGTCCGCTGATTGGTCAGCTGATACCCCGCGGGATCCGATACTGGCACGAGGCTCGTCAACACGTTTGTTCCGCTTATCGCCGCTGCCGCGCCCGGGTTACGCCCTTTTGTTAGGTTCCTTAACGGGTCTGGTAGTAGAAACTAAAAATTTTTTTTTTCATAAATTTATTGTAAAAATCTTTTTTGACGTGACAACGTCTAATAAATCGATGAACGCCGGCTGAACGCACGAAAAAGTGTCCCGTAACGCACACTATCCCGTTACGCTGTGTCCCGTTACGCTCATTGTACGCTTGCGCCGCATCTATCTCCCTTCCACTCGATTGGAACAACCATCGATTTGACTTTTTTGAGGCACATTAAACTTGAAACACTCCCATTCGTTTCCTACTTTTCCTATCATCGTCCTATCCTTAACAGAATAACACAGATTGGAAGAAGTTAAATAGCGAACATGTATACAAGTTATAGTTAAAATAATATCTTCGTTAAAGTAATAAACATATTTGAATTAATGAGTGCAAATAAAAGTAAATTTATCAATTAAATTGTAGATTTCATTTCACTCCTTCTTTTTATCCATACAAAATAGTGATAATTCAATAAAAATGATTCAATTTCATTCATAAAAGTATGCAATCATTTCATCAGTGTTTTGTTATGACGTTGTCACGTTAAGCTATCGTCCGTAAACCGACTTTACAGACAACCAATTTTTTTTCGACACTGTTCTTTTCACTCAGAAAGTAACGAGAATAGCTCCTGCATTGATGAGGCGTGCCTGTCCATCCTAGGAAAATAAAAACAAGCTAAACATAGCCGATTACCGGGTGTGTGAGTTATGCAACCACTCGCCAGCTGTGTGAAGCGGGCAGCGTGTGGAAATGCAGGCGTATTTGAACCAGTAGTCTTCAAATCCATAACTAGGGACATCTGTATTTCGCGAATACATTTCGTGTCAAGGTATTTCACAAAATACTGTAGCTTTTCTCCTGTGGTTATTGGCTGAGGTCGGTGAGAGGTGTCGTCCCGCTCTTGACGGGGCCAATAAGAATGTGGTAACCGTACAATTTGCCTCACAATTTGCCACGACTAGGGACTGGAAAAATTTGCGGTTTCAATGACCTTCAGGGTTGACTAAACAGTCCTCTGTATACTCGGGAAAATAACGCCAGTTCATTGGCTGCTGACTTGTGAGTCGTCACAACAGGCTTGCTTGTGAATCGATACGTCTTTGGTCGATGGTTTCTCATTGGCCCAGAGTTATCCAGATGACCAGTGAACCAATAGTAAGAGCAGCTTAAAGGTATATGTAGTTGAAGTTAAGCCTATCGCCGAATGAATCCGCGAATTTTTCCGGTCTCTAGCCATGACTCTTAGATAAAGCTACAGTGTTTTGTGAAATACCTTGACATGAAATGAAATCGCGAAATAAAGGTGTCCCTACCCATAAGAAAATAAGAACAAAGTAAACGCTGTCTGCAAGCCGAATTATTTGAAACAAAGTTAATATTATGTAATCATTAGGGGCAGGAAATTTTCGCGAAAAAATCTGAACGCCTACTAGACTGCATCAAGGTATACCCACACCAGCGGTTTCTTCCTTGTGATTGGCGGCCGTCTGCGAGAGAAGTCGTTGCCTTGTTTGCACGATCCACTAAGCGTCATAACGAGAAAGGATTTCAGTGTTGCCAACAGCACGAAATTTCAATGCGTACTCTTAGCCACCCGCGTACTCTTACCCACAGTTACCCTACTATAGGCCTACACTTTTAATATCCAATAATCGTTTTTGGGATAACTGTTACAATGCTTTGTTCAACGTTAGCTTTTCACGTCTAGAATAAAACATATAAATGTCCCTGAATTAAATAGATCATCTTCAAGTCATTCACACATATACACATTATACGAAGGTTCGTCTTATATTACTCTACTGACAATGTCTCATTTTTGAACTTTCTTTATTTCTACATTCCGTGTCCTGATAGGTCCAAATTGTCATAGTGCAGCATAACATAACTCACGGTACCTAATATTAATCCTTAGAGTAAGTTGACAATATCAAACAATTTCAAAAGTCTATGGTCAACACGAATAATTTGTTTAAATGAGGATGTAGTATAGTTGGCAGTAGTGTACGTTGCTGGTACCTGCTGGGAAGAAGCAAACAGGATACGTTGAAATGCCGGACTGAAACTTCACTTCGAGTGGGTCGGTGGTCCAGAGGTCAGGTGAAGGGGTTGAACCTACAGGGTTTTTTTTGAAGTGAAACTTCTCTGGCCGCGATGAGAGGGCAATTTCAAGGCCGAAGGTGAAACTTTGTTGAGAAACGTTTCTGACGCGAAAAGAACAGAGAATAGGTACTTGATCAAAGAGATATAAAGAGAGCACTATTCTATATAGGGGAGACCGGGGCTGGTTGTCACACTTTTTACAATTCAAATTTTTATTTCATTTTGGTAAGTAATAATGACGTGATCTTATAGGAAAACAAAAATATGAACTTTTTCACAGCTTATGAAAAATCAGCATCTTTCTGTGAAACTTTTAAGGCTAAGAAATTTTAATTTAAAAAAAAAATTGTGGCGTGTGACTTCCAACCCCGCCCTGGGGTTGTCCCAACTTTTTTAATACAAGAAAAATCAGAAAACACACAAAATTATGTTCTTAAAATAGTTAAAATAAAAGGTAAGGGTTTATTAAATGATCTTAAAACATTAAGCATGAATTATTTATGATTTGACTAAAATACATAATATTCCCACATTCCATATACTTATATTGTGAACATACCTACGTTGCTGGGCTCGTTTTCGTTCTCCTCTTAGTCCGATGATTCGTCCACGACAAAAAAAAACCGAAAGGAATAGATGAACGAAAGAATAATACAGAGAGAGTGCGCATGTTCTTGGTTTAGAAAATAGATGCAGGTATCCTATACAGTCAGCTATGAGTGCCTTGAATTTTATATTATCTTTGAAAGATTTGTGCAATGGGAGTGCATCAAGTCTTGAATTTTATATTTGCTCCCGGCGCGCTAACGTTCCTCCTTGTTCAACCAGCAGCGTAGAGAGCGCTGTTCAGACAGTGCCTGATTTCCCGCATAGATAGCGCATGAATTTCATATTTCATTCAGAGATTTGGCGTGTTCCAGATGGCAGAATTATTTGAAGAAAGAGTAACACGCACATTTTTTTCTTTATGGTGTGAGTATTTCAACAGGTAGTAATATTTATTATTAATTAACAATATAGGTAGTTTGATAAATAATTATTGATATCCTAAGCATTTATTTTGAATTGAGCAATAATTTTGTTGGTTCGTGTTTATTAATTTATTTTTATTTTAAACGAATATCTAATAAATACAACAAAAAAAAGGTTAGGATTCTTAAGTACTTGAAAAAGAAATAAAAGAAAAAAACCGCGCTGTGTTATTTTCAGGAAATTGTCTCCTCTCTCTCTCTCTCTCTCTCTCTCTCTCTCTCTCTCTCTTTCTCTTTGCCTTCTTACTTCTTACGATATAGGCTAATTAGGTACTAGTCGAGGTTCGAATTGCCAAAAACGTTTCACTTGTATCACGTGTCGGTATTGAGTTACACGCACCTTTTGTTTTTTCTGTGGTGAACGTTGCTGTGAGCCGGTTTCCAAATAAAGTTTACAGATTCATCCTCTTCTATTTGGAGAAAGAGCCATTCTTTTCACGCTGCAAGCTAGAAAACAACAAAATAGTTTTCCCGCATGCACTTATCTAAAACTGTTTAAGTTACTCTTTAATGTGACCTTTAACCAACACCCTACAACGCTTACAGTTGATACTGTTAAAAATTATAACTGGGTCATTGTTTTATTGACATACTGTATTTTTCTCTTTTAAAAAAAAATCTGAACGCCCATTAAAGACTGCAATAATTAAGGACCGGAAAAAATTCGCGGTTTCAATGGCCTTCAGGATAGACTGCACATTCCCCTGTACACTTGGGCAAATAACACCTGTCATGGCTGCTGACTTGTGAGTCTTCTCAGCTGGTTTGTCTGTGATTCGATCTTTCTTTGGTTGAGGGTTTATAATTGGTTGAGATTCGTCCAGATGAACAGTAAGCCAATAGCAAAATCATCTAAAAGGTATATGTACTTGAATTTTAGCCTATTGCCGAATGAATCCGCAAATTTTTCCTGTCTCTATTGATTTGTGTACCTGGAAGATGCTCACCCAATTACGAAATGGCCCTATTTATTCAGAATAATGCTACACAGGCACATGTTATTAATTCATAAACAAAGTGCATTACCTAATCTTCGTTGCGAATAAAATAAAAAAATGAAAATGCGTACGCTGAACTAACTTAAAATAATTACCGTTGAAATTGTTAAAGCACCTCTCTCGCTGTCACGGTAGTTTGTTGTGTATAGTACGGCACGCGCACCATAATTACGGCATGCCAAACGACCCTGCTGCCTGCGGGAAGCCTTTCACAGACGAGAGAGCCAAACGCCCGATCGTGCATCTTTTTGTTCATTATATATAAATATGGCGGTGTTGATAAAAGGATACTAATGATCAATTAGTAGATACCGGAAAAATTCACGAATTCATTTCGCGATAGGCTAAAATACAAATAGTTATACCTCAGTGCTGCCTCTGTTATTGGCTCACCACTCGCCTGGATGACTCTGGGCCAATGAGAAACGCCCAACCAAAGCTTTATAAGAATCACAGGCTGCTACGTTGGGACGTCTCAAAACACAGCAGCCAATAAGTGGGTGATATTTGACCGAGTGTACGTAAAACTGTGGAGTTCATCCTATAGCTACATTATAAATACTTTAAAACATTTTGGACTGTTGATTTGGTTGGGATAGCTACATTAAAGATACGGGAAAAAAACATGAACTTCTGGGAACTTGGGGGGGGGGGGGGGGGGGGATGTTTGTCTCTCTCGTCTGTGAAAAAGAAGGCTTCCCTCTGCCTGCAGTACTTCCACCCTTGCTGCTGCAGTGGAAAGTGTGGCCGCGCCGGTGAGGAAGGGTGGGGGTGGGGGTGGAGGTGTGGAGAGAATGCCCCGCCCCTCGCTCCCCTCCCCGGGCGCCGCGCGGCCTCGCGATTGGCCGGCGCGGGGCGCGAGGGGCGGGCCCGGCGCGCGCGGACGCTGCCGACCCTTGACAGGTCCCGGCGCGGGAGGGGAAGGTGACGGCGGAGGAGGGGAAGGAGCTTGGCGACGGCGCCGCGTGGCAGCGCTGGCAGTCGAGCGGCGGGCGGCGGACGGAGAGCAGTCGGAGCGCTGGCGCGGGCGAGTCCACAGGGAGTGAGTGATGCGCGGGGGTCGAAGCCGGGCGCGCTACGCCGGCGCGTGAGGGTGCCTCGCCAGCACCACGGCAGCCGGCGGCTCGGACCACGCCGCCGCGGCCCGCAGCATGCTGTACAACGTGCCCTACTACCACGGCTACTCGCCGCTGTCGTGCTACCAGGTCTGTGTCCGCTGCCGCTCACTGCGACACATCGGCCATACGGGCCCAGCAGAAGTAGCCGCTTTTTCTCGCACTGGGAATTGCTAGGGACCGGAAAAATTCGCGTGTTCAATGACCTCCAGGATGAACTCCATAGTTCTACGTACACTCATTGGCTGCTGTCTTGTGAGACGTCCCAACGTAGTAGCCTGTGATTCGATAAAGCTTTGGTCGGGCGTTTCTCTTTGGCCCAGAGTCGTCCAGTGTGAGTTGTGAGCCAATAGCAGAGGCAGCACTGAGGTATAACTATTTGTATTTTAGCCTGTCGCGAAATGAACTCGCGAATTTTTTCCGGTTTCTAGCGAATTGCAGGTTCACTGATATTATTACTTCCGGAGAAGTACCCCCCCCCCCCCCCCTCTCTTTTCACGCGTCCGCCATTTCCTGGCCATTGAAGACGAGCTCCGACAAGGCACGCCGAAACTTAACCGCGACCCAGTATCCACAAGTAGCTGCGGATACGATGACTCCAAATTAAATAAATTAATATTTAGTAAGTAGCTATATATTTTTTCTTCCGAAACTGACGACTGGCTGTGTAATGTGTGTGACTGGTCAGTAGTCTCCATCTTGGAAAAAAAAAAGAAGCATTGTAAATATTCCTTGCAGCACCTGTCAAAAAAAATTATCATCTTATCGTGAGTAGCATGTGGTTTGCTGGGGTTTTGCAGTCTTCATGACTGTGTAGACCAGTGTTTGGGTATCGATCGTAACACGAATATTCATTGATGGAATAGAAAGAGTTCCTAAACCGTCTTTCTAGCATTTTCTGTGATTCTTTTTTTGTTATTAGTAGGGATTATGAGAACGCGAAGACATTTTAGGTCAAGTTAGTTCACAAAACACTGTTTACTTATTCGTGCTATTTTTGTTAGTAGTTTTTAATATATATATATATAATATGTGTGTGTGGTTATATATATATAGTTAGTAGGTACATGACGTAGTTAATATAAGACGAATCACGAGCGTTCTGTAGGCTATTGTATTGTAACAGCTGCGTTCTCATTGGTCCACTCAAGGGTCATACAAACTACTCCCGCCGACACAGTCTATAAGGTGATACATTTGCAGAAACAAAGAGTATTTAACTTTTCCGTTATTCCTGCTTTAAATCATCGTGCCAAATGATGAGAAAAGACTAGGAAAGTTTGCGGATACGTTTAGCTACAAATTAACGCCCAAACTCTTGTAGGCCTGAATTTTAGCGACGCCTTCAATTGTACCTACTCTCGCTTGTTTTTTTGACAAACTCTGAGGTAGCCTGAACCTGTGATAAATCAGCAGTAACTGAACTGCTGAAAACACTTCACGAAGGTGTTTTAAATTCGACGCTCTATAATTAGAGACCGGAAAAATTCGCGGATTCATTCGGCGATAGGCTAGAAGTCAAATACATATACCTTTTAGATGATTTTGCTATTGGCTTACTGTTCATCTGTACGAATCTCAACCAGTTATAAACCCTCAACCAAAGAAGGATCGAATCACAGACTAAACCAGCTGAGACGACTCACAAGTCAGCAGCCAATGAACTGGCGTTATTTTCCCAAGTGTACAGGGGAATGTGCAGTCTATCCTGAAGCCTATTGAAACCGCGAATTTTTCCTGTCCCTAGCAATGCCTCTCTGCGCTAGGAAGTCAGCGCGACACTGTGAAAAAAAAAAAGGTTTGTACTTTTACATGGAGAAACCTTGGCAGCTCAGTTGCCAACGATGTCAGTTCTAAAACTGCAAAGCAGGGCTTTGCACCATTTGTCATTGTACAAAGCTTTAACTTGCAGTTTTACAAGTGATATAGTCAGCAACTGAGTTTCTAACGACTTTCCTTGTAAAAGTAGAAACCATTTTTTTACAGTGTTGATACGTGGTGTTGCGATTCAAACCAATAGGCCTATATTACGTAGAAGAAACAGCTTTTATTTGTATATTTATTTATACACGAGCAAAATTCAGCATTAGGCCGGTTTGCACTTTTTTTGTGTCTTTACACAGTACAAAAAAACACACTTAATTTAAAACGGAAAAATTTTAAACCACACTATAGACAACCATCTCAAAGAAACTTATAGTACTAGCGACTCGTCCTGACTTAGCCCAGATGCGAGCTGCTTATGTGGTGTCATTTAGATTTAATAAGTAACTATTTATAAGAATCAAGTTCTTGTAAGTGTTCCGTGTTTGCAAAAATTATATCCTACATACTAACACGTATTGCTCATAACTAAAGAATTTCTTTGTTAAGTTGGTTTAATATAATAATTAATTGGATACGGATTAATACTATGTTGGTCAAAATAGCTTCGCAAATAACGAATTATTTTTAACCAATTTTGAAAGATAAAAATGGTTACTGTGGGGCATTCTTAAAATACAGATATATCTATGCTTTCGCGGACATTTCTCTAGGTCTATTTAGGACATACAATTCTGTAGTACATTTGATCTAGGACTAAAGAATTTCTTTGTTAATTAAGTTGGTTTAATATAATAATTAATTGGATATGGATTAATACTATGTTGGTTAAAATAGCTTCGTAAATAAGTTAACTAATTATTTTTAACCAATTTTGAAAGATAAAAATTGTTACTGTGGGGCATTCTTAAAATACAGATAGGGCCTATATGCTTTCGCGGACATTTCTCTAGGTCTTTTTAGGACATACAATTCTGTAGTACATTTGATCTAAGTATCAGTCCTGTATAAGTCAGCGTAAGCCATGTAAAAATAATCTAGATATCTCTACTATACACACATAAACCTTTCGGAAGAAATTCTCTAAATGATGGTGGGAACCGCACCAAAATACATCGTGCTGCTTAGAAGAAGTAAGCGAACAGATGTGTGCGGATTGCGACTTTTATTTATATACAATTAATTTAAAATAATTCATTTCAAATGGGCTACTTATAAATAATTAGCGTCATACTTAAAGAGTTACATCTAAAAATTACGGTTGTAAAGTGTTGCTAATGCAGGCCTGCTTGTCCTATCACGCAGGTTATGCCGGACAGGATTAAAAATATACTGCGTGTTTTTTTGTACTGTATATAGAATCAATAGGTAAAGTTAGAATTTTAATAATTACAAATATGTTTTGTTTTGTCGATCCTACATCAGTTCGTAGGTAAAAAAAATCAGGTTCCTATATTATTCTGTAGTATTAAAACTTAAATCAAGCTTTAGGAAAAGTGGTATTTTATAAATATAAAAAAAACAGATTTTTTATAGTTTTACCCGTCTAAAATATGTACCACTTTCTGCATCATGTGAATTATTCTTGACTTAGGCTTCCAGGGTGATGGTTGCCTATGTTGATGTGGCAGGGTATCTGATGTTTACTGGCCTGGAGTACCGAAACTAATTGTTCCGTGGAAGGTTAGCGTCTCAAAAAATGCGTGGAATGTGAGTTTATGCCCTTTCTTCTCCCGAAAATGTCTCCTGAAATTGGGATCACCTGGGTATCTCGCCGGAGAGATCTGTTGTAGACGACGAAGCGTGTGTTGTTTTTTTTTCACTACAACCTTTGGAATAAACAAAAAAAAATGTGTCAGTCATTCGATCTTTTTTGAAATAACTTGGTCGGTGTAGGCCTACACTTTGCAGGTAAAAGTTTACGACAAATAAAGTCCTTCGACTTGATGTCTTAAAAGAAGTGAGATACCAACCAAATATCGCTGTAAAAGTAGTCGATCTACGTCTGTAACATTATCGAAATTTCACTTTATGGAATCACTAGGTCCATACTTAAAAAAAGAAAAGGAATTGCGACAGCAACAAAATATCTTGATTGATGTTCACTCTGCAAATATTTTGCGAGTAGAATTATTTTGTAGGCATGACAAAATTGTTTAAATAGTGACAGCAAAATTGTTATTTATTATTTATAAATAGTTTATGAAAACTAAATTTCATGGAAATACTTGAATTTTATCTGTTCAGTGGCGGCCACAAACTGTTTTTTGGCATTTGGCAGTGGAATGGCCCCAGGCCTGCCTGCATATCACATGAGTAGGGTTTTAAAAAGTGTTCGTTAGAAAATTATATTATCTTCATTTTTTTATACTGTTCATAGCTACCTGCGTACTTTTACATGGCAAGTAGGCCTACTAAATATTAGCTTGCTAATTGGTAACGGTATGTAAAATATATTATTGCGACAGACGGACGACTAAAAATGCGTGTAGGTCTAAAGGTTTCTTTAGTTCAGAGAGGCTGTTTTCAATATGATTTCAAAGGCACGGTTGTTGCTTTGTTCGTGAATTAGATTCATCCCGAATTTGTAAGTAAAATAGGGGCTAAACTTGCAAAACAACTAAATTATTCAAGATAATGACGGGGATATGAAGTCCAAAAGTGTGACGCAATCAAATAAATCCATAAAGACATAAAAGTAGTTGGGCACACGCTAAAACCAAATTTTGGTAGCACCCAACATACGTTTAGAAAGAAGGAAAGCCCTACCTATTTTTATATAGACCTACTTTTTTTCTTGTATTAGTGGATGAGGAAAGTATGTGAAAATTATTGCAACTAAGAGCAATTTTAATTTTAAAAACTGTTAAAATACTTAATTTAAAGCCAGTTAATAGTAATTTTATATTTTTTCAGTGAAATTTAACGTTGTTTTTTTTATAGTATTTTAGATTTGTGTTTGGAGTGATACGCATGGGAATTGTGGCAGATAAATAAATAAAATTTAAAGCTATTTCAAAAGTGGTGTTAAATATCCCTACATAAAATGCACACTATTCTGGTCGCGAGGGGTTTCATGTAAGCCAATCAGCGTAGCCGTAGCACTTGATGGCGGAGTAGGTGCGTCGTGAATGGTAGATTTTTAATACAGTGAATTCTTATCAGTGGCTAGCTATCACGTGTTATTCCGCCGCGTGTTAAAAACCAACCCGTTGTCTACCTGCGCGGGTATCACTGTTTCGAAAACGTGAAACTGAGGAATGTTAAGAGAAATATTTCAATATTTTTGTGCTTTCATCATTTGTGGGGGTTTTGTCGTTCTGTTTGTCCATTTTTCTTTGTTTTTCTTTGTTTGTTGACCATATTCCTGTTATGGAATATTATGAGGTGTTTATATCCTGTTGACAACAGCAATTTTTTGCTTAATTTGTGTTTTTGTCTTTTGGTTTTTTGTAGTTTTCTTATACAGACATACATATGCTCAGCAATGGCGTATGTCCAAAAGCTTACATCAAGTCATGCACTCCCATTGCACAAATCTTTCAAAGATAAGAGAAATATAATTTTGCTGTATTGCATTTTATGTCCATGGCCGGTAACACTAGACATGTAGAATAGTTTTATATGTATTTATTTCCTATAATTATTGTCGTAATAGTTTTTTAAAAAAATACGCTTGAAATTATGTGTGTGTGTATGTATGTATGTATATATATATATATATACATATATATATATGCTATGATATATAGCTAGGTACACGCGCAGAATGTCTGTCACTATAAAGATGTAGGTATATATTTTAAATTTTAAGTTTAAGTTATTCTTAAAAAATTAAAACATATTAGATTTTTTTCCTTATTACATATTAACTTATATGTAGTTAGAAATAACCCCTGATTTGAGCATGGCATTTAGAGTAGTACTTTTATTAGTTTATTTAAGAATACACACCCTGAGTAAATTTTTTCAGTAGGCGTATGTATGCTACTCATTTTTTTTTAATTTTATGTCAATGATAGCAGTATTTTTTGGTATTTGGAATGTTTTTATTTTAAAACTCAATATTTTTTGTAATTTTTTCATACGCATTTAGCTGTGTATTAGGTACATTTAATATAGCTATGTAAAATAATTCCCAAAATGATGAGTGTAAAAAAATCCTGTACCTAATAATAAAAAATAATAAAACTATTCATTATTTTCATTAAGAACTGAAGAGTTGCAACGAAACTTAAAATTAATTATTTTTAAACTTATTTAGTAACGAAAACGATATCACGACAGAGTACTTCAGAAGTTTTATGCAAAGTACACTGTCTCCTTGTATTTACTACACAAACCTTTATTTTATTAGTATAGGTATTCTGTAATTAGTTTCAGTGCTTTTTAATTTATTTTGCATCTTTGTATTACTATTAATAATTATATTCTACTCTGATGTTATACCTTTGAAAATTCTAGTACCAATGTTGATATTTCATTTGTTACTAGCTAGCGCCCAGAATGCGCTGCAAAGCCTCTTTTTAATTATTATTTTTTAGTTTGTGCACACATATATCTCACTTTATCTCTCTGTAACTCTATATATATCTCTTAATATCTAAGCTCACTGTAAACAAAAATTCAGAAAAGTTATTATCTTAACAGTCATAAACGAGTATATAGCCTACCTACTAAGAATACTCTTATTCATACATAAGTAGAAACGCTATTTTCAAAAAAAAATCTAGATATTCATTTATACAACACAAGAAACTCCAATAAATTGAGGATAACAGTTCATAATACCAGTCAGTATGAAAAGGGCACACAAATTACATAGGCATAAAAATTTACAACTTATTGCCACAAAATGTCACAAATATAACCGATTTATTAATATTCAAAAGAACAATCAAACAAGTTCTGTTATAACATCCTTCCTACTCTCTGATAATTTTTTGACCTAATAACAGATAAGAAAACTAAACTCTGGTAAATATTGTTTAAATCCATCACAAAACGAGGAGAAAAATATTGAGTTTTGTAAACTAACTCTTCGCTCTGAGCCTTAGACTTGAGTTTATACCATTTCTTATGTACCCATGTTTTTTTTCTCTCTTTCTTACTATTGAAATGTAAAAGTACTCTGTAATATTTAGTTTTTGTGGTTGAACAGTATGTTTGTATATATGTATATATTTGTATTAATTGACTTGTTCTATATCCCGAAGTCTTTACCTCCACATGGGATCTACAGATCAAAAACTGAATAAATAAATAAATAAAATATAACTTTATATTCATCTCTCCATATCTTTCAATCTCCCTCTCTCTTATTACATGTAGCTTTATATCCATATGTCTATATCTCTATATATCTATATCTCTATATATCTGTCTATATAAATATAGCTGTATAATTCTCTATATCTTTAATCCTTTATTTTTTCTGTTTTATATGTATCTTCTCTATGTATATATAGTTATATTTCTCTTAATCTATATATCTATATCGCTCTCCATCATTCTGTATTTCTCTATCACTCTATCTTTATATCTTTCTATCTCATTCCGTCACTCTCTGCCTCTTTCTTTCTCTCACTTTCTCAATATCTATTTCCCTTTATCTCTCTTTCGATTCGCACGCCGCCATTATTAATCGGGCCATAGAAAAGAGGAACTGATAAAGTACGTACTGGTAACTATCCGACACTACTCGCGCGCCACCTTAATGTTTTTCTTTAAGGGTTGGTATTATCGAAATCTCACCTGAACAGTGACTTTCCACGTGTTTTAAGCATGGAGGTAAGAAGTAAGGTGTATTCAATCTTTGCCATTTTAAAACTTGAAGTCAAAATGAGAACGACCTGTAACTTTTTTTTTTTGCTTCTGCATAGCAAAACAATTTTTGGTTATACCTAATGAAGTTTAACCTTAATTTCTTTCAGATGTGTTGGTATTGTGTTTCTTTAGCAATATTCACTTCATGATGGCATATTTACGATTCTTCCTAGCGAGTTTATTTCAAGCTATTAAACACTTTTATAGCATATGAGCCTTTATACAGCTACTACTTGAGGTACTTCAGAACAGACAACCATTTCATAGATTAATACTTCCATGGTTTCAAAGGTCGGGAAGCCTAAGACGTACATAAAGTTTTGTCCCTGCCCGAACACGCCCGAATATTCACCTTCGGCCAACCTCGGTTTTATATATATATATATATATATATATATATATATATATATATATATTTCTCTGTTTATTTTAATGTAGCTATACTAACCTAACTAACTGTCCATAGTGTTTTAAAGTGTTTTAATGTAGCTAACCTAACCGACCACTTTTAATATTTGAATTCATTTTTCCTGCGCAAAAATAAAACAAATCCCGAGGATGGCAGAAGGTGAATATTCGGGCGTGTTCGGGCAGGGACAGAACTTGATGTAGGTACATCTTAGACTTCTCAGGTTTCAAAGGTCAAGCGTGCAAAATTTCATATAGAGCGGATGAACGATGAGTTATTAATGAGATAATGAAATTTCATCATGAATAAATAAAATATGCATTAAGGTTTGGTTTTATCAGAATCTCACATAGACAGAACGATAGTTACCATTACAGTGATTTCCTATCCAATACAGTCAAATGTTTCGTTCCCGCCAATAATAAGATATAGCCTACCTACGTGATTTTTATTTTTGTTTATTTTTTTTTTTCCAGTTTAAGATGTTGCCCATAAATTTATTTTCCCGTATAAAACGATGTATTTTAAAGTTGAAAACCATTATTTGTCGTGATATTACCTATAGGATGAACGATGCGAGAGTGTTTATAAGGCGAACACACAAACATTAATTTTTATGTATAATATTGTAAGAAGCCTACTTAAAACCAAAGAAAATTAATTGTAGTAGTTCCTTTGTAAAATTTAAAATTTGTTAAATTTAAACTAGACATTGCCGACGACAGTACAAAAAAAATAGCCAGTCATGGGGACTGTCAACAGAAGTGAAAACTTAAAACTTTGTTTTTAAATGTGTAATATGACATCATTTCTACGTCAAATCTACGTAAGAAAATGATTTTGGTGTTATATCAGTACGATGTCAGCATGATCATTTATCCTTACGTCATTTTTTAGTCACAACAGATGTCAGAGGTATGTAAAAATTACGTAGAAATTAATTACCTAGCTATGACTTACCAGTGATGTCAGACCTAGGTCATGTATTCACGTGGTCAAATTAACTTCACTTACTGCTACTACAGCATGTCGGTGATGCGAACTCACAAGATTTTACCCATCCAAAAAAAAGTCCAACACGCACATGATACAGTCGAGTATGTGCAATGTATTAGTGTATATATGCGTATACATGTGCGTCGCCAGCCTGGCGCAACACGTCACTAGCATGTCGGTGACGCGAACCCATAAGTTTTGCCCCTACCAAAAATCGTTCAACGCGGCTAAAGAAGTTTTCTTTTCAAAAAATGGATGATATTAATTTGTTTTTCTGCGTTTTTTCCTAATTAGAGGGAACAGAATTCAAATTAAGAGAACCGCAAGAAGATTTTCGTTTAGAAAAAGCAATGACATGTTTACCTTAATGTAACGTGGGCATGCTTGTAGCGTGTACGTAATAGAGATGCATTTACTTACTAATGATGCTTGGGTGTTGGATGAGTGTTTAGGGGAGATCTCTCGACTTGACATGTGTTTATCGTCTGTAAACTGTCGCATGTGAATAGTCATTGAGATGTGGCCCAGTGATGTTTGTTTCAGTACCTACATACAAATGTCGCATTACTATCGTCCCAAGAAAACTGACGCCGTAATCAGTTAGTTATTTGTTTCATTCGTGGACGTTTATGTATATAACATCCAATCTTCGTTCGATCCAGTTCATAACGCGTTGGCCTATAGGTATATCACTTAGGCATACGAAGATGTTTAAAATGAATGCGATATTCTTTTGCCGTTGTGGATTGTTAGTTTTATACTTAATGGCCTCCTTAAATTATTCTGCTTTAAGAGAAAAAAATAAAAATCAAGCCCATTCTAAATATTTTAGGCACTCGAGTTAATTCTGTTAGCTCCGTGGTAAGATGCTCTTACATATGAATTAGGACTATTTGCTATAATTAGGCTAACAGTTAAATGCTGAAATTGTTAAAGAAAGTTCCAAAATGAAGTTAAAATATTTAGTTTATCCTTTGTTAATGTTTTATTAGGCTTAATATTTGCACACAATTCTGCAGTAATGTGATTATTTTGCTGGCTGTTATTTTTACAGATGCTGTAAAAATATATATAGTTATTAGGTAGGTTATTGATCTGAAATATACAATATAATTTTCAGTTGAGCTTGTGAAATGCTACATCTTAATGTTATTTGGCAATTTACTCAAATAGTATTACAATAATAAGATACACTTTCACTGTTAAGTAATTATTTATGGCGTTGTAAGATAATAAAAATTACGCAGCTGCAGCTATAAGCATAAATATTATCAAATAAATAACCATGTCGCTAAAAATATCCCGTGTTCGTTAATTTACATACAATGTTTATTGTCCTTTTATCGATTAAAATGTTCCATGTAGCGTGTTTAGGCGGTTTTTAGTGACAGTTTTACATGCAACCACAAAAATCATACCCGATTAAATAGTTTTTTTAGAGACATAAAAATGGTTTCGTTCTTTTGTTGAGACAAGTTTCAAATGTCATGCGGAAATGGTGGAACCTTTGCATAAAGAAAAAAGAACTTGTCGGGCATCGTATTGACTATTATTATTTCCGTTAACTATAAATAAGTTACACTCCATTAAATAAAAATCACCTGTTTTTTTTCAGCACGATGTTTTCATAATCCGGTTTCCGTGTCTAAAACGATGGTTAAATTTTGTAACAAAATATTTGTTTACTTAGTTTTGAGTATTAATTATTTAATTTGTTTTTTGCCGTGAATTCACCCGGAAATAACGTTATAAAATGTGTCAAACCAATTGAAAGAAATAATTTCAATGTGTTTTGTATAATCATGAAAATTTTCTCGTCGTATATTGTATAAAATAGAATTTGGAATGTTATGGCGTGTGTTTATTAAGTATGGTGGACATTGTATGCAGGCTATACATAGCCAAGCCTGGTATTTAAACGCCCTGAGTATACTCCAAAGGCATTAATTTGAACTCCATATGATGCCACGGAATGTTTATTGTAAATGATTTAACATATTGATTTTGGTACGGACTTCAGTATGGGCGGCTATTTAATGTGCACAAAAAAAAATGTTTCTGGACGTAGAAACGGACTGTTATCGTTTTGTGAACTGTCCAGTTCGTACTGTTTGCAAGTGTAACAGATACCTACTTGTGATAATTTTGCTGAACCCTGGTTGGACCTTGATCTTCCCCCTCCCCCCTTCCCCACATCCCTTCCCCTATGCTATTCACCTACATACGCAGCGGTACAGGCAATGCGTGGGAATATCACGAGGAAAAACCAGCTGGTGCTGCATTCTCTGTAGTCGCATGTCGTGCCTTTGCATCCTACACTGAAAGAACATATTCGTAAAATTACATTTACAAAGGTTTAGTAATTTTACATTCTTTAATTAATTAATTTCATTTATCGACTTTATTCGTGAAGACGTTTAAGGCCCCCGCCTACCCGGGCACACACACGGTGCGCAGAGCTTCAGGAAAAACAACGCGATTTCAAAACTACTCAAGATATCCGAGTGGGGTCTGCTTACGGAAAGCATTCAAGAGTTCGCTGAGGCCCGAAAAGTACTTTTGATTTCGGATTAAGTTTTTAAACTGTAGTTTTAAGAGGAGTTAAAATGGCTAAAACGCATGTTTTCAGAGTAATTTTTAGGCGTAAAAAAGCACTTAAGGGACTTGCATTACACCTTTATCTTCATTTATCAGCCATAAATTGTTACAGTCGCCGCTCAAATTTCACAGTTGTCCTGTGATGAGAAAACTGCGCGCCAGTCCAGAGGAGACACCGCGCTAGAAGCACCAGCGAGCGTCGCGCTTATCATCCCGCCTCACTAACACACACACACACCCCTGAGGAGGCGGGCCCCTTAAGGCGATACGCCTTTATTACACTTAACTAAATTAAACAAAATAATAAAGCCTAGTAAAATAATACTTGATATAAAAAAAAGTTGGATGTAAACTAAATATACACAGATAAAAGATAAACAAAAAACTAATTTGTATTTAACTCTAAATTGGCATACACTCCTGCTGAAATGTTATTTTGTAAAACTAGTACATTTCGAGTAATTTTACACAAATTTTTCTAGAATAAGATATTGTTTTAGAGGCTTCAGTAAAACAAATACACGAATGTTCATATTTGATTACAATAACTAACGTGTGAAACTTCACATTTTGGATGTAGATATATGTGAAATGACACATACATTAAATGTTAAATTTATCAGTTACCAATTTTTATTGAGTAAACTGTACTTGCAGGTACAAATTTGTAATAATTGACCTATAAATTCGGAAAAAATTTCTAATAATCATTAAGAAAATTACCAATTGATACAGTGATTGATTCAATCGATTTCAGTTCTTGTTTTGAATTTTGGTCGACGCAAAAAAAGGTAATTTTAGCTTAAAAGTATTTATTTAATAGAATATGGCAAAAGCCTAAATTGGCTGAGATTCCTCATATACTAGCTGCCAGTAAGCCGCTGAAGTCATATTGGCATCCACCTTGAAAATCTGTAATATTGACTGAAGTCATCAGGTACAAAGAGACTGAAGTCATCAGTCTCTTCGGGAACAGATGTCAGATGTCAGACGTCGGGCAACTGTTGTCACTGGAAACCTTCTGTATTCTTTGTTTTGCCCGTAGTAGGGCCTACTTGTTTATCTTCATCGTTGTGTTTATGTGTTTGCTGCGTTGTCCAGGTTTGTTGTCTGCCTGCTTTTAATCTGTCTCATCGTTGTTATCCCACTGTGTTCGTCTGTGTTGTTATATTATTTTCGTTATATTATTTTATGCATGACTAAGTTCCTTCAACGGAATTCTTTTGCTGTCTGATATTTACATGTTGAACATTTTTGTGTTATCTTTAAAATATTTGTGCAATGGGAGTGCTTGACTTGATGTAAGTTTTTGGACATACGCCATTGCTAAGAACCTTTTCTGTTGAAGAAAAACTAATAAATAAAATAAATAAAAATACCCAAAAAAGACAAAAAACTAAGCAAAAAATTAATATGGTCAACAAACAAAGAAAAACAAAGAAAAATGTATTAAGAGAACGAAAAAAAAAACAAATGATGACAACACAAAAATATTGAAACCAAAATAATTCAGCACAACAGTTGAAACGAGACAAAAAAACACGACAAAACGAAAAGACAAACAAATACAATAGTTTTACCAAAACAGAAACAAGCGACGTTTCGGGAACTGCTATCTGCTCCCGTCCTCAGGCAGAGACGCACATGGTACGGAAACACAGGTGCGACTGAGAAGGGGCTGGAAAATGAGGGTATTTATCAGAGAAAGGGCTACATCTTGCTCAGCCAATGACAGACGAGCTGTCTCCCCATTGGCTGTGCACCATGTAGTTAAAGCGGATTGGTTATGGTGGGTTAAATATTTGCTATTGTTTTGTGCTGCAGGGATGTTTCTCTCTTTATCAAAGGGATCCACATATTTTTTAATTCAATGCTCTGCTGGCTGAAAATATTTTTATTGCTAATAATGAAGGCTGATTCTTTGATTTTCCTTTTTATTTTATCGGATTCCTGTATGAGTGGTGTGGAGTCTTCCCAGAGAATTTTGTGGCTATTTTCCCATGTATGTTCAGCAAGTCTGGATTTTAGGGTTTCACCCTTCTTGCAGTTGTTTTTTCATTTTGGTCCGTGCTGTCGTTGTGTTGTCCGTAATACTTGTTTGGTTCCATCGTTGGTTTCCGTTTGTCCGACATCAGCTGATTCAGTCTTGTTTTCTGTAAATTTTTATCTTCATATTTATTTATTTTATTATTTATTTTCGGGATTTTTCCATGATAAACATTGCAAAACTGCAATGGCGTATGTCCAAAAAAAACTGCATTAAATCAAAATTGCCCATTGCATTAATTATTTAAAGAACATAATGATGTTATTCATAATTGATTAACAAAAATAAGGCAATCAACAAATAAATAAATAAATATTTGTAGTCACAGTGTCTAATAATTTAGTGCAGGGTGGGAATATTAAAACTCTTGAAATAATGCCTATAACTCAAAAACTACGATACTTTTTAGTTTTTTTTATTATTTAGAATTGTAATTAATTAATTAATTGGTATACCAACTATTACCGGATTTACGTTGATTTCTGGGACATTCTGTATAGGCCTACACTCTTAAAACTTTTCTCCTTCAATTAACAAAGAGCACCGTTTAGTACTACCATGAACATTTTTTTGTAGCGGCACAGTTAGTTTCATGTTAAATTAACAAATCTACAAATAGCCTATCTGTAATATTTCATGGTTATTCCAGTTTCATTTACAAAAAAAATACCGTAAAGTTTTAGTCGTATACTTGAGGTAAGTACATTCTTCGCAGGAAAGTACGTAGATTTGCTATAATTTAAACTGTTTACTATCTTGTTGTTATCCGCTAAATCAACTGCGCTCTGACGTAGATGTTTTCGGGTCACAGGAATGCCAGCTGTGGGGAACTTTATCCAATAGTCGCCTTACAACGCAGCCATTAAAATAGTTCGGAGCTTTTGTTCGCGGCTACAGCCGTAAAAAGCGTTAACACGCTTTTCATCTTCCCCCCCCCCCCCCCTACCCCGGGTCAAAGACGTGTGAAGAAGGTTTTATTAATCCAGTCGTGATGCTCGACTGTAAAGCGGTTTATGGACATCAGGGTTGGCGACAGTCAATTTTTTTTATCAAGGTTCTATCTTCTTTTTTTTTAATTGTTTGATGGACCAGTAAAATCCTGAAATCATCGAATAATAAATTACGACGAAAAATCTTAGGTAATAGAAGGATTTTGTAGGCTATTCGAGGAAAAATATTTTGAGGAAGAGAAATAATTCAGTAATTCAGACATCAGCACCTGTGTAGTTGACAAGAACTACACATCACTTATCTCAACAGGCGATATCAAAGACATGTTTGTATTTACCTCCGGTTACAGTTTTCGGCGAATGTTTGTTTAGCACTTCTGGAAACATTTTTATCACAAAAAAAAAAAGAATTGTTTGTATGCCTGACATGTAAATGTAGGTAAACATGATTATTCAAAAAATAAGAAATGAATGGGTGTGTTTTTGACGTGACAACGTCTAATAAATCGATGAACGCCGGCTGCACGAACGAAATAGTGTCCCGTAACGCACATTGTCCCGTTACGCTGTGTCCCGTTACGCTCATTGTACGTTTGCGGCGCATCTATCTATCTTCCACTCGATTGGAACAACCATCGATTTGACTTTTTCGAGGCACATTAAACTTGAAACATTCCCATTCGTTTCCTACTTTTCCTATCATCGTCCTATCCTTAACAGAATAACACAGATTGGAAGAAGTTAAATAGAAAACATGTATAAAAGTTATAGTTAAAATAAGCTGTTCGTTAAAGTAATAAACATATTTGAATTAATGAGTGCAAATAAAAGTAAAATTATCAATTAAATTGTATATTTCATTTCACTCCTTCTTTGTATCCATACAAAATAGTGATAATTCAATAAAAATGATTCAATTTTATTCATAAAAGTATGCAATCATTTCATCAATGTTTTGTTATGACGTTGTCACGTTAAACTATCGTCCGTAAACCGACTTTACAGACAACCAATTTTTTTTTCAAACTTAAATATTAGTGAATTTAACTCTAATGCTATTTTATTCCTGACTCTTGAAATCCAGGTTCGAGTATACGAGGCACTCTTTGTAAGAACCGAATACGAGATTAGGATTCTAAAAAAAAAGTGTATTCGACCCATCATTGTGTTTTATGTTTTCTGTAAGCTTATGAATAGTTCGTTCTGTATCACGCACTGCGATTCTGCAGCTTGCGTAAATACGTGACTTGTTATTCGCTAGAAAACAGGTGTCTGCGAATTTAATTGCATTGTAAAATTAACTTTAAATGCTACTTTTGCTTATGTCGAGAATAAAAATTTTTAAGGTTCAAACTTTTTTAATTTTAGAGGCGATTAATGTTAGTTTTTTCTTTACAAAATCAATATAATTCCAAACTAAATTCCGAAAATATTGTATGGTTACATTATGACATTTATTCAAATAACATTATGTGTGAAGATGTGTTTATAAAAATTATTTCTAAATGGATATAGTCTTACAATACATTTTTAATTTTTTCGCACACAGTAATACTTTCATAAAATTAAAATGTATGTTTTACCTAAAATGTATTGCTTTATGTTAAAAACGAATCGGAAATATTTCACAAACACTTTGCATTCTTATATTTGGCCAAAAGAGCAAGCAAACTTAAACACTTGGTTAAAGTGTAATTTTAGACTAATAGTTAAAAAAAAAGTTTAAAGCTTGGTGTATAAGCACAATGTTTATTGCATAAAAGTTAAAAAAATACTTTGATTCTATGCTCAGTAATTTTTAATACAAGAAAGCTTAAATTTCCCGAGGAAAAATTGAAAATGATAAATATCTGCGACTGAAAAATAAGTAGCTCTGTTCAGATCTGAAATTATAATTTCAATACAAAAATTCAGTGATAAAGAAAATCACAACCAAGATGGTGGCTGCAACACTAATATGCAACCAATAGGGTACAACTTCGTGAGTAAAAACTAACATAGGCTTATTTATTACACTTAAAATGTGTGCATGCATTTTTAGTTTAATGTCCTTAAGACTAGAAGCACAGCAACTGACCAAAGAGAAGTAAGGCTAGTGTTCACGTGTTCACTGCAACAAAACTTATATATATATATATATATATATATATATATATATATATATATATATATATATTAGTGAATATATACTTAGGTCCTTAAAAGGTAATTTCTATCGTTTTAATACAAAAAGCACTCCAAATATGATATGCTTGTATAACTAGGTTAAGAACTTATATAGGTCACAAAAAACAAATAAGTACTACACAAAGCACTAGCCAGGCATTTAAAATGCGGTGATTAACTTTCCCGCAATAAGACACGGCTATTAAATGGCATTTACACAGCCGGTCGTGCGAGTGTTTCAAAGTTATTTTCCGAGCGACCTGAATAGTTTAAGCACCAGTAGAGTAATTCGGGGCAGTTAGTGCCATTATTGCAGGCAGTTTAGGTGTTGGGAAGCCCATTCCAAGCAAACTGCATTATTCCCGCTTACTACGTAAGTAGTTAATTTTTTCCATTCAGCTGAGATAACAGCGGAGGAAGAACTAGACAATTGCCCCAGTTTACCTTTTGTTTTGAAGAAAGGCGTTAGCTTAAAAGAACTGTAGGAAGACTTATCATTTTTTATCATGTCTCAAAGCTCTCACTAGGCCTATCCTGTCGTTGCAGAACCTTTGAATGACATAGGCCTACGTTTCTTAAGAAGACTCGGTATTTTATTCCTGTTTTAAAAACGCACATTTTATACTAGTTCTTAAAGCAAATTTAAGGCTCGGATTCATCCGTTTTGGTGGATTTATTTCTGCTAATTTCAGATACTTATGAAGTAAAAGTTGTAAGCGTAAACCAGCTGTGTGGAAATACAGAAAATTAACTTAAATATTTCCATGACTTTTAACAAACGATAAAAAAATTGTCATGGCCTAAAAACTTTTGAAACCAATAATGCGTGTTTTTCTTACTTTCTCCTTAATTAAGTCGACTTAACGGCTGTCAATAGCACGAGTGCGCATGCGTGGTGGATGTAAGTAAGTACACAATATTATTTCTCGTATTCGTTTCACTCCAGGATAGACTTTACATTCCTATTGTTTCAGTGGGAAATGCATACAGGTCCGGAAAAAATAACCCAAATTAATTGATTAGAATATTTATTGAAGTGAAAACTTCTATAGGAAGGTTTGGATAGCGAAGTAAATTCAATGTTAGTCGTCATGGACATGGTCACGTGACATGTTAATTTTTTTTATATTTCAAGGATAAAACTTAATTTATTCTATTTTTAAAGATATATGTTTTTAATTTTACCTTTATTTTCCAAGGAAATTTGAGCGTTATTGTGTTGTACATATTGCGAATATTGGATATTTTTTAGCAGGTAGTTAAGTTAAAGTTATGTTTTTTTTCTTTTGTTTATTTATTTACAATGTGAATTTCTTCAAATGTCAGGTTATTGATTTATTAGAGATAATGTTGATTATTTGTAGATTTAAGTTAATAATTTTTTATTCTTTCAATAAAAAAACTTAATTTCTTCTAGTTTTAAAGTTATTATTGGTAGGAGCAAAAATTATGGGTTTGCGTCACCGACATGCTAGTGATATATAATGCCACAATCATTTTCTTGCGTACATTAGACGTAAAAATGATTTCAAATTACACATTTAAAAACAATATTTTAAGTTTTCATTCATGTCGACAGTCCCCATGACTGACTTTTAGTTGTTTTTTTATCAACTATTATTTGCACTTTTTCCTCAGTTATTACAATCTGAGTGACAGTCCGCAAACTCTCCCCCACTGAAGCTTGGTTCGACAGTGGCTCTCTCTTTCTACTGTTGGACTCTCTACCTCGCACCGCCTCGTGCCACTAACTCGTCCGCCACTCGTACAACACCGTGCCCGATGCTCCGAAGTTCAAACGCTATTCTCGTCACTCGTCGCCCACTATCGCTCGCCAAGCGGGTCACGCGCCCTCTTCCCCCCCCCCCCCACCCAACTGCTGCTCGCAGGGACTGAAAAAAAAATTGGTTGTCTGTAATTTATGTTTACGGACGATAGTTTAATGTGGCAACGTCATAACAAAACATTGATGAAATGATTTGCTTACTTTTATGAATAAAATTGAATAATTTTTTATTCAATTATCACTATTTTGTATGGATACAAAGAAGAAGTGAAATGAAATCTACAATTTAAATGATAAATTTACTTTTATTTGCACTCATTAATTCAAATATGTTTACTACTTTAACGAAGAGATTATTTTAACTATAACTTTTATACATGTTTGCTATTTAACTTCTTCCAATCTGTGTTATTCTGTTAAGGATAGGACGATGATAGGAAAAGTAGGAAACGAATGGGAGTGTTTCAAGTTTAATGTGCCTCGAAAAAGTAAAATCGATGGTTGTTCCAATCGAGTGTAAGAGAGATATATGCGGCGCAAGCGTACAATGTGCGTAACGGGACAATGTGCGTGACGGGACATTTTTTCGTGCGTGCAGCCGGCGGTCATATATTTGTTAGACGATGTCACGTCAAAAACTCGAAGCTACGAGAACAGTGGCGTCCCAGTTACGCCACTTCGCGCGACCGCAAACGGCGTTCCCAAAAAAAAAAAAACAATTCGCAGAACCTTCCGGAGGGACAGCAAGGCAACCGGACTCCAATGGAGTTGTTGTCAGAAAGTGCCCTGCTAATGGGAGGTTCTTGTAGTTGTAGTTGCAAGAAGAGGGTCGTGTGCCACTTGTATCGCGCCCCCTCCAGGAGGAGGCGGGGTTGTCCGGCCGGACCTGCTCTCTAGCAGCCTCGCAACACTATGTACAGGTTGTCCATAAAAATATGTCCCATTTTCAATTATATATTATGACAATTTTAAATCAGACTATTTACGATAAATCGTACATCAAATTGAAGGTAAACTAACCTGGTTTTTCTTACAACTGTTCAAATTTCGCACCTTTAGTTATACGGCACACATCCAACCTAAAGTCCAATTCTTCCCACATTTTGGTTAACACGTCCGTAGTAATGGAAGCAATAGCTTCTTCAATGCTGTGTCTCAACTCCGGAAAATCATTAGGTAGCGGCGGAACGTATACAAGATCGTTTATAAAGCCCCAGAGGAAAACAAATCGCATGGCGTTATGTCAGGTGACCGTGGAGGCTAGCGAGAAAGAGCTCTGTCGTCTCGACCATTACGACCAATCCAACGGTCAGGAACTTGGACAGTTAAACTTTAAACGAAACACACGTTAGCTGAAAATGTTAGATTCACTCTGAGAAAATTTCAGAACACGAAAAAAAAAGAAAAAAAAAGTTTACGCTCAGAAGTCGCCATTTTGCGTAGTAGGTGGCGTTGCGAGCGAGAAAACAACAAAGCAGTACTCGCGCATGCGCTATAGTTAAGAGACCGGAAAAATTCGCGAACTCATTTCGCGATAGGCTAATATACAAATAGTTATACCTCAGTGCTGCCTCTGCTATTGGCTCACCACTCACCTGGATGTCTCTGGGCCAATGAGAAACACCTGACCAAAGCTTTATCGAATCACAGACTGCTACGTTGGGACGTCTCACAAGACAGCAGCCAAGGAGTGGGTGACATTTGACCGAGTGTACGTAGAGTTGTGGAGTTCATCCTACAGGTCATTGAACCCGCGAATTTTTCCGGTCTCTAGCTATTGAGTTACTCTTTAATTGTGACCTTGACCCAAATCCCTGCAACGTTAACAGTCGACGCTGTTAAATTTATAACGGGTGCCTTCTTTTTGTGGACAGACAGTGTAATCAAGCCTGTCGGCGGTTTGCGGGTGACTGGAAGTAGAATAGGGTGTGTGTGTGTGTGTGTGTGTGTGTGTGTGTCAGAAGCAGTGCAGTCCGATCGTAGACGGGTGGGGGGGGGGGGGGGGAGGAGGGTGTGCTTGCGCCTCGAGTATAGTTAATAATGTAGGTCGCGCCGCGTGTGTTGCGACAACACACAACACACACTGTTGTTGTCTCCGCGTGCCCGCATTCCTCGAGCTGACGACGCGTCCTCCCGGGGTTGTCGACGTGCAACAGCTCAGCTTCGCACTCTCCCTGCACGATCTGCGAGACGTCTTGGGGAAGCCTTCCCTTCACAGACGAGAGAGCCAAACTCCCGATCGTGCATCTTCGGGTTTTTTGACGTGACAACGTCTAATAAATCGATGAACGCCGGCTGCACGCACGAAAAAGTGTCCCGTTACGCTCATTGTACGCTTGCGCCGCATCTATCTCCCTTCCACTCGATTGGAACAACCATCGATTTGACTATTTTCGAGGCACATTAAACTTGAAACATTCCCATTCGTTTCCCACTTTTCCTATCATCGTCCTAACCTTAACAGAATAACACAGATTGGAAGAAGTTAAATAGCAAACATGTATAAAAGTTATAGTTAAAATAATCTCTTCGTTAAAGTAATAAACATATTTGAATTAATGAGTGCAAATAAAAGTAAATTTATCAATTAAATTGTAGATTTCATTTCACTCCTTCTTTGTATCCATACAAAATAGTGATAATTCAATAAAAATTATTCAATTTTATTCATAAAAGTATGCAATCATTTTATCAATGTTTTGTTATGACGTTGTCACGTTCAACTATCGTCCGTAAACCGACTTTACAGACAACCAATTTTTTTCCCGACGTGTGTGCTTATCCTGTTTATTTAGTAAACAGAAGTGGGGAGGCGAAATACGGTGTAGTTTATACGAAGATTCGGTTATTTGAACACACGAAGAGATGTTCGTTTATTTCAGGTGAATTATTCGGCGAAAAGTCCACATTTACTGTAATTCATAGAAGTGTGTCAGGGAGGGCCGTTAAGGCTCGTTCTGAAACTCTTGGTTGTCTACTTCGTGTTCCTGTCTTCACTGTTAACTCAGGACTTTTCACTGTTAATTGTCATTTGTTTGTGGGTCACCGGGTATTTGATCTAAGTTGGTGATCTGAGCTTAAAAGGTCGTGAACACTGGCAGGGTTCCTGTACCCAGTGAAACTCTTTGAAACAGGGAAAAGTCTGAAAATTGAAATTGTGTCTTCAAAAACGTGGAGAACACAGTTAATTGCCAAATATCAGTTATCAAACAGGACTAGTAATTTTTAATATCAGTGTGTTCTAATGTCTTACAACCAGCATTGTATTTTAATCGAAAGTTCGTGTGTGGTAGAAAATCATATGTTTCATTATTAATCAAACGGAGGAGAAACAAACATTGAATCAACTGTGGATTGGTGTAATAATTTTGAAGCACGATAAAATGTATACATTGTTTCATATGCTCACAGTATATTTATTGTTTCGAAGTTTTATCAAATGTAGTGGTTCGATATTATGAACTGGCACCATTGGTTGTATAAAATTGATGGAAATAACAGTACAAACTGATGCGTATTGTGTTGTAAAAGATTTTAAGGTCAGTTCAACATGTTATGTCTTTTGATACGTATTTGTAGGCACATATATTTATGTTATCTTGCAAAACTGTTTGATTGATGAGAAATAATGCTTGGTTGGACAGGGAAAACTCAGGGAAATTTTATAGAAAAAGTGTGCGGTAACATTACACACGCGTGAATTTTACCGTTATTTGATGTGCAGTTAATAGGCTATCTAGTGCGAAAATTTCAGACGAAACATAAACTGCTAGAGTAGTGTCGTGCACAGTAAACATACTTTGGTTCTTTGGAAACCAGTTGTAAATAAATAGTTTGTAATGCTACAAGAAACATGGTGTAAATTTGTAAAACAAGCTATGTTATTTTTTGCATTAATGAAATACTTTTTTGGAAACAATATTATTATTTCTTGTCGCGCTGACGAAAATTGGTGCATAATATAAAATTTTGATTGATAGCTTACGTTTTTAAACCATGGGGAAAAAAAGATAATCGGATACTCAACAATATGACTTTATTTTGTTTTATCATGCTTATTATGTGCGCAGTTAATACTGGAAAGCCATTCAGGGAACGGTTAAATGTAGTTATTGGGACAACACAAAGAATAAATGCCCAGGAAAGAATCAGAAAAATAATTTTACTGCGAACGTTTTTTTGTAACAAGAAAGTTTATTTCATTGAGTGTACAAATTTTAAAATATCGGTAATTTTACGCGATAATTGAGGAGGTTGCTGCAATAAGGGCCTATGAGACCATGGGTCTTTTTTGGGGAGAATACAAAAAAATGAATTCTACATAATATTAATCTCTATGGTTACCAAATATTTTCCAGAAATTTTAATTTGTTGTGTTGGTATGAAAAGTTTTATGTGATGATGTAATGAGCCCTTTTTGACGAGAACCATTTTAATTGTAGAAAGTTTTCAGATAAATACTACCTACCATTGTTGTGTGTTTTTATATTAAAAGTTGTATTTAAAATGAGTGAAAATATAAGTGAACGGAGAACTGTTCTGGATTGAGTGGAAAAAGGAGCTAAACATAAGTGTGTTGACCACCAAGAAAACTTTGCACCTTGATATCTCTTGTTTAGGAGCATGGACCCGTATTGCAGCAACCTCCTCAATTTCAGTTACATTGACAAAAAAAAATTGGTTGTCTGTAAAGTCGGTTTACGGACGATAGTTTAATTTGACAACGACATAACAAAACATTGATGAAATGATTGCATACTTTTATGAATAAAATTCAATCATTTTTATTTTAGTAATAAAAAAATAAATATTTGAAATTATACTAGAAATCAGATTTTTAAAATGCAAGAAAAATTATCCTTTATTGCCGAAATTTTTGTAATAAGCGATGAAAACCACATTAACTTTTCACTTCACTTTATAAACATTCGGCGAAACAGTTCATTTGTAGATGACTTGTAATTAATTTTAAAAACTGGCATTTAGTTATAAAGTTTAAATATAATTATGAACACGATTTCATATAAATAAACTGTAATCAAATATCTATCATCAATTATAGGAATCACCATAATTTTTTAGTCAATTGTAAAATAACCTATTATTACTGCACTCGCCGACAGCGTAACGGAACACAGCGTAACGGAATAATGAGCGTAACGGGACACAGCGTAACGGGACACTTTTTCGTGCGTGCAGCCGGCGTTCAACGATTTATTAGACGTCACGTCAAAAAGGTGTCAGATAATAGTTAGCCATGGCCTCGCGGTGTGAAGAAAATGAAATAGCTGAGCGTGTGATACCGAAGCCTTGAAGCATGCAGGCTTCAAGTGGCCCCTGGACTCGTGTAGGGGGGCATCTCCACATCTCCACAGCATCCCTGAGAGGACCGCGTCATCGATCAGTGCGGTTCGGAGACAACAAACACTCTTTGTTGTAACCCTATCCCTTCTCCCACTCACGGCGCCGCGTGGTTCGCCCCCCCCCCCCCCCATACTTCTGCTTTTAAAAACCACTGAGCGTAACTTCCCGTTATACCCAGTACATCTGATGAATATTAGAGTAACTTCACTAAACTCAGAACTGAAGAGGGCGCAGTCTTCTCGTCGTGCATAGCAATTATCAGGGACCGGAAAAATTCGCGGGTTCAATGACATGTAGGATGAACTCCATAGTTAATACGTGCACTCGGTCAAATGCCACCCACTCATTGGCTGCTGTCTTGTGAGACGTCCCAACGTAGCAGCCTGTGATTCTTATAAAGCTTTGGTCGGGTGTTTCTCATTTACCCAGAGTCATCCAGGTGAGCTGTGAGCCAATAGCTGAGGCAGCACTGAGGTATAACTATTTGTATTTTAGCCTGTCGCGAAATGAACTCGCGATATTTTCCGGTCTCTAGACATCAGCGATGTGTAGAAAAATAATTAAATGTAAAATTCGTGATTTCAAATCCCTGAAGGATAGACTTCATGATCCTCTACGCACTAGTGCAAATTGCATCTGCTGATTGGTTACCGACTCGTAACACCTGTTGACTGGAATGATCGTGATTCGCTAATTCTTGTGTGAAAGAATTTTTCAATGGCCCAGAGTCCTTCAGATAAACTGTGGCCCAATCACTGAAGCAAAAATAATGTCAAAGGTATTTGGAATTTTTCCTATCGCGAAATGGATTCGCGAAGTTTCCAGGTCTCTAGTGATGTGTAGTCGCCAGGTTGGAGGGCAGACGGGCTCGGGGCGGGTGAGTAGTTCCGCTGTGCTCTGACGTCGACTCCCGTGTCACACCGCTGAATGGGGCCAGGCAGGCCTGCCCGGGAGACAATGAGACAGACGAGGTGTCAGCTGTCCTGATCGGCACGTCGTACCTTCCATTGAGACGCGCGTCCGCTCTTCTCAGCTGAACACTGACCTGAAGCGGCGGTTCCCGCGACACACTGGTGGGTCACAGGTGTACAGACCGGAAACATTTGCGGTTTCGATCACCTTCAGGATAGACTGCACATTCCCCTGTACACTCGGGCAAATGCCACCAGTTCGTTGTCTGCTGACTTGTGATTCGTCTCAGCTGGTTTAGTCTGTGATTCGATCCTTCTTTGGTTGAGGGTTTATAATTGGTTGATATTCGTCCTGATGAACAGTAAGCCAATAGCAAAATCATCTAAAAGGTATATGTATTTTCCTTCTAGCCTACCGCCGAATGAATCCGCGAATTATTCCGGTCTCTAGCAATAACGTTAAAATTTCCTTGGAAAATAACGATAAAAGAAAAAAAACGTGTATATTTTAAATAGAATAAATTAAGTTTTATCCTTGAGATATAAAATAAATTAACACTCACGTGAAAATGTCGATGACGACTTACATGAATTTACTCCCTGTCCAAACCTTCCCATAGAAGATTTCACTTCAAAAAAGAATCGCGAGTGTCTGAGGTGGTTGCGTTGGATTATCGCTGGCTGGTTCTCGTACACTGGAGGATAACAGTCCGCTGCGACCCTGGCGCGGATGGGTAGTGTACGATGGCGACGCGATAAGCGTGTTGATTACCCGCGGTAGTAAAGCGCAGGGTGAATGGTGGAGGAGGGAGGGGTGTACCACGTGACCGCTGGTCTCCGTGACCGAGGCGGCAGATAATGAGACCCCCGCCCCCCCGTCCACCCGGGCACACACGCGGTGCGCAGAGCTTCAAGAAGAACAACGCGATTTCAAAACTACTCAACACATCCGAGTGAGGGTCTGCTTACGAACAGCATTTAAGAGTTCGCCGAGGGCCGAAAAGTACTTTTGATTCCGGATTAAGTTTTTAAACTGTAATTTTAGAAGAGTTAAAAATGGCTAAAACACATGCTTTCAGAGTAATTTTTAGGCGTAAAACAACCGGTACAGATTCTTGAAAACACTTGAGGGACTTGCATTACACCTTTATCTTCATTTCTCGGCCATATAATGTCGCGGTCACCGCTCATGTGCACTGGGAGAAGACTGCGCGCCAGTCCAGAGGAGACACCGCGCTAGAAGCACCAGCGAGCGTCGCACTAACACAACTACACCCCTGACCGGGCACTCTAGCACTCCCGCGTTGTTGCCATTCAGGACGCCGTTGTGCAAGCACTGCAAATACTATCAAGATTGCCGACTACTTCGATTTGAGTATTCGATTCACTAACCACTAGAGACCGGAAAACTTCGCGGACATATTTCGTGATAGGCTGAAATTCAAACATGTGTACAATTCTGCTGGTTCTGCTATTGGCTCGCAGTTCAACTGGAGCTCTCTGGGCCAATGAGAGACTATCGACCAAAGAAGCGTCGAATCACAAGCCACTCAGTGGAGACGCCTCACAAATTTAGTACCCAATGAACACGCGTGTTTACTTGAGGAATGCAGAGGTTAATAGAGGCTATCCTAGAGGTCATTGAATCTGCGAATTTTTCCTGTCCCTAGGCATAGATAGAGACTGGAAAAATTCGCGATTTCGATGACCTCTAGGATAGACTCCACAATCCCCTTCACACTCAGGAAAATGCCACCTGCTCATTGGCTATTGACTATAGTGACACGTGTCAACTGGGACGCTTGAGATTCGATACTCTTTTGGTTGAAGGTTTTCCATTGGCTCAAAGTCCTTCAGATAAACTGTAAGTCAATCACTAAAGACCGGAAAAATTCGCGGATTCGTTTCACGATATTATAGAATCCAAACAACTGTACCTTTATATTGCTTCTCTGATTGGCTTACAGTTTATATGAAGGACTTTGAGCCAATGAAAAACCTTCAACCAAAAAAGTATCGATTTGCAAGCGTCCCAGTTGACAGGTGTCACGAATCAGTAGCCAATGAGCAGGTGGCATTTGCCTGAGTGTTTAGGGGATTGTGGAGAGTATCCTAGAGGCCATCCAAAGCGTGAATTTTTCCAGTCTCTATCAATCACAGAAGCAATATAAATATACAGTTGTTTGAATTCTAGCATATCATGAAAATGAACCCGCGAATTTTCCCGGTCTCGAGGCATAGACGACGCCGCTGGTCCGAGGTGTTCGCTCTGGGGTCCCCGCGGGAGGCGGTGTGTTGTGGAAACTGGCGGCGGTACACGACAATAAACGTGCGATGCGCGACGAATGGGGAAAATAAATACATATATTTTGTGTTTTGAACTGTTGTTGTGTTGAAGTGCAGTTTCGCGAGTTTTTTTTTTTTTTTTTTAATTTAAGGACCGTCTGGTTTGGACACGTCTTCTCACGCCAGCGCTCTGTGCTCTATCTCCCGCGCGCTTTATCTGGAGGGCGGCGCGTGGCAGGCGCGCTATTGTGTTCTCTCTCGGTCACACACGCCATCTTGGTCACTTTTCCCCCCGTCGTCACTTTTATTCAATGGCTGGTTTCTGACGTTTCAACTCGGAACCTCATCGTCATACCTAGAGACCGGAAAAATTCGCGGATTCGTTCGGCGATAGGCTATAAGTCCAATACATATACCTTTTAGATGATTTTGCTATTGGCTTACTGTTCATCTGTACGCCAATGAACTGGTGTCTATTTGCCCGAGTGTACAGGGGAATGTGCAGTTCATAAATGAAAAAATCACCCGTAAATTTAGGATGATCTCTGGATGATAAAGATCGTTGACCTATTTCGTATTATGTATAATTTTCTTGGTAACGTTAAAAAATGGACTTCGATAACTAGCTATGTAAAAATATTGTACTTTTTTTTATGTAAATGCTAAACGACTAGTTGCTACATGTCGGAAAGTTGTAACCAGTGCGCCCAGAAATGTTCGTTCGGAAGCGAATCGACTATTGACACAATTAAAATGGCATACAAAGTTACGTGAAAAAGTGCAACGTGTCAAACATGGGAAGTGCTTACGTCATGCGTTGTCGCCGTTATGTGGCCGCTCAGCGCTGCGTGCAACGTAAGGAATTATTCGGGTATTGACGCAACGTCGCATAACAAGGAATTGCGGATGTTGAAGATATTCCCAATTAATCTTGCGGTTTCTCTCCCATATTTCTATGGAAAACGTTAGAATCGATAAGAAACTTACTACATATAGGTATTTACTACTGGTAAAGAAACTCGTGAAAGTCACAAATAAGTAGTGAAAATGAAGGGATGCTCACGAAAGTCACGAAAGAGTCCAGAAATAAACAGTAACGGCATTGGAATTTACTAAATTCTAATTTCTAGTTCCTTTTTTTTTTTGCTAGCTTGCATTTTATACTCTTCACTTCTGTTAAAAATCTCACATTAATAGAGACCTGTAAAATTCGCGGATTCATTTCGCGATAGGATAGAGTCCAAATACTTTTGACATTATTTTGCTTCAGTGATTGGGCCACAGTTTTTCTGAAGGACTGTGGGCCAATGAAAAATCTTTAACAGAAGAATTAGCGAATCACGATCATTCCAGTCAACAGGTGTTACGAGTCGGTAACCAATCAGCAGATGTAATTGCACGAGTGTATAGAGGATCCTTTAGGGATTTGAAATCGCGAATTTTACAGGTCTCTACACATTAAATATAAATAATAATTGGAGACCTCCGTTTAAAATCGGCACGTTCCTGCGAATTAATATACCATAACAAACAACAAGAAAATTAAAATTAATTTGGAAGAAAAAATGATTTTACCGCGTAAGTTTTTATTAATATTCCAAGATGATTGTTGTGAGTTCCATAAATGAATAAAATCACCCGATAATTTAGGATAATCTCTGGATGATAAGGATGGTAGACCTATTTCGTATTATGTTTAATTTTGCACGTTGATTATAAAAATGACCCTGCGATAACAAAATTTGTAAGAAAACTTTATTTAAAGATCCTGAAATGGGTTAACGAGGTATTTGTAGATATATTGTTTTTGGTAGATCACCCAAACAAGTTTAAGAACACTGTTTGCGTCACTATGCATACACAAAAATACGTAACAGGGACGTTTCAACAAAGATTGCTGCGCTGAATATAAACGAACTATTGGTCGTAGTTCCGTACTACTGAATCTTCGTGTAAAATCTACACAAGATTCAGAATTCCGAGTTCTATGTTCACTTGCAACGAAAAGAAAGAATATATTTATTTATTTTTGCTGAAGACCTAGCGAGTCTTTTTTTTTTGACGTGACAACGTCTAATAAATCGATGAACACCGGCTGCACGCACGAAAAAGTGTCCCACTACGGATGTCCCACTACAGATGTGTCCTGTTTGCTCATTGTACGCATGCGTGGCATCTCTCTTCCACTCGATTGGAACAACCATCGATTTGACTTTTCAATCATATTTTCGTCGTTTGAATTATTAATATTATGTAATTTAACGATCGTCCACCGATTTTCAGCACAATCGGTACGGTTATTTAAAAGTAATGTTGAAAATTCAAATACGTTTTGAACCAACAATGGTGTTTTACAGTTACACATAATAATTCAAATTACACCCGGGATCTTTTGCACAATGTTTTAAAAAATATTGTAACACATTATAAATAAGTTTGGTGTATTTGTTATAAAATCGTGTTAATATTATACCCCTACCATGAACAAAGTTTATATATATAACATTTGAAACTACATTATCTTAGTATGGCCTCGTGGGCGTGTGGTTAGCGTACTTAACTCTTAATCTATAGTTTGTCGGTGCGAAACCCGGCAGTTGCGAAATGTTTTTTTATACTTGTAAAAATAAATATGGCGCACGAAACATTTCAGAAGTAATAAATATATTTGAATTAATGAATGTAAATAAAAGTAAATTTATTAATTCAATTGCACATTTCATTTCACTCCTTTGTATCCATACAAAATAGTGATAATTCAATAAAAATGATTAAATTTTATTCATAAAAGTATGCAGAGGTAGATTTTATCATGCAAAAGATTGAATAATTAAAAAAAAATTTCTTCCTTAAAGAA
Organism: Bacillus rossius redtenbacheri; assembly: GCF_032445375.1. Lineage (NCBI taxonomy): Eukaryota > Metazoa > Arthropoda > Insecta > Phasmatodea > Bacillidae > Bacillus > Bacillus rossius. The sequence goes on from NC_086330.1 coordinate 379,594,552, forward strand.
TATAATATTTTTAATGCCTAAATGGTTTGGTTGCATAAACCTATTACGGCTCAGTCTCAGGCCGAATATGATATTTCCTTTTCTTCTGGATCAATCATTTCATCAATGTTTTGTTATGACGTTGTCACGTTAAACTATCGTCCGTAAACCGACTTTACAGACAACCAATTTTTTTTTAATTTTAAGATTTGATTAATGTTCTGATATGATTCTTGTGAGTTCGCGAATGTCTATACATGTACGAAACCACCCTTGAATCTGGATGATACGGATCACAGGCTTTTGGAGCCAAGTCGAAGGCTAAGGTTTCGAACGACCTTGCAGTCGCCATCTTCAGGGAGGGGTGGCAGTACCAATTACCTGCCAGCAGTTGAATAAACATCGCCTCTCGCGCAGCTAGAACCCACGAGTTATAAATTGATTTATTATTATTTATTAATAGTTGTGAGATGCTATTCATAATTCAACACATCTAGTTTTCTTATTAATTGAATTTAATTCAGTTTTTTTGAATTTATATAATTTTTTTTTAATTTCTTTAAGACAAGAATAAGGGGGATTAGCTTCTTATTTATTTTAATAAATTTTATATTTTATATATAATATAGCGTAGGGACCGGAAAAATTCGCGGGTTCAATGACCTGTAGGATGAACTCCATAGTTCTACGTACACTCGGTCAAATGCCACCCACTCATTGGCTGCTGTCTTGTGAGACGTCCCAACGTAGCAGCCTGTGATTGTTATAAAGCTTTGGTCGGGTGTTTCTCATTGGCCCAGAGTCATCCAGGTTAGTTTTGAGCCAATAGCAGAGGCAGCACTGAGGTATAACTATTTGTATTTTAGCCTATCGCGAAATGAATTAGCAAATTTTTCCGGTCTCTATATACATATAGGCTTTATAATAGCCATCTCGGGTTCAGAGATTGTTTGTGAGCGGAGCTGTCGATGACTGCGAGGTGTGGGTTTTAACAGCGTGGAAGCTGGTCAGCTGGACCTAGGAGACTGCGCAGTCTCCCTCCTCGTCTGCCTGGTGCCCCTGGTGGTAAGGGGGTAAGGGGGGCGGGAGTGTTGACTGTTGTCGGTGTCGGCGCTAGCTTGGGGGACAGTCATTGTGTGCCCAGCTTTTAACAAGAGCAAACACTCCTTGCCTCGGCCGAGGGGAAGGCCAGGGGACCAGGGGGGGGGGTGACCGCCTTCCTTCATCCCTTGCCAGCCAACCCTATACCTCCTCACCTCCCCCCTACAGCCCCTCCTCTGAAGACACGCACTCGAGGCACACCCCCGCTTCCACGACCAAACACGTGCTGCTCACTGCGGCGCGCTTTCAATGTTCCGAATTCTTTCAACTGCCGAAAACAAATATGTTAACGTCCGTAAAAAAACAACGTCCACAGTTTTTGTTTTAATTTTAAGTAGTATATCAGCTGTGAGCGTTTGTATGTGTCGGTTCAAGGCCACAATCGAAGAGTAACTTAAAAAAACCAGTTTTTTTTTTTTTGGACGTGATAACGTCTTATAAATCGATGAACGCCGGCTGCACGCACGCATATTGTCCCGTTTCGCCGTGTCCCGTTACGCTCATTTTATATTGCTTTTTGCTAACCTAACCTCCTAGCATTGCGACCGAGTGCGTGGCGTGATTCTGTTTTCAAGCATTTCAAAGTAACATTTTCATTGCTCTTTGCTAACCCGTTCCTCCTAGCATTTATGCAGAGTCCGTGGCGCAAATATATTATTTTTGACTGCATCTTGGTTTTGGGTAAGCCATTTTACTTCACATCATCCTTGAAACACTCCCATTCGTTTCCTACTTTTCCTATCATCGTCCTATCCTTAACAGAATAACACAGATTTGAAGAAGTAAAATAGCAAACATGTATAAAAGTTATAGTTTAAAAAAAATCTCTTCGTTAAGGTAATAAACATATTTGAATTAATGAGTTCAAATAAAAGTAAATTTATCAATTAAATTGTAGATTTCATTTCACTCCTTCTTTGTATCCATACAAAATAGTGATAATTCAATAAAATGATTCAGTTTTATTCATAAAAGTATTCAATCATTTCATCAATGTTTTGTTATGACGTCACGTTAAACCATTTTCCGTAAACCGACTTTACAGACAACCAATTTTTTTGGTGGGGACGAATAATCTCACAAAGAGCCGAACGACGTATATAGCATAGTGCTCTCTTTAAATCTCTTTTGCCAAGTAAATATTCTCTGTCCTTTTAGCGTCAGAAACTTTTCATAAAAAAATGTTTCACAGATAGATGCGGCGCAAGCGTTCAATGAGCGTAACGGGACACAGCGTAACGGGATAATGTGCGTAACTGGACACTTTTTATTGCGTGCAGCCGGCGTTCATCGATTTATTAGACGTCACGTCAATATTTTTTTTTCCCAGTGTAACTTCTTATTCTCCAGAAGAGTCATGTCGAACAGATCATAGTGATGTTCAGGCGAATAACTGACGTTGAGTGCAGTGACCTCGCGCCTCTCTCGCCGGTGAAGACCGGCGAAGAAAGGCGAAGAAAGAAGCTATGCGAGACAACACCTGTGTGGTGTCGGGTTGTCACGTCATGTCAGTGTAGCGCACTGCGCGTCGGCGACCCGCGTGTCACGGCTGCCGTCACGTCTGCCTACGTCTCAGGCGCCACTCACGCGTCTTTCCTCTCTTCTTCTCTCACGTTGAGTGGCATGTATCACAAACATGTGTCGGTTGGTACAGCGCGTGTCGTGCTTGGATTTCAGTGTGCTTTTTAATGGTCATTTACTTCCTCTTTACAGTGTTTGATATCTGCTACCAGTGCTGTCATTGTTGACGCCGGATGCACCCTGAAAGCACAGACGTTTTAGCCGCAGCTTTCTAATGTAATGCAGATATTTTTGACCAGACAACGTCTAATAAATCGATGAACGCCGGCTACACGCACGAAAAAGGATGACTCATTGTCCCGTTACGATGTGTCCCGTTACTTTCATTGTACGCTTGCGCTGCATCTATCTCTCTTCCACTCGATTGGAACAACCATCGATTTGACTTTTTCGAGGCACATTAAACTTGAAACACTCCCATTCGTTTCCTACTTTTCCTATCATCGTCCTTTCCTTAACAGAATAACACAGATTGGAAGAAGTTAAATAGCAAACATGTATAAAAGTTATAGTTAAAATAATTTCCTCGTTAAAGTAATAAATATATTTGAATTAATGAGTGCAAATAAAAGTAAATTTATCAATTAAATTGTAGATTTCATTTCACTCCTTCTTTGTATCCATACAAAATAGTGATAATTCAATTAAAATTATTCAATTTTATTCATAAAAGTATGTAATCATTTCATCAATGTTTTGTAATGACGTCACGTTAAACTATCGTCCGTAATCCGACTTTACAGACAAACAATTTTTTTATGTACTTAATTTTTTGTAAAGGAACATTTAGAAGGAGAATTTCGTATTAACATTTTTTTTTGTTTTATTTCATCAAGAGCATCGTCTGATCATATTAACTTGTTCTTACTTCAAAGGAAACGTAACTAAAAGACATCTTGTTTTCAACCGTTTGTATCATACAATTATTTTAATATCATTTAATATTTTAAAAACTTTTTTGACTATAGTTGGTACATAATTAATGTAATTTCGTGTTACTAATAGTGACTTATCGCTATAAATAGTTTTTCCTGTGAAACAATAATCTATGCCTATAATTATTATTTTTTTCATTGAAAATGGATACAGATACTATGTAAAAACAATATTTTACGACCTTAAAAAAATTAACGCTTTGTAAATTAAAAAAAAATATATATTGTAAGTAATTATAATTATCATTGGTATGCAAAATTAGAATTATAACGTCAACAAGACAGGTACTATTAATCATGCAAAAGTGTGTGCTATTTTCTCTGTGCTGCAATCTAAGAGAGACAGACTATAGTAAGTGTTGTGAAATCGAAAAACTAATTGTCTAAAGTAGGTTGCGTTGCTTGTGTGTTCTAGTCTTCGACGCGACTGAAACCCTCAGAACAAGCAACCTTATAGAAGGATCGTGGAAGCCAGCTATCCTTATTAATGTGTAAACTATTTTAGGCGATATTTACGTTTGGAACACACTTCTGTTTCGACATACATGTCTGTCAACGAATGCGAGAAAAAAAAAATTTGTTGGGTGTAAAGTCGGTTTACGGACGATAGTTCAACGTGACAACGTCATAACAAAACATTGATGAAATGATTGCATGCTTTTATGAATAAAATTGAATCATTTTTATTGATTTATCACTATTTTGTATGGATGCAAAGAAGGAGTGAAATTAAATCTACAATTTAATTGATAAATTTACTTTTATTTGCACTCATTCATTCAAATATGTTTATTACTTTAACGAAGAGATTGTTTTAACTATAACTTTTATACATGTTTGCTATTTAACTTCTTCCAATCTGTGTTATTATGTTAAGGACAGGATGATGATAGGAAAAGTAGGAAACGAATGGGAGTGTTTGAAGTTTAATGTGCCTCGAAAAAGTCAAATCGATGGTTGTTCCAATCGAGTGGAAGAGAGATAGATGCGGCGCAAACGTACAATGAGTGTAACGGGACACAGCGTAACGGGACAATGTGCGTTATGGGATACTTTCGTGCATGCAGCCGGTGTTCATCGATTTATTAGACGTTGTCACGTCAAAAAGTAAATTATTCAGAAGATCTCGAGTTTGGCTGGAATGCACCGTGATTGGAGATCGGAAAATGTAACGGCTTCATTGATTGACGACCAATGCCAGTGAACATAATGATGACGGTCATCTGTCGTAGCTTTGCCATTAGTCATTTGTCGTGGTTCGGGTCCGTGGCATGTTCGTCTATGACCTTTGACCCAATGCAAAAAAAAAAAAACAGGACGATAATTCAAGTTTTTGGATAAATAACACCGCTGGATAAATTAGCGAAAAAATCTGTATTAGCTGTATCTTATGACATAATTGTCATGATTTGATATATATATATATATATATATATATATATATATATATTTGTGATAGCTCGTTTAGGCTGTATATAATAGAGAAACCTCAATAACGGACAAAAAAGATGAGACACAGAAAACTAACCAAAATCATCTGATGTCATTTTAAAATGCATAGACAGCACAAAGAATTGCGTGGAAACAATTAGTCGTGGAAAACATCACAGCACAGACGGGGCTGACAACGAGTTTCAACAAGAACAGTCAATACAGAACAAAACAACGGCGTTGGACAAGACAGTGACGAACAGACGAAGAACGAACGGACGAACAGAAATTTTGTTGTAATGTGCCATTGAAACTGGGACTCTTATTTTGTGGACGCGCTGTAATTTTGTAGGGCTATCACGGATATTTTCGAGTTGGGACCGCGACGAAGTAAGTGGTGGAGGGTAGCTGCCGACGTTTCGCTCTGCATCGCAGCAGGCATCTTCAGTTCTCAGGCGTGAGGACCTGAAGGAGGGCGGAGGTCGCGGAGGTGATGGTTGTTGGTCCTTGAACCTGCCGGCGCCGCAGTAGCTGCAGGTGACTCGCCGCTGCTAGGAGGAGGGGGGGTGTTGCACCGGCGTCTCGGGTTGCAGGGTCGGTGGCGGTGCATGCGGCCGCAACACGAGATAAGGCAGGCGCATGCGCTGGGAAACAGCGCATCTCGGCAGATATGTGAGCCCCTACCACCCCAACCCCTCACCACCACTCCCTTCCCCCCTTCCTTCTTTCGAAACTGAAACCAAGTTATAGTCAGGGGTGTGCTTCTGTTAGCGAGGCGGGCAGGTAATTGCCAACACTCGCCCGCGGTCTTACACTGAATGAATATCCGTCGAAAATACCTGGGACGTAATAGCAACTAGGGACACCTGTATTTCGCGATTTCATTTCGTGTTCAAGGTATTTCACAAAATGCTGTAGCTTTTTCTCCTGTGGTTATTGGCTAAAGTCGGTGAGAGGTGTCGTCCAGCTCTTGACGGGGCCAATGAGAATGTGGATACCGTACTGCTGCACGCACACGATTCGCCATTAGAGTAAGATGGGGCAAAGCTCCGCACTTAAGGTTTAAATTGATATTCTGACTGTCCAAATAGCAGGATGATGTTTTTCTCTTCATGTACGGAATACAAAAACATTAATGCAATTCAGTTATATTCACAACTGTAGGAAAACAAGTGCATTATTTCATAAGTTACAAGTATCGATAGATGTGCAAATCCGGATCTTTACCCCACTAGTGGGGCAAAGATCCGAATTGAGTGGGGCAAATACCCGCACCTTTCAACATCTAAACCCACAGCGATCAACACTTATTATCTACAGGAAAACATTATATTTATTATAATATGCTTATTGTAAAATATCACCACATTGGAAGTTTTAAACAGAAAATTACAAAATCACACAAAGAGTCTAAAAATCTAAATAGACAAAATAATTCATAAATTTGAAAATATTGCTTAAATATACATAAAACAATGTCAAATTTAAAAATTTAAAATAAAAAATTTAAAAATAAAATTCTAACTTTCTTAAAATACCTATATATTTAAATAGAAAATTAAAAATATTCTAGCTCTACAAATTTGAAATTAAATAAACCAATGAAAAGATAGAGAAACTCAATGGCAATAGACAAACGATAGTAGACATAGTAGAAAGTAGGTAACTTCAACTTACACAATGTATGCAAAATATCATTTTTTCTCTCATTTATGCCTTGGCATAAAATAAAATAAAAAATTGAACAGATGCAGTAACAGCATTGACATAGTGAAGGGACAAATACAACATTTATCTAGTAGTTTACAGACAGGTTCAATTCTGGAGCTTCACTGACACAAATCACACACAAAGTTTAGTGTGTCCTCATATGCCCTACAGTTTTCGTGCCACCATGCCTCACATGAAGTACACTGGATTCAGTCCTCGTTAGGTGGGTCTTCATACAATGCCTCGCAGCCTGGGCACTGTATTTTGTCTGACTGAATGGCTGATTTTACTTGTTTAACACCTCCTTTCTTTACTCCAAATCGTTTTTTCCTTTGCTCGTCTTTATCAGCCTTTTTTTCTCCTTTTCTTTCAGATCTTCAAGCAATTTATTTTTGTATGGCGAACTGGATATTATTTCAGAATGTTCGCTTCTTTTATTCCGTTTTGTTTTCTCAGACCTCTTTGGAATTGGAAGGATTTCTTTTGGTGAAACTGGAGTTCTAGCTTTAGAGCCTGAACAACCTGGCTTGTTTATGTCTTAGACTATTGATGGTTCACATGTGTAGGGAGGAGTCACAGGATTAGGATCGTCCACATTAGGAACTGACCTACGAATATCTTGAGTCTTTTGACACGTTGACTGTTCTGAATCAACTTCTTTGTCCACTTCAGAAGATTCTGCTCTGTCATGTCCACGTTCTTCACTACAACGTTCACTATTTTGTGCGAAATCAGTGACACTAGCAGGAAGAAAGTCTTCGTCCGTGAATACATCAGAATTGATAGGTCAGATCCCACATGCTCTAAAAGCATTTCCTGCTTTCTCTAATGTTGCACACCTTTCATAAGCTTTACCGAACAATTCACAAAACTGGTAGGGAGTTATGTTTCTTCCAGGATGTGTCACTAACCATTTGTTGCATTCATCAGCATAGAAAGCTTTCAGTGATCCGAAAAAAGCTTTTTTCAAGTGGTTGCATTTCGTGGCTACTGTGGGGTGGAAGTGTCAGCAAATGTATGCAATGACCATTTACATTGCCAAAACATTTTCCACCAAGTGCCTAAACCCACAGAAAAATATTGAGCATTAGAGAGGCTAAGACTTCAAATTAAAACATTATTTTAAACAATTTAATTTATGTATGTTAGACATACACGAGCGAGGGGCAAAGATCCGCATGAAACACGTAGTGCGGATCTTTACCCCGTCATTAGTTGCGGATGCTTGCCCCAGAGCGCAGTCTGGCCTGTGCGCGACTCCTCCTGCTGTGTTTGACAATCTCTACTACTACCAATGCACAGTAACCATAAAGAAGCACACTTTCTTACTGTGGTTTCATAAATCCATCCCGATCGTTGTTCCCGGCGACATACATTGTTTTGTATTGCTGCAAAATTACATCAGATTATAGTAAATTAGTTATTACCTCATTATGTTCACTAGGTGTTATACACTGGCACGACACACATGGCAATGAACGACCACAATGGCGACACTTTTATTAACTGTGTCAATGTTGCCAAGAGTTTTCATTTATACAAAATATTCCAAGATAGGACCTTAGTAGATGTATTTGGTTCATCCTGGCGCACCGGTGGGTGGTGGGGGATCCGGGGATCCGATCCAGACACCTTAAGGCTTCGCTTCATCAGCCATGTTGGATTACGTCACTTCCTTCGACCATACACACATGAAAAAGTGTCCCGTTACGTTCATCAGCCATCTACGCACGAAAAAATGTCCCGTTACGTAACGAACGAACGGAGGAGGACGGACAGACCAGCTCGCCAGGACGTCTCGCTATGAAAAGTATTAGGCGGTAATAAACAGCCAGGAGGTAACGAATATAAGCCTACTTCTACACGTGTTATGAACGCCGGATACATACGGCCAGGCAACCGTGTGTTTTGGCGCGCTCTACTTCCACGACGCGCAACGGCACCGGCAAGTTTTTATTACTACCTCCTCTCAAGTTCTGATCTCCTAATACTTCACAGCAGAGAAGCGCTGTTGGTCGGAGCCCGTAGGTACTTCCTTCGCACGCCTAACCTAACCTAACCTAAACTACCCTCACCTAACCTAATCCATATGCTAATCTATGCTAACCTAACCTAACCTAAACTAAACTAAACTAAACTAAACTAAACTAACCACACCTAACCTAATCCATATGCTAATCTATGCTAACCTAACCTAACCTAATCCATATGCTAATCTATGCAAACCTAACCTAACCTAACCTAAACTAAACTAAACTAACCTTAACCTAATCCATATGCTAATCTATGCTAACCTTACCTAAACTAAACTAAACTAAACTAAACCTAACCTAACCTAACCTAACCTAACCTAACCTAACCTAACCTACCCTAACCTAACCTACACTAAACTAAACTAAACTAAACTAAACTAAACTAACCTAACCTAATCCATATGCTAATCTATGCTAACCTAACCTAACCTAACCTAACCTAAACTAAACTAAACCTAACCTAACCTAACCTAACCTAACCTACCCTACCCAAACCTAACCTAACCTAACCTAACCTAATCCATATGCTAATCTATGCTAACCTAACCTAACCTAACCTAATCCATATGCTAATCTATGCTAACCTAACCTAATCCATGCCAATCTATGCTAATCCATATGCTAATCTATGCTAACCTAACCTAACCTAACCCATATGCTAATCTATGCTAACCTAACCTAATCCATGCCAATCTATGCTAATCCATGTCAATCTATGCCAATCCGTATGCCAATCTATTCTTATTCGTATACCAATCTATGCTAACCTGTATGCCAATCTATGCTAATCCGTATGCCAATCTATGCTAATCCATGCTAATCCATTTGCCATTTTGTATTTCTAGTAATTTCCACCAACTTCGAATCGTGACGTCACCGTTGCAATTTTCGTTACGGTCGCCATCTTGAAAATCCGCAATTTTTTATGTTAGAAATTCGGGAAAATTTTTAAAAATCATTAAAAAAATTAAATAATCGAATTAAATAAAAATCTTAAAAACCACTGTTGCAGTTATTGTTACGGTCGACATCTTGGATTATATAAATGTTGCATATTTCGTTACACCCGCCATCTTGGTTGAGTACCATATCATTCTTACACTTTTCGTTAAGACCGCCATATTGGGTCCTATTAATGTTACAATTATCGTTATGGTCGCCATCTTTAAATTTAGACGCCATCTTGAAAATCTTTATTTATTATCCGATTTTAATGAAAAAAAAGTTCAAAATTCATCAAAAAATTAACTTAATAGAATTCTGTTTATATCGATTCCCGTCCTTGATTCGAAACCGGCGAGGGCAAAAAATATAAAATCAACAGATCCTTCCTCCACAGAAGCCACCTTCAGACTGACCTACCTCCACCAATAACAAGGTATTTACCATCAGCTGGTATGACGTCACCACACCTTTGACCTTGACCTTTGACCTTAACCTTGAAATTTGACCTTGACCTTGAAATTTGACCTTGACCTTGAAATTTAACCTTAACCTTGAAATTTGACCTCGACATTGATCTTTGACTTTGACCTTGATGTCCATCACGGATCCGTCATTTTATGTTCAGTACATGCTAGTGGTCATTGCCACCATCATGTTTTCGTCTGCTGGAGGTCACCATATTGTGTGTACTTGTCTTACCATCATGCAAATTCTATTCTAACATGCTACAGTGCAGTAATAATTTATTATTGCTGAGGTGCCCACCATCTTGAAATTTGACCGCCATGTTGAAATCATGTAATTATTTAGTTAGAAATGCGGGAAAAATTCCAATAGTCTCCGAAAAAATCAATTATTAATTTACAAATTGAATCGATGGATCCATGTCCACGGTTCGATTCTTGACCAGTGACAGTTGTAACTAATTATTAAATAAATTTTAAATTCTTTTTTCCGTTACCTTTCGCGGAGTTTATTAATCATAAGTCAATATACCTAACCAAAGAATTAATACAGTGACGATAAGCCTATCATGAAAGTCTAATTTTTGAATAATCTGAATAACCTATAAGCCGTTCATGTACAAAACCGCACATAAAGAACAATTGTCTTCAGTCCATGAGACCGAGTCATGTCATTATCAGACGTATAGGCTAGTCATTTCAGGACCACATGACCTTCGTCGTTAGCTAATTATATTCAATTAATCCATCGTGACATTTTTATACATTCTAAAGGAGCAAGTAACCTTGAAAAATATTTTAGTAACACCAAGAGGTGATAAACTAGTAAATATTCAATCACTACATTTTGTACTACGCGCAATCAACAAAAAGGAAGCACCATCAACGAAAAGACAGCACCACCAACGAAAAGGCAGCTCCGCCAACGAAAAGGCAGCACATTTGGAAGCAACGACAACGAAAAGGCAGCACAGCCAACGAAAATACAGCACATTTGGAAGCACCGACAACGAAAAGACAGCAGCGACAACGAAAAGACAGAACATTTGGAAGCACCGACAACGAAAAGGCACCACATTTTGGAAGCACCGACCACGAAAAGTCAGCACCGCCAACGAAAAGGCAGCTCATTTGGAAGCACCGCTTTCGAAAAGACAGCACATTTGGAAGCACCGTCAACGAAAAGGCACGGACCGCAAGACCGGGCCATGAACAATGTCAGTCATATAGTCCATGAACACAGTACACACAGAAAAACGAAATGTACACCCAGTACACACAGGAAAACGTAATTTACACACAGGAAAACGGAATATACACACAGTACACACAGGAAAACGGAATGAACACACAGTACACACAGGAAAACGGAATGTACACACAGTAAACACAAGAAAACGGAATGTACACACAGTAAACACAAGAAAACGGAATGTACACACAGTACACACAGAAAACGGAACGTACACACAGTACACACAGGAAACGGTACGTACACACAGTACACACAAGAAACGGAACGTACACACAGTACACACAGGAAACGGAACGTATACACACAGTACACACAGGAAACGGAACGTACACACAGTACACACAGGAAACGGAACGTACACACAGTACACACAGGAAACGGAACGTATACACACAGTACACAAAGGAAACGGAACGTACACACAGTACACACAGGAAACTAAACGTACACACAGTACACACAGGAAACGGAACGTATACACACAGTACACACAGAAAACGGAACGTACACACAGTACACACAGGAAACGGAACGTACACACAGTACACACAGGAAACTAAACGTACACACAGTACACACAGGAAACGAAACGTATACACAGTACACACAGGAAACGGAACGTACACACAGTACACACAGGAAACGAAACGTATACACAGTACACACAGGAAAAGGAACGTACACACAGTACACACAGGAAACAGAACGTACACACAGTACACACAGGAAACGAAACGTACACACAGTATACACTGGAAACGTATACACACAGTACACACAGGAAACGGAATGATCACACATACAGTAGCGGAAACACACAGGCTTAGTTGGAAATCAGAATACAAGAAATAAAAACATTAAATTTTTACTTTCAATATTTAATTACTTCTCAACATTACACAAATACAAGTAAAAGAAGCCATTATTGTATGTAGCCTGCTTTCCTCAGTTCTTTGAGTATGAAGGATATTTCTTTGATGCACGAATAGTTTCCTTCACAAAGCGAGCCATGTAGAAGTCTTAGCCGGTCAACCATTATGTTTGGATCTTTCCATGATGTGTAATCAATCTCTTCTACCACCATCTTACTTGCTTGTTTATTATAAATACTGTCAATATCACAATCATCCCAGTGATCATAATAAGCATTATCAGATTTATTTATTATAACACGACGTTTCCAACGTTTCGGTCTCAGGACATCGCCACATTCTTCGATCTTGTCAGCTCTAGGTGCTTCATCACAGTCTATACCTTTGTCAACAGCCTCAGAGTCACTGTAACAATCACTGTAGAAGACATCCTCTTCACCCAGATTACCGTATGAATTCGCTATCGATGATGTCGAAGTGTCTTCATCGTCTTCATGCTTCCTTTTTAGGAGTCCATCATTTTTACAAAGAATGGAGGATCTACTGAATATAGGCTTGAATGTATTCTCACTTTTCACGGTGTTGATACTGCCATTAGTTTCAGTCTTCCCGAAGCCATTAGCATCCTTCAATTTATGTTCTTTCTCACGATCGGGTGAGCTAATACCATCACGCTCAGGACAAGGAAAATTATTGTCGTAATGCAGATCACTCTTCTTTAGTCTAGTGGATCCATCAGTGTCCTCTATGCCGTAAGTAGTCTTGACTTTACATGTTCTACCATGTCTTTTTAAGCTGTCAATTCGTGTTAACAACCTGCTACAACGATTACAGCTTAACATGTTGCGTAGTGGGTTTCTAGCACAATCATTCTTCCCATGACGTCTAGCATTCCTTCTCATGGCAAAATCCTTGCCACAGTAACTACAGCGGCTTCCTTCCGATTCAGCTGCAGATAACAAACCACGATCCATGGTAGCTTCTGTGACTAATGCCAGATGCAAACTAAGAGTTTTAAATTAGATCCAATACTTAAATAGAAATTTTTTCATATTTCATCAGCGAGAGTTAATTTATCTCATACAAAAGTACTTGCTGCAACTAGTTCTGCTTTTCAACAACTGATGACGTCACGTATTGCTTGCAGGTAAATAATATTTAGTTCTTTAATGCAGGATGCGGGATGCTCACTAACGATCGCAAAAGAAAGATGGCTTCGCTAGACTCCAAGGAAAAGGAAGTTCGTCTTGCATGTTGGTGCTCCACAGATGTCTCATGGAGTAATATTAATTTGACTGAGTAATGATATTTTTTAATTCCACCTGATAAAAATATTGCAAGTTTTGATTTAGTAGCAGAAATTATCGAATTAAATGTAACTCCAAATAAAATGACATGTCTCATTAAGAGTAAAACTCCTTCATGGAGAGATCGGTTTCTCAGAATAGTCAGATACACTTGAAGAAACCACAGGAATGATTGCAAGAACACGGGAAAAACCATCAAAATATTGATAAGAATAATCAGGAGCACACGGAGAAAAACCATCATAATATTGACAAGAATTATCGGGAGCACACGGAGAAAAACCATCATAATATTGACAAGAATTATCGGGAGCACACGGAGAAAACCGACATAATATTGACAAAAATTATCGGGAGCACACGGAGAAAACCACCACACATTTTCTTGGATATCATTAAATTTAAAAAAAAATTAAAAATAAAAATAAATTAATAAAAAATTTAAAACAAAAAAAATCTACAAAAAAAATACACAAAATTCTGGCTTGTACTAAAACTCTATCATTGATGAGCAAAGATAGAGTTTTAGTACAAGCCAGAATTTTGTGTATTTTTTTTTGTAGATTTTTTTTTTGTTTTAAATTTTTTATTAATTTATTTTTATTTTTAATTTTTTTTTAAATTTAATGATATCCAAGAAAATGTGTGGTGGTTTTCTCCGTGTGCTCCCGATAATTTTTGTCAATATTATGTCGGTTTTCTCCGTGTGCTCCCGATAATTCTTGTCAATATTATGATGGTTTTTCTCCGTGTGCTCCCGATAATTCTTGTCAATATTATGATGGTTTTTCTCCGTGTGCTCCTGATTATTCTTATCAATATTTTGATGGTTTTTCCCGTGTTCTTGCAATCATTCCTGTGGTTTCTTCAAGTGTATCTGACTATTCTGAGAAACCGATCTCTCCATGAAGGAGTTTTACTCTTAATGAGACATGTCATTTTATTTGGAGTTACATTTAATTCGATAATTTCTGCTACTAAATCAAAACTTGCAATATTTTTATCAGGTGGAATTAAAAAATATCATTACTCAGTCAAATTAATATTACTCCATGAGACATCTGTGGAGCACCAACATGCAAGACGAACTTCCTTTTCCTTGGAGTCTAGCGAAGCCATCTTTCTTTTGCGATCGTTAGTGAGCATCCCGCATCCTGCATTAAAGAACTAAATATTATTTACCTGCAAGCAATACGTGACGTCATCAGTTGTTGAAAAGCAGAACTAGTTGCAGCAAGTACTTTTGTATGAGATAAATTAACTCTCGCTGATGAAATATGAAAAAATTTCTATTTAAGTATTGGATCTAATTTAAAACTCTTAGTTTGCATCTGGCATTAGTCACAGAAGCTACCATGGATCGTGGTTTGTTATCTGCAGCTGAATCGGAAGGAAGCCGCTGTAGTTACTGTGGCAAGGATTTTGCCATGAGAAGGAATGCTAGACGTCATGGGAAGAATGATTGTGCTAGAAACCCACTACGCAACATGTTAAGCTGTAATCGTTGTAGCAGGTTGTTAACACGAATTGACAGCTTAAAAAGACATGGTAGAACATGTAAAGTCAAGACTACTTACGGCATAGAGGACACTGATGGATCCACTAGACTAAAGAAGAGTGATCTGCATTACGACAATAATTTTCCTTGTCCTGAGCGTGATGGTATTAGCTCACCCGATCGTGAGAAAGAACATAAATTGAAGGATGCTAATGGCTTCGGGAAGACTGAAACTAATGGCAGTATCAACACCGTGAAAAGTGAGAATACATTCAAGCCTATATTCAGTAGATCCTCCATTCTTTGTAAAAATGATGGACTCCTAAAAAGGAAGCATGAAGACGATGAAGACACTTCGACATCATCGATAGCGAATTCATACGGTAATCTGGGTGAAGAGGATGTCTTCTACAGTGATTGTTACAGTGACTCTGAGGCTGTTGACAAAGGTATAGACTGTGATGAAGCACCTAGAGCTGACAAGATCGAAGAATGTGGCGATGTCCTGAGACCGAAACGTTGGAAACGTCGTGTTATAATAAATAAATCTGATAATGCTTATTATGATCACTGGGATGATTGTGATATTGACAGTATTTATAATAAACAAGCAAGTAAGATGGTGGTAGAAGAGATTGATTACACATCATGGAAAGATCCAAACATAATGGTTGACCGGCTAAGACTTCTACATGGCTCGCTTTGTGAAGGAAACTATTCGTGCATCAAAGAAATATCCTTCATACTCAAAGAACTGAGGAAAGCAGGCTACATACAATAATGGCTTCTTTTACTTGTATTTGTGTAATGTTGAGAAGTAATTAAATATTGAAAGTAAAAATTTAATGTTTTTATTTCTTGTATTCTGATTTCCAACTAAGCCTGTGTGTTTCCGCTACTGTATGTGTGATCATTCCGTTTCCTGTGTGTACTGTGTGTATACGTTTCCAGTGTATACTGTGTGTACGTTTCGTTTCCTGTGTGTACTGTGTGTACGTTCTGTTTCCTGTGTGTACTGTGTGTACGTTCCTTTTCCTGTGTGTACTGTGTATACGTTTCGTTTCCTGTGTGTACTGTGTGTACGTTCCGTTTCCTGTGTGTACTGTGTATACGTTTCGTTTCCTGTGTGTACTGTGTGTACGTTTAGTTTCCTGTGTGTACTGTGTGTACGTTCCGTTTCCTGTGTGTACTGTGTGTACGTTCCGTTTTCTGTGTGTACTGTGTGTATACGTTCCGTTTCCTGTGTGTACTGTGTGTACGTTTAGTTTCCTGTGTGTACTGTGTGTACGTTCCGTTTCCTTTGTGTACTGTGTGTATACGTTCCGTTTCCTGTGTGTACTGTGTGTACGTTCCGTTTCCTGTGTGTACTGTGTGTACGTTCCGTTTCCTGTGTGTACTGTGTGTATACGTTCCGTTTCCTGTGTGTACTGTGTGTACGTTCCGTTTCTTGTGTGTACTGTGTGTACGTACCGTTTCCTGTGTGTACTATGTGTACGTTCCGTTTTCTGTGTGTACTGTGTGTACATTCCGTTTTCTTGTGTTTACTGTGTGTACATTCCGTTTTCTTGTGTTTACTGTGTGTACATTCCGTTTTCCTGTGTGTACTGTGTGTTCATTCCGTTTTCCTGTGTGTACTGTGTGTATATTCCGTTTTCCTGTGTGTAAATTACGTTTTCCTGTGTGTACTGGGTGTACATTTCGTTTTTCTGTGTGTACTGTGTTCATGGACTATATGACTGACATTGTTCATGGCCCGGTCTTGCGGTCCGTGCCTTTTCGTTGACGGTGCTTCCAAATGTGCTGTCTTTTCGAAAGCGGTGCTTCCAAATGAGCTGCCTTTTCGTTGGCGGTGCTGACTTTTCGTGGTCGGTGCTTCCAAAATGTGGTGCCTTTTCGTTGTCGGTGCTTCCAAATGTTCTGTCTTTTCGTTGTCGCTGCTGTCTTTTCGTTGTCGGTGCTTCCAAATGTGCTGTATTTTCGTTGGCTGTGCTGCCTTTTCGTTGTCGTTGCTTCCAAATGTGCTGCCTTTTCGTTGGCGGAGCTGCCTTTTCGTTGGTGGTGCTTCCTTTTTGTTGATTGCGCGTAGTACAAAATGTAGTGATTGAATATTTACTAGTTTATCACCTCTTGGTGTTACTAAAATATTTTTCAAGGTTACTTGCTCCTTTAGAATGTATAAAAATGTCACGATGGATTAATTGAATATAATTAGCTAACGACGAAGGTCATGTGGTCCTGAAATGACTAGCCTATACGTCTGATAATGACATGACTCGGTCTCATGGACTGAAGACAATTGTTCTTTATGTGCGGTTTTGTACATGAACGGCTTATAGGTTATTCAGATTATTCAAAAATTAGACTTTCATGATAGGCTTATCGTCACTGTATTAATTCTTTGGTTAGGTATATTGACTTATGATTAGAGACCGGAAAAATTCGCGGTTTCAATGGCCTTCATGATAGACTGCACATTCCCCTGTACACTCGGGCAAATAACGCCTGTTCATGGCTGCTGACTTGTGAGTCGTCCCAGCTGGTTTAGTGTGCGATTCAATCCTTCTTTGGTTGAGGGTTTATAATTGGTTGAGATTCGTCTATATGAATAGTAAGCCAATAGCAAAATCATCTAAAAGATATATGTATTTGACTTCTAGCCTATCGCCGAATGAATCCGCGAATTTTTCCGGTCTCTACTTATGATTAATAAACTCCGCGAAAGGTAACGGAAAAAAGAATTTAAAATTTATTTAATAATTAGTTACAACTGTCACTGGTCAAGAATCGAACCGTGGACATGGATCCATCGATTCAATTTGTAAATTAATAATTGATTTTTTCGGAGACTATTGGAATTTTTCCCGCATTTCTAACTAAATAATTACATGATTTCAACATGGCGGTCAAATTTCAAGATGGTGGGCACCTCAGCAATAATAAATTATTACTGCACTGTAGCATGTTAGAATAGAATTTGCATGATGGTAAGACAAGTACACACAATATGGTGACCTCCAGCAGACGAAAACATGATGGTGGCAATGACCACTAGCATGTACTGAACATAAAATGACGGATCCGTGATGGACATCAAGGTCAAAGTCAAAGATCAATGTCGAGGTCAAATTTCAAGGTTAAGGTTAAATTTCAAGGTCAAGGTCAAATTTCAAGGTCAAGGTCAAATTTCAAGGTTAAGGTCAAAGGTCAAGGTCAAAGGTGTGGTGACGTCATACCAGCTGATGGTAAATACCTTGTTATTGGTGGAGGTAGGTCAGTCTGAAGGTGGCTTCTGTGGAGGAAGGATCTGTTGATTTTATATTTTTTGCCCTCGCCGGTTTCGAATCAAGGACGGGAATCGATATAAACAGAATTCTATTAAGTTAATTTTTTGATGAATTTTGAACTTTTTTTTCATTAAAATCGGATAATAAATAAAGATTTTCAAGATGGCGTCTAAATTTAAAGATGGCGACCATAACGATAATTGTAACATTAATAGGACCCAATATGGCGGTCTTAACGAAAAGTGTAAGAATGATATGGTACTCAACCAAGATGGCGGGTGTAACGAAATATGCAACATTTATATAATCCAAGATGTCGACCGTAACAATAACTGCAACAGTGGTTTTTAAGATTTTTATTTAATTCGATTATTTAATTTTTTTAATGATTTTTAAAAATTTTCCCGAATTTCTAACATAAAAAATTGCGGATTTTCAAGATGGCGACCGTAACGAAAATTGCAACGGTGACGTCACGATTCGAAGTTGGTGGAAATTACTAGAAATACAAAATGGCAAATGGATTAGCATGGATTAGCATAGATTGGCATACGGATTAGCATAGATTGGCATACAGGTTAGCATAGATTGGTATACGAATAAGAATAGATTGGCATACGGATTGGCATAGATTGACATGGATTAGCATAGATTGGCATGGATTAGGTTAGGTTAGCATAGATTAGCATAAGGGTTAGGTTAGGTTAGCATAGATTAGCATATGGATTAGCATAGATTGGCATGGATTAGGTTAGGTTAGCATAGATTAGCATATGGATTAGGTTAGGTTAGGTTAGCATAGATTAGCATATGGATTAGGTTAGGTTAGGTTAGGTTAGGTTTGGGTAGGTTAGGTTAGGTTTAGTTTAGTTTAGTTTAGGTTAGGTTAGGTTAGGTTAGGTTAGGTTAGCATAGATTAGCATATGGATTAGGTTAGGTTAGTTTAGTTTAGTTTAGTTTAGTTTAGTTTAGTGTAGGTTAGGTTAGGGTAGGTTAGGTTAGGTTAGGTTAGGTTAGGTTAGGTTTAGTTTAGTTTAGTTTAGTTTAGTTTAGGTAAGGTTAGCATAGATTAGCATATGGATTAGGTTAAGGTTAGTTTAGTTTAGTTTAGGTTAGGTTAGGTTAGGTTTGCATAGATTAGCATATGGATTAGGTTAGGTTAGGTTAGCATAGATTAGCATATGGATTAGGTTAGGTGTGGTTAGTTTAGTTTAGTTTAGTTTAGTTTAGGTTAGGTTAGGTTAGGTTAGCATAGATTAGCATATGGATTAGGTTAGGTGAGGGTAGTTTAGGTTAGGTTAGGTTAGGCGTGCGAAGGAAGTACCTACGGGCTCCGACCAACAGCGCTTCTCTGCTGTGAAGTATTAGGAGATCAGAACTTGAGAGGAGGTAGTAATAAAAACTTGCCGGTGCCGTTGCGCGTCGTGGAAGTAGAGCGCGCCAAAACACACGGTTGCCTGGCCGTATGTATCCGGCGTTCATAACACGTGTAGAAGTAGGCTTATATTCGTTACCTCCTGGCTGTTTATTACCGCCTAATACTTTTCATAGCGAGACGTCCTGGCGAGCTGGTCTGTCCGTCCTCCTCCGTTCGTTCGTTACGTAACGGGACATTTTTTCGTGCGTAGATGGCTGATGAACGTAACGGGACACTTTTTCATGTGTGTATGGTCGAAGGAAGTGACGTAATCCAACATGGCTGATGAAGCGAAGCCTTAAGGTGTCTGGATCGGATCCCCGGATCCTCCACCACCCACCGGTGCGCCAGGATGAACCAAATACATCTACTGACCTTTGCCCCACGCGGATTTTTGCCCCATCTTACTCTACTCTAAGAAAAAGCTACAGTGTTTTGTGCCATACCTTGACACGAAATGTATTCGCGAAATACAGGTGTCCTTAGTAATAACAAATGCAACAGAGGTATCGAGTTAAAAATTTCACAAATGGACCTTAAATTAAAAAAAAAATAGCCAGTCATGGGGACTGTCAACAGAAGTAAAAACTTAAATCTTTGTTTTTTTTTATATGTAATACGACTTCATTTCTACATCAAATGTACGTAAGAAAATTATTTTTTGGAATTATGTCAGTACGATGTCAGCATATCATTTATCCTTACATAATTTTTTAGTCACAACAAATGTCAGTGGTATGTCAAAATTGCGTAAAAATTCTTTACCTAGCTATGACTTACCAGTGATGTCAGACCTAGGTCATGTATTCACGTGGTCAAATTAACTTCACTTACTGCTACTACAGCATGTCGGTGATGCGAACTCACAAGATTTTACCCATCCATAAATGAGTCCCACACGCACATGATATAGTCGAGTATATACAATGTATCAGTGTGTATATGCGTATACATGTACGTCGCCAGTCTGGCGCAACACGTCACTAGCATGTCAGTGACGCGGATCCATAAGTTTTGCCCATACCAAAAATCGTTCAACGCGGCTAAAGAAGTTTTCACTAAAAAAAACTGCATAGTAGAAAATCACGCCCCCAAATTCAATTGCAAAAAAAAAATGCAATCGGGCACACGCCATGCTTATTTCATTGCTACCAACATTGCCAATAATTATTTCAAAGTATAATATTTTGCAGTATACTCAGTAGGTACGCCACTTCGTTAATACACCACTCCATAAATTCTGAACTTAGAATGTTTGTAAAATCACTTGTGTGTTTTTTTTTAGATGTGATAACGTCTAAGAAATCGATGAACGCCGGCTGTACGCACTAAAAAGTGTCCCGTTACGCACATTGTTCCGTTACGCTGTGCTCCGTTACGCTGATTTTAGGCTTGCGCCGCATCTATCTCTCTTCCACTCGACTGTTTATAAAGTGAAGTGAAAAGTTAATGTGGTTTTCATTGTTTATTACAACAACAATTTCGGCAATAAAGGTTAATTATTCTTGCATTTTAAAAATCTGATTACTAGTATAATTTCAAGTATTTATTCTTTTATTATTAAAATAAAAATGATTCAATATTATTCATAAAAGTATGCAATCATTTCATCAATGTTTTGTTATGACGTTGTCACGTTAAACTATCTTCCGTAAACCGACTTTACAGACAACCAATTTTTTTATTGAAGTTACTCGTATTTTTGGTGTTGGCGTCTCTGAACCGCGCATATGTCTGAGCGGCCCAGTTCCGCCCGTGGAGCTGTCCGCACTCCCGCGCGGCGGAACGGGGGCCTGTGATTGGGCGAGCGCCAGGCGACGGGACACTGCGATTGGCGCGTCTCCCGGGTCTGGCGCTGCTGCTGCTGTCGACTTCAGCCTCTCTCCCGAGGGAACATTCCAGAGTCGCTCTGCCGGTGACGTGTGCTCGAGACACTCTTCCGTCGCGCCAAGCACCTGGACCATCACGACGAAAAGAAACATAACCAAAGACTGGAAACATCCGCGCTTTCGATGACCTCTGGGATAGACTACACAATCCCCTACACACTCAGGCAAATGCCACCTGCTCATTGGCTATTGACTCGTGGCACCTATCAATTGGGACCCTTCGATGCGATACTTTTTTGGTTGAAGGTTTTCCATTGGCTCAAAGTCCTTCAGATAAACTGTAAGCTAATCACAGAAGCAATACAAAGGTACAGTTGTTTGGATTCTAGCACATCTTGAAATGAATCCGCGAATTTTTCCGGTCATAAATATAACGTTTGTAGACAGTCAGTTTTAAGACGTTTCTTTGGACATACCTAGAGACCTGAAAAATTCGCGGATTAATTCGGCAATACGCTAAAATTCAAATACATATACTTTTTGGATGATTTTTCTATTGGCTTACTGTTAATTTGGATGAATCTCAACCAAATATAAATAGGGACCGGAAAAATTCGCGGGTTCAATGACCTGTAGGATGAACTCCATAGTTCTACGTACACTCGGTCAAATGCCACCCACTCATTGGCTGCTGTCTTGTGAGACGTCCCAACGTAGCAGCCTGTGAATCGATAAAGCTTTGGTCGGGTGTTTCTCATTGGCCCAGAGTCATCCAGGTGAGTTGTGAGCCAATAGCAGAGGCAACACTGAGGTATAAATATTTGTATTTTGCCTATCGCGAAATGAATTCGCGAATTTTTCCGGTCTATACTTGTGAGTCGTCTCGACTGGGTGGCATGTGATTCGACACTTCTATGAGTAGAGACCTGGAAAATTCGCGGATTCCTTTCGAGACAGGCTGGAATCCAAACTCGTTTAGCTTAATGCTGCGTCAGTGATTGGACCGCAATTTACATGAAGGACTCTGAGCCAGTGGCAAACACTCAACAGAAGAAGTATCGAATCATAAGAATCGCAGTAAACAGGTGTCCCGAGTCGGTAGCCAATGACCAGGTGATAGTTTCCCGAGTATATAGAGAATAGTGGAGTCTATCCTAGTGGTAATTGAAACCGCGAATTTTTCCAGTCCCTATCTATGAGTGAGTATCTCTAATTGGCCCTCATTCTTCCAGATTAACAGTGAACCAATGACAGAAGCAGCACTAAATTATAATTATTTCAGTTTTAGCATAACACGAAATGAACCGGCGAATTTTTCAGGTCTCTAACCATCACGACGAAAAGAAACATAACTTTTGTAGTCAGACAGTTTTAAGACGATTCTTTCGACATACCTAGGGACCGGAAAAATTTCGCGGGTTGAATGACCTCTAGGATGAACTCCATAGTTATACGTACACTCGTGCAGCCTGTGATTCGTATGAAGCTTTGGTCGGGTGTTTCTCATTGGCCCAGAGTCATCCAGGTGAGCTGTGAGCCAATGGCAGAGTCAGAAGTGAGGTATAACTATTTGTATTTTAGCCCATCGCGAAATGAATTCGCGAATTTTTCCGCTGGCATGTTGGATTGTCCATCTCACCCTTGAGGGGATGGCACACAGTGCTGCCCCGTGGACAGCTGAGGCAGAAGGAACAACCCGACACCGGGGCCTCAGAGAGGCTGACGACCGTCGCAGGTGAGTGACGAGCCTTGGGGTGGGGGGTCGCTCCACCCCTGACCTTGTGGTCAGCAAGGACAGGTTCACACGGCCGCCGGTCGCGCACTTGTCGCCGCGTCCAGCGAGGGCTGCACAAACACCGCCCGGCAACAGCGCGCTGCTCGGCCACCGCGTCAGCCCACGAACTGGAGACCGGGAAAATTTCGCGACAGGCTAGAATACAAATAGTTATACCTCAGTGCTGCCTCTGCTATTGGCTCGCAACTCACCCTGGATGACTCTGGGCCAGTGAGAAACTCCCGACCAAAGCTTTATAACAATCACAGGCTGTCACGCTGGGACGTCTCACAAGATAGCAGCCAATGAGTGGGTGGCATTTGACCGAGTGTACGTAGAACTATGGAGTTGATCCTAGAAGTCATTGAACCCGCGAATTTTACCGGTACCTACTTATTGCAGTTTAGTGAGCGAAAAATACAAGCCTGGGAAAATTCGCGCTTTCGATGATCTGCAGGATAGACTCCACAATCCCCTACACACTCAGGCAAATGCCACCAGCTCATTGGCCATTGACTAGTGAGACTTGTTAACTGGGATGCTTGCGTTTCGATACTCTTTTGGTTTAGTTTTTCATTGGCTCAAAGTCCTTTAGATAAACTGTGAGCCAATCGAAGAAGCAATATTTGTATGTATACATTTGTTTGCATTCTAGCGTATCCGCGAAATGAAACAGCGAGTTTTTTTCCGGTCTTTACCTACTAATGATTAGGGAAGGCACATATTCACGGTTTCAATTACTTATTACTTGGGCCATGCAGTGTTTTAGCGTTCAGCTAGCCTTGGTTTCTTTTCGCGAAATATGCATGCCCCAGATTTTGATTAATATCTTCCAACAGCAGGTATACGTAACATTGGAACTGTACTTAACGTATGTCTGCCTCAACCAAGGTTTATACCTAACTCCCGCTAAATGCTTAAGAAATTTTTTTGAGTGGGTAACGATGTCATGATATTACCTGCAATAACTAGGGCCGGAAAAATTCGTGGTTTCATTAGCCTTCAGGATAGACTGCACATTCCCCTGTACACGGGCAAATAACGCCAGTTCATTGGCTGCTGACTTGTGAGTCGTCTCAGCTGGTTTGTCTGTGATTAGATCCTTCTTTGGTTGTGGGTATATATTTGATTGAGTTTTGTACATATGAACTGTAAACCAATGGCAAAATCATCTAAGAAGTATATGTATTTGACTTCTAGCCTATCGCCGAATGAATCCGCGAATTTTTACGTACACTCATTTGTCTCTTAGGTACAGATTTACGAACAGGCTACCGTTTGAACCGCCAGGAGAAAATAAAACGGATTAATTCATTGGTGGAAACTACAACTGTAATAATAATTACGCCATTGAACGAATTTCGTGAAGAATGAGAACCCAAATTTAGGCACTTATTATCACATCTCGGGTTATAAAACGTAATGTTTAAGCGGTAGGCTGCTGTAAACTTCGGGTTAGTATTTTAAGGAGAAAAAAAACAGTATGAAACAAATTCACAGAAAAAAAAGTGGTTGTCTGTAAAGTTGGTTTACGGAAGATAGTTTAACGTGACGTCATAACAAAACATTAATGAAATGAATGCATACTTTTATGAATAAAATTGAATCATTTTTACTGAATTATCACTATTTTGTATGGATACAAAGGAGTGAAATGAAATCTACAATTTAATTGATAAATTTACTTTTATTTGCACTCATTCATTCAAATATGTTTATTACTTTAATGAAGAGATTATTTTAACTATAACTTTTATACATGTTTGCTATTTAACTTCTTCCAATCTGTGTTATTCTGTTAAGGATAGGACGATGATAGGAAAAGTAGGAAACGAATGGGAGTGTTTCAAGTTTAATGTGCTTCGAAAAAGTCGAATCGATGGTTGTTCCAATCGAGTGGTAGAGAGATAGATGCGGCGCAAGTGTACAATGAGCGTAACGGGACACAGCGTAACGGGACAATGTGCGTATCAGGACACTTTTTCGCGCGCGCAGCCAGCGTTCATCGATTTATTAGACGTTGTCACGTCAAAACAGGGGTCAAAAGTTTAAATACGGCCTAGTTTAAACGAAGATGCGGCTGTCTAAAATTACGAGGAACTCTTCATTTATTTAAAGTGAATTCTTCGTACAACACAGCGGTCGCTTGGCTACGAGTGCATGGTTCGAGTCCTCGTGCCGACAAACATTGAGGTGTTTTTAAGCATCCCTTTACTTACTTCAACACTATCACAGTGTTAAAATAGCTTGTGCACAAAAAAACAACAATTTCGTTGATTAGTTAAATTCTTACAGGTTAAGCCCATACTGTCCAGAATTATCTCTGTCACACACAAACTAACCCAAGCATAGTGTCTATCTGAAATTTATAGCGCTAGCATTTAATTAGGTTTACTTCGTAAGTCGAAAGTAGGTAAGACAGTAAAACACACCTTTTTAGTTTAAAGGTGAGATGCTAGTTATTAAAAAAATATTTCAAAATGTATATTCTATATAAAATCTAATCGCGTGGCCCGAAATTCATCAACTACGCATGAGCAACGCGAAATCTTTCTGCCAAGTCGGAAACAAAAGAACTTTAAAAATACCTACGTTCATCCATGATTTGCACGCTATCAGTGTACGTATATTAAGGAGGTTTAAAGGATTAATAGTGAAGTTTAATGACTTTTAAAGTTTTTTTTTTATTCAAATAAAGACAAATAAGGAGTTGTTTTTTTAAGGATATCAAGGAGGCGTTCGAACCCTGGAATGTCAGCTTCGGGAATGAAAAGGACAAAAAAAAAAAGGGAGAGGGGGAAGTTTGAAGATATTGTCACGTGCACCTAGCCGGTGCCACCGCCATTTCTGTCACGATCCACCTTCAGAGGGGGGGGGGGGGCGAGAATCGTAGCTCTTTACATGGAAACAACTCGCTTGGCATCAACTAGTCTTAACTTCATAAAATACTTTACTGTACCTAGGATCATAGGTTCGTCATCCCGTACAGGATGTCTGGTGAGAGCTGAACTAAGGAGATTTTGCAAAATAACATAATACTTAATTAAAATTATTTTATTCTTAAAGTCAAATACTCAACATCATTTTAAAGAACATTTAAATAGCAGGATTACAATTTAAAACAATAATCTCTTTACTTCCTTAACGATTGAACGACCTTACAAGAGAGAGAATGAGAGAACTTCACTAAACACTTCCCTAGTCCTTCCGAATACCTCAAATCATAATTAATACTTAAAATTAAAACAAAGATAAGTCCATACTCACATTTTCCGAAAAGCCTTTCTTGATCGATTACTTTAAAAAAATAACGTAGGGGCCTCTCCTGCCCTTGAAATCCCGAACGAACATTACATTTTAAAAACTATGACGCGTGACCCCTGACGAGGGCCATAGCCTCCGCCCGAAAGCTTGACGACTACATTATGACCTAACTTAAATTAAACGACTCGTGGCCTCTGGCGTCGACCATAGCTTCCGCCCGAAAGCTTGAATTCCTACATCACGAACGAACTAACAACTCGTGACCACAGGTTAGACGCATAGCCTCCGCCTGAGTGAGCCTGAATTCCTACATCACGAACGAACTAACAACTCGTGACCACAGGTGAGACGCATAGCCTCCGCCTGAGTGAGCCTGAATTCCTACATCACGAACGAACTAACAACTCGTGGCCACAGGTGAGACGCATAGCCTCCGCCTGAGTGAGCCTGAATTCCTACATCACGAACGAACTAACAACTCGTGACCACAGGTGAGACGCATAGCCTCCGCCTGAGTGAGCCTGAATTCCTACATCACGAACGAACTAACAACTCGTGGCCACAGGTGAGACGCATAGCCTCCGCCTGAGTGAGCCTGAATTCCTACATCACGAACGAAC
This sequence comes from Bacillus rossius redtenbacheri, assembly GCF_032445375.1. NCBI lineage: Eukaryota > Metazoa > Arthropoda > Insecta > Phasmatodea > Bacillidae > Bacillus > Bacillus rossius. The sequence goes on from NC_086330.1 coordinate 379,621,851, forward strand.
TAACAACTCGTGACCACAGGTGAGACGCATAGCCTCCGCCTGAGTGAGCCTGAATTCCTACATCACGAACGAACTAACAACTCGTGACCACAGGTGAGACGCATAGCCTCCGCCTGAGTGAGCCTGAATTCCTACATCACGAACGAACTAACAACTCGTGGCCACAGGTGAGACGCATAGCCTCCGCCTGAGTGAGCCTGAATTCCTACATCACGAACGAACTAACAACTCGTGACCACAGGTGAGACGCATAGCCTCCGCCTGAGTGAGCCCCGAGTCACCAATCACTTGCGCTTAAATTCGCGCGCCCTGCCGCGCCTACCATAACAAAAGCTCGTTATTGAAGTCAAATTTACTAAACAACTAACTAGAACATCTGGGAAGGCTACCCCCCCTCTACCCCAATGTGCAGGCCACACCGCGCGGCTTGTTACGACAGCGCGCCCCAGTAACTGCGGCCCGTGGCTGCGCCAGCGCGCGGCCAAACAAACAAACAAAATTCTGCAAGCCCGCAGCGCGCCGCGCCGGCCCCGTGCCCCAATTACATGGTCACGCCACTTGCGCTGACGAGTGAACAGAGCAGCCAGCCCAGAGTCCCGTCAGTAAAGTCCCTAAATTTGATTTCAACAACCCTGCAAAATTTCAACCCGCGACATAACCCTCCCCTCACAGAGCTCGAGCCCCATCGAGCTACCTCAAAATTACAAATTGTCTTTTTCCATTAAACCATAACTATAAATTCCTCATTTCACAAAAATAATAATTTTCTTAGTTCCTTGCTGTCTGAACATACATCTAGATTCTGCATAAGATTTATTTTAAAACAACAAGTATTCATAAAATTAAATGTAAAACTTTTATCTGGTTTGTTCTCACAGGAACCTTCAGAGGCTCGAGTTCTCAATTCTAAAAAAATTGTTCTGTTAGTGAAGCTCTCTTTACAAATTAAATTACTGTTCTTAGTTTCTCAGTATTCGTTAAACAATGTGCAAATTATTGATAATTATTATTATTTTTTTTTTTTCGGTTTCCGTTTATTACCATACTTCTTTCGTTCTTCAAAAAAAATTAAGTGTCCTTACAGTGTTTCAATTAATTAAACTCTTATCTCGTGAAGGTTGGTGCAACTCCTCGAAGTCAGTGTTGTCGAGAAGAGTAGCTCCCTGGGCTGGCCATCAGCAAACACCACTCAACTCCAACAGCTACTGGACTGGCTTCCAGGGCAGCTCACAACTTCTCCCCACATCTGCTTCGGAGTTGTGCCATCCTCATCACGAACAGATTACAATTCTGAAACATCATCAACAGGCATTACCATCACGCCTGACAAATACAAAACTAACTACTAAACTGCAATCGATGGGCAAGGATGCAAACACACAAAAAAATAAAATTAATTAATTCAACTGCTAACATAAAGTATCCCACCCTTAGCATAATCTAATCAGGCAAATAATTTGATAGGAAAAACTTAAGGAAGGGAAACATGACCTCCAATGATTTTCCCTAACTCTTGAGTCTTGATCTTCTCTATACAGCAAATAGTCCCCACGAAGTAACTGGGTTGAAGGTCAGTTCACATGACCCACCCATAACCTCTTCTACTCTTCTTTTCTTCTGGGGGCAACCACAATGCCCACCAATCTCTCTCCATGGTGCCGAACCAGCTATCCCATGAGAGTAAACAACGTAGTCAATAGAAGCGCAGAGGGGAAACACCAATCTCTGGCTTGTCGAGTCATAAAACTGCTTTATCTTCTTCTTCTTCTGAGTAAAAATATCTGACTAACCTTGCTTCTATTCTTCCAAACAGTAAAAGTTCATCAGGTATCTTCATGAAAGAAACATTCTAACTAATAATTCTTCATTTTTCTTCTTCTTTATTTCTGTTAGTTGTAATAGAAGGCCATGTTAGGGAGGTTATAGGGAAAAAGAGTGGCCAATTCCCACCCCATCACCCACCTAGATCATGACTAATTAACTTTTAAACTTTCTATTTCAAACAAATAAAAAAAAAAAACATTTTTTTTTTATTCAAACTTTTAAACTATAATTACTTTTACTTCATAACCTCAAAAGCTAATCAATAATTCTAAATGAAATTGTGATTTACTGCATCCTTGTTCCATCCGATCTGTTTGTTTATAACCTTTCTTGTAAAGTATAAAATTTTCAAACATTACTAATTCAAAAAAAATTAAATTCTGGTGTCCTTCGAGTTACAATTAAATTTACTATTTCTTAGCTTGAAATAATTTAAGTTTTCAAAACTATTTCATTGTCTAATTCACAACACCTAAAAATCAACTCAAAACAACAAGTCATCAAAATCAATAAGATCATCTGACCTACCTATCAGTACTGTGAACTTGAACTGTTCGTACACATTTATAATAAGCTATTGTATTTAAATTCCAACCTAAATAAGGTTTAAAAAAAACTACTAATCCCTCTGTAAATTAAGAAAATTAACTTTAAAAATTAAACTTAAGGTATTAGTTCTTTTTGACAGCTACCACAACTCACTAGTTCCATTACATTACTATAACCTAAAAAGTTCTGTAAATAATATTTATAACAAAAAAAAACTCCAGTTACTGTCTTCCATAAAAAAAAATAAAACTTTACATGACCTTATTAATCTCCACTTGTAAGTCCATGGCTGCCAGCTTTCTCTTCTCTTGAATCTTCAGTCTTGGCTCTTGTTTCAGTGATCTTGTATCTTGTCTCTCGAACTCTTGTCATCTTGTAAACTGGACTGCTGCTCAGCTAATCTTAAGGAATCTGTAACAGTTTCAAAAATACATGTTAATTTAAATTACATAATTCCTGTTCTTTGGTCCTAAAAAAAAATTGTATTATTAGTACACATTACCCTGAAACAACATTATTATTCATTGTTTATTACTTAAAAAAAATGCTTTACCATAAAATCCTTTTTTGTTCTTTTCATTAGGCCTATTTATTTTCCTTCTTCTTAATTAAATTCTGCTTCAAATGTTAATCCTAACTTAAGACCTACCATCTATTTATTATTCATTACCTACATTATTTATGTTACCCTAAAATTCCCATAAGTTTCTAATACTTCCTATCAAAGACATTCTCTCTAAAAAAAATTTACTTGTGACTCTTAACTTAACAAACTTAAAAAAAACTTTTACACTAGACTTAACTTATTATTCATTCTTAGTTACTAAATTTCTATATGTAAACTTTAGTACTTACAAACAAAAACTGCCTATTTCTCTCTACCTCTTAATCTCTTTCAATTATTACAATAATAATGTTACCTTGCATCTTTAAACTTTCTTCTTTTCAATTAAATTAGACATCTCATAACAATAAAAATTCTGCCTATACTCTTCTTATGGGTGTACAAACCAACAACAAAATTTCAAATTCTTAAGTTTCCTTATATTTAAATTATGCAATGCACATAACCTCTGTGGTGCCTGTACCCTTTTAGGCCTACCACCTTCTCCTCTCACAGCATGACAACTCTTATTCCTCGGGGTCTGTATTCACTGTTACAAATCAAATATCTCAAAAAAATTAAAAACAAATTTATTATTTTAAGAAAACAAAAATTTACATTGAATTTACTATGGAGCCTGGAAATCTTAATGTCTCACAGCAGCTAACATGACTAAATCCCATGGAACCCCAGGTTTACATAACCTGTGCCCAAAAATTTAAGCATACCAGGCTTTCTCTGCACTGGTTTTACAGCATCACACACTATTTAGGGCCCCTGATCTGCCATCAGTCCCAAGGAGTTTTCCCACAACCCCTCTCTACACAAGCGCCTACCGCATTCCTCTCAATTGGCTATCGGTTTTACGGCATTCTTTTGGGATCCGACCATCAAGTTAGGGCTAATCGAACACTAAACCTCCATACTTCCAAACTAATGTAAATCAATTAAATTTTCTCTGTAAATTCTAAAAATCAAAAAAAATTATTCCAACATGCCAAAGAAACTTCCAAAAAAAATTCATAATCTTATCTTCAAACCATTAAAATAAAAATAAATAGATTACCCTGTTTTCTCCTTAATAACTGTAAACTGTCAACAAATATCATGTCGTAAATTTTAACTATGCTTACTGACTCTTAATCATAAAATCTCATTTGTCCTAATTAATAAACAACCGATTTCCTTAAAATCTCACTGTATCTCTCACACTCAAACTTCACTGGCTGAATATCTCAATAAATTCAAAAACAATTATCTAAACTCTTAAAGAAACTCCTCCCCAATTATTCAAATTACTTCACCTTATTTTATTTCATTACTTAAAACACCTTACTCAAAAAAAATTAATTAATTATCTAGCTATCTTCCATTATTATTTATTTACCGAACAAAACTTTCTCCTAAATTAATTTAGTAAAATTCAATTTCACATTAGGCAAGTACACTAACTCTCTACAGCAATGTTTCTCATTTCCCTCCTTCCTAACTGAATCCAATCTTACTTAACCTCCAGGGAATTTACCTCACAAAATAACCAAAAATTTCACTGTAGTGCCTATCTGCTATAGGCCCACTACACAGCAAGGGACTCTAACCCCACCAACAAACTTCATTGAAATGGTACCCTATCCCATACAGGATAGCCACTTCGGTACTACCATGGGGAACTCCTGCCCCAAACTACTCACAACTCTCAGGATTCTCCTGACCCTTAATTCCGTAGTCAGCCCATCTCCTATGGTCTGCGCTACAATTCCCTTTCTTCCCAGGGACACAACGCCTCACCTTAGGGTCCCTCGCCCTAATGAAAACATTAATTTTGTCTCTCTGTTCTTTTGGAGTAAATTCCCTCTACACACAAAATCTAGCCTTCCCAGTTTTCTCAATGCTTATCGATTTTATAGTGTACCTCCTTAATAATGTTTACAAATCCCAAAAAAATATTTTTAAAACCGAGGTAGAATTTAACTAACAAAAACATAAACAACTTACAACGAAACACTTCTAGCCTATACATCATACCCTTCTTAAAATAAATTACTTACATACTGAAAGTTCCTCTTCTCCTAAAACACACTTAAATTTAAATTTATTTAACCAATAGTCTATTTTCTTATCGCTAAGTTACCGTACAGCTGATCAAAACAAGGTCACGGCCGTCCACGTCTCTGTACGTGCTCGTGACGTCACCGAATTCCATCAGGTGCGCCAACCCTCGCTTGCGGTTCCTCCGTTCTCCGCTAGGTCTCAGCACCTCCCCGTCACGTGTTCACTCTGCCACGTCCACTGACGTGTCGTTCTGAAACAACTCTCAACATTTTTCTAATTAAAACAAAACATCACTATAAATTCTATAACTCTCTTTTACATAAACTCTCGTTTTCTTTTTAATTCCTTTCTAACGTTTATCCTTCCCTCGACTGATTTAATTCGTACGTCTCGTCTCCTACGCGCACGAAAACAAAACAAACTTCTCTTGAAAATAATTCCTATTTACGACAAAAAACTTTATTTTAAATTATAATTCTCTTAACCTACAATCTTAAAATGAACTTCAATTAAATTAAACCACTTGCATTATCTCTAATAAGCATTTAACTTATAACGTATTCTCCTCACGTAATAATCCCCGATATAAATCTACAATAAATTCAACGACTTAAAACAACTTATCACTATAAACTTTATCCTTACAAGTATCCTCAAATAAACATCTGTTACGTCAAAAAAAAAATCTCAAAGACTTCCTCCACTATAGACTAAAATTCACGTAATCCTCTCCTCAAGTAAACTCTTAATAACCTGCTATCAGAAGCTGAAACTAACTTAATAATAAACATAAAAATCTACCTCTCTCTCTCTCCAGAAATAGAACCTATCCGGCGAACTCTACCATTTCTGTCACGTGCACCTAGCCGGTGCCACCGCCATTTCTGTCACGATCCACCTTCAGAGGGGGGGGGGCGAGAATCGTAGCTCTTTACATGGAAACAACTCGCTTGGCATCAACTAGTCTTAACTTCATAAAATACTTTACTGTACCTAGGATCATAGGTTCGTCATCCCGTACAGGATGTCTGGTGAGAGCTGAACTAAGGAGATTTTGCAAAATAACATAATACTTAATTAAAATTATTTTATTCTTAAAGTCAAATACTCAACATCATTTTAAAGAACATTTAAATAGCAGGATTACAATTTAAAACAATAATCTCTTTACTTCCTTAACGATTGAACGACCTTACAAGAGAGAGAATGAGAGAACTTCACTAAACACTTCCCTAGTCCTTCCGAATACCTCAAATCATAATTAATACTTAAAATTAAAACAAAGATAAGTCCATACTCACATTTTCCGAAAAGCCTTTCTTGATCGATTACTTTAAAAAAATAACGTAGGGGCCTCTCCTGCCCTTGAAATCCCGAACGAACATTACATTTTAAAAACTATGACGCGTGACCCCTGACGAGGGCCATAGCCTCCGCCCGAAAGCTTGACGACTACATTATGACCTAACTTAAATTAAACGACTCGTGGCCTCTGGCGTCGACCATAGCTTCCGCCCGAAAGCTTGAATTCCTACATCACGAACGAACTAACAACTCGTGACCACAGGTGAGACGCATAGCCTCCGCCTGAGTGAGCCCCGAGTCACCACTCACTTGCGCTTAAATTCGCGCGCCCTGCCGCGCCTACCATAACAAAAGCTCGTTATTGAAGTCAAATTTACTAAACAACTAACTAGAACATCTGGGAAGACTACCCCCCCTCTACCCCAATGTGCAGGCCACACCGCGCGGCTTGTTACGACAGCGCGCCCCAGTAACTGCGGCCCGTGGCTGCGCCAGCGCGCGGCCAAACAAACAAACAAAATTCTGCAAGCCCGCAGCGCGCCGCGCCGGCCCCGTGCCCCAATTACATGGTCACGCCACTTGCGCTGACGAGTGAACAGAGCAGCCAGCCCAGAGTCCCGTCAGTAAAGTCCCTAAATTTGATTTCAACAACCCTGCAAAATTTCAACCCGCGACAATATATTATATATAAAAAAAATCCCTTGGGTTCGGAATAAAAAAAAAGGCGAAGGAAAAAAGGTGACGCGGATGAAAAGAGAGCGCGACAGGGGTGTTCCATTCTTCACTCGTGGATGTGCCAAGGGCGCTGATTTCTTACTCTCCCCCCCCCCCCCCCCACCCGCCTGAACCGTCGCCCGCGGAGGGCGCGTATAAAATACACGCGTGATAGCATCGGGAATGTTAATAGCCCGTGAAGTCTTATTAACAAGGGGTGAGGGGGGGCAGGAGGGTACTCGCCGATAACCATCAGACTTATTGCCTGTCGCGTCCTCTCCCCCCTTCAGGCTGTGTTATTGGCGATATTACTGGCCCGGGCAGGGACACTTCTCAACACCCTCCATGGACGTCAGCGGCGACTGAGGAGGAGGAAGAGGAGGGGAAGGGAAGGCACAAGAAGGACGGAGGATAAACAAGAGGAGCCGGGGCCCGGGCGGTACGAAAACACCGCTCACGGATCAGCGACCACGGAGAAGAACTAGAGGACCCGACGTGAAGGAAGGTGGAAGAGAGGACGACAGTCTCCGGAGATCCTATCTGGGAAGGACGCCTCGTGTGTGTATGTATATATATATATAGATGTAGGATATAAGGCGATTGCCCTTCCGTTGTGTCCATCCCTTTCTCCCCCTTATTCCCTTCTCTTCTACCCCCAGGGAGACGGATTTCATTGTGTCACGAGGGACGAAACACACGTGTTTTTCTTTTTTTTTTCTTTCCTTCTTCCCCTGCAACAACAACCCCCCTGACGGGGATGCTGGGGTGGTTCGCTGTCGCGTGGGAACTCAGGCGTACAACGAGTCGGTCCGCGTCGACAGTAATTACCCGCCCCCTGTCGAAGAGTTTTACCTCGCGCGCAGGTGTGTCCCGTTCCAGTGTTTACTTCTGGACGCGGTCGGCTTGCAGACTTTCAGAGCGGTCCGACTTCGGCAACATACATACATACATATATACATACATATAGTTAGGGACACCTGTATTTCGCGATTTCATTTCATGTCATGGTATTTCACAAAACACTGTAGCTTTTGCTAAGAGTCATGGCAAATTGTGAGCGTGCAGTAGTACGGTGACCACATTCTCATTGGCCCCGTCAAGAGCGGGACGACACCTCTCACCGACCTCAGCCAATAACCACAGGAGAAAAGCTACAGTGTTTTGTGAAATACATCGACACGAAATGTATTCGCGAAATACAGGTGTCCCTACATATAGTTAGAGACAGGAAAAATTCGCGGATTCCTTTCGAGACAGGCTGGAATCCAAACTCGTTGTTTAGCTTAATGCTGCGTCAGTGGTTGGACCGCAATTTACCTGAAGGACTCTTGAGCCGATGGCAAACACTACAACAGAAGAAGTATCGAATCATAAAGAATCGCAGTAAACAGGTGTCCCGAGTCGGTAGCCAATTACCAGGTGATAGTTGCCCGAGTACATAGAGAATCGCGGAGTCTATCCTAGTGGTCATTGAAACCGCGAATTTTTCCAGTCCCTACATATATAGTGCATTCTTTTTGCGTGATTAGTTGGCAAATTTGAATTTTTAAAATTTTTGTGCAGTTTGGTTGAAGAGAACAAAATGGAGTAAATAATTGAAACAAATTTTGGTTTTGTAGGCAACGCTGGTTGCTACTGGGTGATGGTTTTGATTCTTTCAGGAAAATTTACTTTAATCATAAAACTCCTGAGGATTTAAAAAAACAAAACTTGGTAATTTTTTTTCCGAAAGTGCTGAACCATATCACATAATAGCCTGTAACATTTCATTTGAACCTAAAAAAGTTCAATTTTTTAAATCCAATTTCATCATCGTTATCCATACTGTACGAAAACGTTAAAAATGCAAATCTGCCAGCTAATTATGCAAAAAAATTATGCGATATAATTTTATTCTTCAACTTGTGAAAGTTCAACCACACAAAGTGTCAGCAAGTTTAACCGTGTGTAACGTACATATATAAAAAAAAAAGATTCACAAGGCTGTCGATTGGTGCGCAGTCTTCTAATAGTGCACACGGCAACTATGATAATTGTGCGATGACCATAACGTTATATGGCAGAGAAATGAAGATAAATGTGTATTCAAGTCCCTTGAGTGCTTTCAAGAATCCCTACTGGTTGTTTAATGCTTAAAAATTATTCAGGAAAAAAAAAACGCTTTTTAGCCGTTTTTGCGTTCTCGACGTGGACATAAACAATAAAAGACTACTTGTTTTCGAAATAACTTCGGAAAGAAACGATGTGATTTATCAGAGCTTACGACTGAAATAATTCCCGTGATTGTGAGATAGTAAGAACGAAGCAAGGAAGATTCAAAATAAACACTAAGCACAAGCTGCTGCATAGTCGTAAATGTGCTGGAAATTACTTTATTCTTGGAGCCGTAGCTTAAAACCACTGTCGCCGGCAACCGTGTTGTAGCTAAAACCAACAAACAGGTTGTCATACACCACTTCTACCACTACTTAACAGAAACCAGTGCTGTCCAAGAAAACGAAAAACGAAAAAAGAAAAGGAAACTTTTTATCTTCAAATTATCTTTTTCGTGAAAAGCTTTTAATACCAGCTGTGTGTTGTGTGTTACAACTTTGTAACATTTTTGGTGTTTCTCGTTGGCTGGGTTTATTCCAGGTACTGTCAGCGCACCAATCACAGCCATCCAGTGCGGAAGCAAACGCGTCCTGATTGGCCCGGGCCAATAGAACGACAGTTTCTCTCGCAGACGGCCGCCAATCACAAAAATAACATTCGCTTACGCGGGCATATGATCGATTTTTTTTTTTCGAGTAAAATGTACCACGTATTGATGACGACTTCACATGTTTCACGATAAACATGAATTATCAAAAAAATCTTTGGATAATAAATTTTTTACTATCATTCTACAGTTTCAAAGTGAAGGGTTTGTTGCGTGTTCCGTTGTAGCGACTTGCGTCCCTTACGTGGATTATAAACCCCGCCTTACGCTCCCAAATGACACTTAAAGTTAGATAGACTCATTCACTCGCAAATTTACGATGGTGGCGGTGTAGAACAAACGAGAATCGTATCCAGAGATGACTTGCGTCGGTTAACCCCGCGTGCAGAAATCGCCCCCCCCCCCCCCTTTTCCCCTTTACTACGTGGTTGTGAAATGACACCATCAAAAATTAAGTAAAAAAAGTAATTTTACAAACACAGAAATTATTTCAGAATTTACGGAATGGTGTATTAACGGAGAGGCGTTTTGAGTATAATTGGAATTATTTTTTATACACCGTTGAACTATCTTGACGGAAATGAAATACCTACGCATGGCTGCCATGTGCACATGTGCAGACGTGTGTAGTTATTTTTTTTTAAATCGAAACTGAATTGATTTTTCAACACTCATACTTTACGGCTATGCATTTTTTTTTTTTTTTAAGTTTTGAAACAAAAGATAAAACATTTTGAGATAGTTTTTTGGTTGTTCAAAATTGAAAAAAAATAATTGAAAATCTAAAATATGTACGGTGAATATTCCCAGCAAAGAACGACCAAAAAAAAAAAACCTTAAGGTAGCCAACATGTTCTTTCGAAAGTGGACGACCTCTAGATTGCGAAGCAGTGCCAGGTTGCTGCAGGTACAGCACCGAGGGGGACCACACACAACTTAGAAACACACAACTTAGAACAGTCATGACTTGGAAACCTCGAAAAAAATCCACGTAACTTAGAACTGTCACAAGTTAGAACGATCATAACTTAGAAACACACAACGTAGAAACAAACAACTTAGAAACTTCATAACTTAGAACCATCGCAACTTAGAAACACACAACTTAGAACAGGCATAACTGAGAAGATTCTAACTTGGGTGTTTCTAAGTTGTGACAGCACCCCAGCACCCAGGGCCGCAACCAGGGGGGGGGGGGGGGGGGTGGCATGCGGGGCATACGCCCCGGGCGCAAAGCTGTGGGGGGCGCCGAAATCGCTTGCATTGTAATTCCTACTACAACTGGTAACTGGTAAAAAGTTTTTTAACTTGCATGCCAGGGATGTCTAATCTGATTTACAAAATAACTTCTTAACATATTTAATGAACACGTCTAGTGATTATACGGACTACTTTATGGACATGGTGGGTTCGTGCATGGAAGGTACAGTAGCACAGAAACTGTTACATGTAGGTATGGGAAATGCTTAAATAGCACCATTTTTCCGTGGGAGGGTCCCCGGAACCCCCGCTTTATAAGGGGTATGTGCAATAAAAGAAGGGGGGGGGGTGGGCGCATGAATCCATTCATGCCCCGGGTGCCAGAGACTCTAGTTGCGGCCCTGCCAGCACCGAGTAGAGACGCGGGTGAGGACCCACCACCAGGAGGGGGGGGGGCTAGGGGGGGGGGGGGCTAGGGGGGGCAAGTCAGCACTCGGCAAGTCCCAGCTTCGCCGAGGTCGCAGATAGCCGCTATCTGCAGACTGTCGCCGTCAACACCTGCGGCTCTCCTCCTCCTGTGCGCTGGATGACTGACTACCAACTCTCCGAACAAGTTTTCAAACAAAAATACATCGGTGCAGACAGCATGTTACAGTGTGAGGAAACCACGTCAACTACGGCCACTACTATGGGACCACATGTCAGCGTTCCAATTTTATTTTATTTTTTTTTTTCAAATTCCCCCCTTTCCCTTCCACGCCTTCAAGCCGTATTTAACCTTTAGAGACCAGAAAAAATTAGCGGATTCGCTTTGCTAATATTCGAACAGTGAATGGCCGACAGGTGTCTCTGAGCCAGTAATAAACCTCTCAAGTAAGCAACCAATGAAAAGGGAACTTTTTTTTTCTTTCGCGAGTGTGCAACGGCCTGTGTAGTCCATCCTGAAAGAAATTGAAACCGCGATATTTTTTTTTTTTTTTTTACAGTCCATGATCATTAGTATGGACCGGGAAAAAAACTCGAGGCTTCATTACGCGACACGCTGGGACCCGGTCTTCGTGACGACGTGGTTTCCCCGCGCGGTCCCTCCGCCATCACCGCGGCCGATACGCCATAGCCGCCATACACGCCGGACAGACAGGACAGATGGGACAGTAAGGACAGTAAGGACGGACAGGACAGTGAGAACAGACAGGACAGTGAGAACAGACAGGACAGTGAGAACAGACAGGACAGTAAGGACGGACAGGGCAGTAAGGACAGACAGGACAGTAAGGACAGATAGGACAGTGAGAACAGACAGGACAGTAAGGACGGACAGGGCAGTAAGGACGGACAGGACAGTAAGAACAGACAGGACAGTGAGAACAGACAGGACAGTAAGGACGGACAGGACAGTGAGAACAGACAGGACAGTGAGAACAGACAGGACAGTGAGAACAGACAGGACAGTAAGGACGGACAGGGCAGTAAGGACAGGACAGTAAGGACAGACAGGACAGTGAGAACAGACAGGACAGTAAGGACGGACAGGGCAGTAAGGACAGACAGGACAGTGAGAACAGACAGGACAGTGAGAACAGACAGGACAGTAAGGACGGACAGGACAGTGAGAACAGACAGGACAGTGAGAACAGACAGGACAGTAAGGACGGACAGGGCAGTAAGGACAGACAGGACAGTAAGGACAGACAGGACAGTGAGAACAGACAGGACAGTAAGGACGGACAGGGCAGTAAGGACGGACAGGACAGTAAGGACAGACAGGACAGTGAGAACAGACAGGGCAGTAAGGACGGACAGGACAGTGAGAACAGACAGGACAGTGAGAACAGACAGGACAGTAAGGACGGACAGGGCAGTAAGGACAGACAGGACAGTAAGGACAGATAGGACAGTGAGAACAGACAGGACAGTAAGGACGGACAGGGCAGTAAGGACGGACAGGACAGTAAGGACAGACAGGACAGTAAGGACAGATAGGACAGTGAGAACAGACAGGACAGTAAGGACGGACAGGGCAGTAAGGACAGACAGGACAGTAAGGACAGTAAGGACGGACAGGGCAGTAAGGACGGACAGGACAGTAAGGACAGACAGGACAGTAAGGACAGATAGGACAGTGAGAACAGACAGGACAGTGAGAACAGACAGGACAGTGAGAACAGACAGGACAGTAAGGACGGACAGGGCAGTAAGGACAGACAGGACAGTAAGGACAGATAGGACAGTGAGAACAGACAGGACAGTAAGGACGGACAGGGCAGTAAGGACGGACAGGACAGTAAGGACAGACAGGACAGTGAGAACAGACAGGGCAGTAAGGACGGACAGGACAGTGAGAACAGACAGGACAGTGAGAACAGACAGGACAGTGAGAACAGACAGGACAGTAAGGACGGACAGGGCAGTAAGGACAGACAGGACAGTGAGAACAGACAGGACAGTGAGAACAGACAGGACAGTAAGGACGGACAGGGCAGTAAGGACAGACAGGACAGTGAGAACAGACAGGACAGTGAGAACAGACAGGACAGTAAGGACGGACAGGACAGTGAGAACAGACAGGACAGTGAGAACAGACAGGACAGTAAGGACGGACAGGGCAGTAAGGACAGACAGGACAGTAAGGACAGATAGGACAGTGAGAACAGACAGGACAGTAAGGACGGACAGGGCAGTAAGGACGGACAGGACAGTAAGGACAGACAGGACAGTGAGAACAGACAGGACAGTAAGGACGGACAGGACAGTAAGGACAGACAGGACAGTGAGAACAGACAGGACAGTAAGGACGGACAGGGCAGTAAGGACAGACAGGACAGTAAGGACAGACAGGACAGTGAGAACAGACAGGGCAGTAAGGACGGACAGGACAGTAAGGACAGACAGGACAGTGAGAACAGACAGGGCAGTAAGGACGGACAGGACAGTGAGAACAGACAGGACAGTGAGAACAGACAGGACAGTGAGAACAGACAGGACAGTAAGGACGGACAGGGCAGTAAGGACAGACAGGACAGTGAGAACAGACAGGACAGTGAGAACAGACAGGACAGTAAGGACGGACAGGGCAGTAAGGACAGACAGGACAGTGAGAACAGACAGGACAGTGAGAACAGACAGGACAGTAAGGACGGACAGGACAGTGAGAACAGACAGGACAGTGAGAACAGACAGGACAGTAAGGACGGACAGGGCAGTAAGGACAGACAGGACAGTAAGGACAGATAGGACAGTGAGAACAGACAGGACAGTAAGGACGGACAGGGCAGTAAGGACGGACAGGACAGTAAGGACAGACAGGACAGTGAGAACAGACAGGACAGTAAGGACGGACAGGACAGTAAGGACAGACAGGACAGTGAGAACAGACAGGACAGTAAGGACGGACAGGGCAGTAAGGACAGACAGGACAGTAAGGACAGACAGGACAGTGAGAACAGACAGGGCAGTAAGGACGGACAGGACAGTGAGAACAGACAGGACAGTGAGAACAGACAGGACAGTGAGAACAGACAGGACAGTAAGGACGGACAGGGCAGTAAGGACAGACAGGACAGTAAGGACAGATAGGACAGTGAGAACAGACAGGACAGTAAGGACGGACAGGGCAGTAAGGACGGACAGGACAGTAAGGACAGACAGGACAGTAAGGACAGACAGGACAGTAAGGACGGACAGGACAGCAAGGACGGACAGAACGGACACCCCCTGACGCCGCCGGTGCTCCCCAGAGCTCCGCAGCGGGGATAAAGCCGCATCCTGCAGGTAATAGGCTTGAGGACTCGACAATACGGTCGAGGGCGCTGCCAACTTCATAAAGCGTAATCCCCGGCGGCGACAATGTGACCAGGCAGTTGGCACCTTTCCTGACACGGCCCATACATACATCTCTTCCCTTGCAAAGCCCCCGACACCCCCTCCCCACTACTCCCCCAACAAGAAAAAAAATCTTCAGGACGAAGGGAGAATATTCACCGGTAGGGGACTTGTGCTACGCCATCATTCGTGTCTCGTACTCGGCAAAATACGAGCGAGTGAAAACATTTACCAAGTCGGGTCTGCGCACGAAAGTTAAATTAAGTCTGCAGATCTGTCACGAAAAACTACTAACAATCCGCAATACATAATTATTATTAAGTGAGGCTAAAAGGCAACGGTGGTAAAATGTCACATATCAAATAAATCAAATGAAAAAAGCGTGAAGAAGTAAGTACTTGACATTGTGTGTGGGTTTCAGTTTAAATCTTGTACGTACGCCACAATGCCAGCACGTCAATGCTGAGTTGCTGTGATGTGTCACGTTGAATCAATGCAGTTTTTTTTACCTACGCCATTGCAGTTTTGCACTGTTTGTCATTTGTGGAATTAATATTATTGTGTTACTAACAATGTTTAAGATCCTGCCCGTCCTGGAATGGCCCGGCTTTGAATCGATGGGAGTGGTCTATATGACACACACACACACACACACACACACACACACACACACACACACACACACACACACACTACAGGTAGAGACCCGGAAAATTCGCGGGTTCAATGACCTCCAGTATGGACTCCAATATCCTCTACACACTCGGGCAAATGCCAACTGTTCATTGGCTGCTGACTTGTGAGTCGTCTCGACTGGGTGGCCTGTGATTCGACACTTCTATGAGTGAGGGTCACTAATTGGCCCTCAGTCCTCCAGATTAACAGTGAACCAATGACAGAAGCAGCACTAAGGTATAATTATTTGAATTTTAGTATAACACGAAATGAACCCGCGAATTTTTCGGGTCTCTAATTACAGGCAATGTTATATTTCTGTTCTATGAATGATTCTTGCAATGGTGAAGATAGATTTAATACAATTGCGTGCATATCAGACATGGCTGTATTACAAGTAAAACCTTGAGAATAGAGACAACAAAGACAAAAACACATTAACATAAGGACAACAAGCCTAGATCGGCTTATGCAAATAGTAAATGCCCAGAAATCACAGGAAATTCCGTGGAAGTAATTTAGCCAGAATATATATATATATATATATATAACTTCCCAGACAAAAAAAAAATGTAGGTTTGCAAAGTCGAGACAGTTGCATCAAAACCAGACAAACAACTCAGCGATCAAACTCAACATCATCTGCTGTTCCCGGAGGAACCAATATATACTACTTGCATATTATCTAGTCAGTTCTGAAAAATAGTATTAGATGAAGTCCATGTTATACCGTCCAGTACCCACCTGTATTTCAACACTTATTAACGTTTCACTGGTTCAAATTTAGAATGCACAGGCTTCGGTTCTCTTGAGCCATGAGCTATGCCGGATTTCGAACTCTCTCTCGGCCTTCTCTTTGCCTGCACTGAGAGAGGGGAAATGGGGAGAATCAAGGACACGATAAGAGTCATGTTAAAGCTTTACAAACAATCATCAATCAAGCTTCAGTATCATCGACAAAGTGATCCCTGAACAGAAAAATCTAGATCGTAGTCTGTACCTACTTCTGTTGCGAGAATAGTTGTACGGGCACAAATCTTAAGATTCGCAATTGGGATTTTGGGGAAAGAAAGTTTGGTTGGGGGAAGGGGGGGGGGAGAATTTTGTGTCCCAAAAGATTTCTGACATCTCACCAGGCGTAGACCGGATGCAATTAACGGTAAACTTTATTATATTTAAAAAGAAAAGACTATTACGTTTCGTCAATACTGTTTCACAGTTACGATCGTCTTCCCGTGAGGATTTTTAAAATTATTAATCCCAGAGGGGATCCGGTCTACCCCCCCCCCCCTCCCCACCACCCCTTACGGTCGTGGTACCGACAACCCATGAGTAGAGACCGGAAAAATTCGCGGATTCATTTCGTGATAGGCTAAAATTCAAACTCGTGTACAATTCTGCTGGTTCTGATATTGTCTCGCAGTTTAACTGGAGCTCTCTGGGCCAACGGCAGACTATTTACCAAAGAAGCGTCGAATCACGAGCCACCCATTGGAGACGCCTCACAAGTTAGCACCCAATAGAACACGCGTGTTTGCTTGAGAAATGCAGAGGATAATGGAAGCTATACTAGAATGTCATTGAATCCGCGAATTTTTCAGGTCTCTACCCATGACATAACACGGTGCGGATACAGAAATGTGTTTTTTTTTTTATGGTTTTTACAACCGTATTTTTTTTTCCGCGTGCGGTCCACCTTCTTGGACCGATTGAAAGGAGAATTGGCGAAGCAGAGAACCTGAAAGGACACAAAAAAGGCACATCAAAGGCAGGGGCATCGCGGACTCCCGTTCAGGACGACTCCTGTGACCAGGACCCAGTCCGGCCGGGCTCTGGGTGTGGAAAGGTCCGGCGACATGTTTTCCCACACGATGATTGACATGGGGAAATGGGGGCTTGCGATATATATATATATTTTTTTACGTACGCATTCCTGGGGTAGGGGCGTATCGCGCCCCCCTTAGGTCTCTTTCCACCTCCAACCCCCCTTCTCCCGTGGGTCACGTGTGTCACCGCCGGCCGTTGTCCGCCGTTTGGGTCCTCCAGTTCTTCAGTCCTCCAGTTCTTCAGTTCGCTTCCAGATCTCCCCTCGTGGACCGTCGACCGTCCAGCAAATGACCATCAGGTGCGTAAGGCCCGGCCTCAGACATCGCGCGTGTAGGTGGGTTTGTAGATTAGACCTAGAGGTGGAAGCAGTAGTTGTGACACGTGTCACGGGTATCACTAAAGGAACAGGAAACCCTAACGAGGCAGGAAGGAACGGATGCGAGTGTTGCCAGAAAATTAGGTGCCCAATAGAATTCATAAATACAACAATTTATTAACAGGAATATTCTCACGAACGAATATCTCATCTCATTCTCGATCTGACATTGATCGTCATGAAGCTGTACCCCTGCGTGGTGGGGTTGAACAGTCGTTACGGGTCAACTATAACAAAAACACAAAAAATTAACAATCTGATAAGAATACAAATGCAGCGCCCTTAATCAAGTTTGAGCCAGCCTCGGCTCAACCTACTACGTGTACCTACACAGTCAATCACAACGGTGGTTGGCCATAGATTTACTGGGTGACATTTACAAAAAATATATATAAACAATTCAACAAATTCTCAATGAAATATTTGCAGCCCAGCACATATAGAATTTACCTAAAAGGGATATAGAAATATATTTATACAATCAATAACAAGTAGGTACTGCCTGTGGTTAAAATTAATTACTACCATAATAAATACAAAATAAAATTGACTGATATGGTATCTGTAGAAGTTGGCTAAAGTTTCTATTATGTCGACAAAATGTCTCGTCAGCCAAATCACTTGTATTCCACGTAGTTATTCTTATGCACCTCGTGCCGTGTGTTATAACTGAAAACAGCTGCGGCAAATTGTCTCGTGAGCGTGGTGTTACGTTTGGGAGTGTTCGTTATGTACGGTGTTGGCAGTCGACGTCAGTATTTGCATCCATGTATAGGGTTCTGTTCATGTTTTCTGAAGCCCCACTCGCTCGCCCTCATGGAAGTTGCCTTACGCTCGCCAATTATGACTTCTTATTAGTAGAGACCGGAAAAATTCGCGAATTCATCTCGCGATAGGCTAAAATACAAATATTTATACCTCAGTGATGCCTCTGGTATTGGCTCACAACTCACCTGGATGACTCTGGGCCAGTGAGAAACACCCGACCAAAGCTTTATAAGAATCACAGGCTGCTACGTTGGGACGTGTCACAAGACAGCAGCCAATGAGTGGGTGGTGACATTTGACCGATTGTACGTAGGACTATAGAGTTCATCCTAGAGGTCATTGAACCCGCGAATTTTTCCGGTCCCTACTTATTAGAGACTTGAATTCAAAGCGACACTATCTTCTTTAACGTGTCTCTATCAACGTTTATGACATGGAATAGTATCACCACCATCAAGTCCGTCGGGGTCTCTAGGCGGCGGCGATTCCACGGTGTTTACAGCGTAGGGCGGCGAGCGGTGTCCGGGCAGCGCGGCGGCATGCCTCGGTGAGGTACCAGTTCATCTGCTCTCTGTTGATTTTTTTTCCTAACCTAAATTAAAACTAAGTGTTTTTGGAAGGAGTCTGGGTTATGAAGATACTCTTAAGTGCGTCTCAGGCCGAAGCCTATACGCTCTAATCATGCAGGTGTTAACCCATGCAGGAGAGGTAGCATGCATCATGTGCTAGGAGGGGGATTGGCCAGCCAAAGCAGCGATTGGCGCCATGACTAACTCCCCTCTCTGTTGACTCGAAGCATTGCCCTTTTATACTCGCAGAACTCCTTACAACTTTACCAGGCTAGAACAGAATGGTCTCGTACGTTTGGGGGAACAATGGCCGACTTCCTTTCCCGGCGAATCGGCGCGCAACCGATGACGCCCGACCGCTTCCGAAGAAACCCGACCACCAGCCGCAGCGTTCAAAGCCCCCGCGCCCTCAGTGTTGCGCGGGCGGCATCCACAGACATGTTAGGGGCAATGAGGATTCTGAGTGTGTACGAAGGTACCTACACACGTTACACACGGCCTACACCCAGAAGCCAAGAAAATGCATACGATGGCCGTGAAAGCCTACGATTTTCATTGTACCCATTCATTCTAGATTCGAAAGTGTTGAAACCGCTTCAAGCAAAGAAAATGTAAACTGGAAATTATTTCAAACTGTTTCACATCAGTGGATACCAATAGTTTTTTTTTTTTTCAGTGACTGCATATATCACTGATTTAAAAGTTGTTTTCGATACTTCAACAAATTACAATTTTTAAGAGCAGATTTGTAGGTTAGTTGAACTCAGTGATGAAGCAGTCAGTAAAAAAACTCGTTACCTGAGTTTCCGTATTCCGACTTTCTTTTGTTCGGGGCACACTTCGTAATCCCGCATAAGTAGGGGCAGGCATTTTTCGCGAAAAGATCTGAACACTTATTAGACTGCAACTAGCTATAGCCGCACCTGTGGTTTCTTCCTTGTGATTGGCGGCCGTCTGCGAGAGAAGTCGTCGCCTTATTTGACAGAGCCATTCAGGACGCGCTTACTTCCGCACTGAATCACTGTGATTGGTGTTGTTACAATCAATATGCACCTGGGAGAAAACTCACCCAATCACGAAACACAGACGATGCTATAGTGTTTGAACTTTCATCTAGTCTCGAAATCTTTTCGCGAAATCTGCATGCCCCTACGCATTAGTATTATAGTTCGGTGCATTTTTTTATACTAATCTTACTGGTACGGTACGTTTCGTAATCCTGCATTATTTGGTTCTGCGTATTCCATAATCCGGCACCATTCGAGCCGCTCGCGTTCGGAATATCTCGGTTAGGCTCGGAAGTTTGTTGATCACGGAAGATATCAGAGACCTTAAAAAAAAAGCCAATTTTTTCTTACTGTGGAGAAGCATATTAAAACCAGTTTTGTACATCATTGTACTGTTTTATGTATATATTTATATTTTTTTTTGTTTTTCCTATCTAAACTATACTGACGCTCGATAATCCGGAAAAATCTCGTTTTTCCAGTCTACTTCCACAACCTTCTTGCGTGTCTTGTAGCTGTTTCCTGCAACACGTGGAAGTGTTTTGATTTTTGACGTGACAACGTCTAATAAATCGATGAACGCCGTTTGCACGCATGAAAAACTGTCCCGTTACGGACATTGTTCCGTTACGCTGTGTTCCGTTACGCTGTCGGCGAGTGCAGTAATAATAGGTTATGTTACAATTGACTAAAAAATTATGGTAATTCATATAATTGATGATAGATATTTGTTTACAGTTTATTTATATGAAAACTTTTTCATAATTATATTAAAACTTTATAACTAAACGCCAGTTTTTAAAATTAATTACAAGTCATCTAAACGTGAACTGTTTCGTCGACTGTTTATAAAGTGAAGTGAAAAGTTAATGTGGTTTTCATTGCTTATTGCAACAACAATTTCGGCAATAAAGGTTAATTATTCTTGCATTTTAAAAATCTGATTAAACCAGTATAATTTCAAGTATGTATTCTTTTATTATTAAAATAAAAAAATTTCAATTTTATTCATAAAAGTATGCAATCATTTCATCAATGTCTTGTAATGACGTTGTCACATTAAACTATCGTCCGTAAACCGACTTTACAGACAACCATTTTTTTTTATGTAGAACCCTAATTAATTTGCCTATGAACGATTCCCAGTTTGACGTTTAGTTCTGGGAAATTGTGTATGCGTACTGAGTTTGATTATTTGAACTTCGAGTTTACCAAGTATAATCAGAGAGTATTTACAATACCTGAAATAAAAGAAAGAAATTACTTTTTTTTGTGTCTGCAGCAAACGCAATCTCCTTTAACGAGCGTGGCTATTGTGTTTACAACATAATGCAGAACTCGGTAGACGGAACACAGTGCGGGTTTTACGAAGATCCAGTTGCATGAACTACTTATTTCAGATGCATCCCTCGTTGAAAAGTCTGTAAATTGACTGTAATATCTAAGATTTTGAATTGCTTTCCCTCTTCCTTAACACTCGATGGAACTATAAAAAAAACTGCGGAGATAACAGCAAATAATCCGCTTTATATATGTGAGAAATGCGTTAAAAAGGAGTTTTTTTTTAACCTGGGAGTCTTTAAATACCACCCCTAATCCTCCATTATACTCTCCACCCAAGCTGGGATACCCCTGACATTGGTGATGGACTGATGGGACGTGAGTTTTTTTGTCACTGAGCCTAGCGTCTAGCTGACAGTGAGATTGTCAGACACGGACACACGTGATAGTTAGGGACCGGAAAAATTCGCGAATTCATTTCGCGATAGGCTAAAATACAAATAGTTATACCTCAGTGCTGCCTCTGCTATTGGCTCACCACTCACCTGGATGACTCTGTGCCAATGAGAAACACCCGACCAAAGCTTTATCGAATCACAGGCTGCTACATTGGGACGTCTCACAAGACAGCAGCCAATGAGTGGGTGACATTTGACCGAGTGTACGTAGAACTATGGAGTTCATTCTGGAGGTCATTGAACCCGCGAATTTTTCCGTTCCAATGCTGACAAGTTCTCTGCTGAACTCATTGTTTTCTGGACTTTTCTTTTGTGTGTTGTCCTTCCTCATTTGAGTTGTTCGTGTTGGGTAAGTGAAAGCGTTCATTTGAAGTGTTATAATACTTAGTATTGCTGTTAAATTTCAGAGATGAAACTAACTTTCGCTAGAGACCTGAAAAATTCGCAGATTCAATGACCTCTAGTATAGCTTCCATTATCTGCTGCATTTCTTGAGCAAACACGCGTGTTCATTGGGTGCTAACTTGTGAGGCGTCTCCAATGGGTGGCTTGTGATTCGACGCTTCTTTGGTAAATAGTCTGCCATTGGCCCAGAGAGCTCCAGTTAAACTGCGAGCCAATAGCAGAACCAGCAGAATTGTTCACAAGTTTTTGAATTTTAGCCTATCACGAAATGAATCCGCGAATTTTTCCGGTCTCCTAACTTTCGCTGTTTGAGGCATGTGCAGCGGACAGTAATTCGTGGCGGTAAACATGCGTTGGTGTGTCCGGCGCGCATTCCGTACATGCCTACAAGAGCCTCTTACATGTTGACCGAAGGCGCTCTCTCTTTTCTTTTTTTTTTTTTTTGTCCTCTCTTTGTACCCGCGCAGCGCGAGTTGGGTCGTTGTCGAACCTGGTTGTTGTTCTTCCTCGCTCCTTGCCTTCTGCCTCGCGGCCCGCGCCTGTGTGTGGAGGCATGTCCGTTGTTTGTCCTGCTGATGGCGGGTCCTCTCTTTCCCCTCTTACCCCCCTCCTTCCCATCCCCTAGTCCCCCCACCCCCCGGGGTATTGTCGGCGGCTGTTCTCACCTCGCGGCGGTGTTGGCTCCACACACACACACACACACACACGCGCGGTGTTCGCACTGTTGTCCTGTCCTGCTGTCTTGTTAGCTTCTGATCTGACGGTGCGTGCTAGAGACCGGAATAATTCGCGGATTCATTCGGCGATAGGCTAGAAGTCAAATACATACACCTTTTAAATGATTTTGCTATTGGCGAATCACAGACTAACCAGCTGAGACGACTCACAAGTCAGCAGCCAATGAACTGGCGTTATTTGCCCGATTATACAGGGGAATGTGCAGTCTATCCTGAAGGCCGTCGAAACCGCGAATTTTTCCGGTCCCTGGTACGTGCTAATGATGACCTTCAGGATAGACTATACAGTCCTCTGTACACTCGGGCAAATAACGCCAGTTCATTGGCTGCTGACTTGTGAGTTGTCTCAACTGTGCTACCTGTTATCTTTGAAAGATTTGTGCAATGGGAGTGCATGACTTGATGTAGGCTTTTGAACATACGCATACATACATAATTTTTTGGGTTCGGTATTTTTGTGCTGTCATCATTTGTGTTTTTTTTTTTTCGTTTTGTTAGTCCATTTTTCTTTGTTTTTCTCTGTTTGTTGACCATATTCCTGTTGTGGAGTATTGTGTGGTGTTTATATCCTGACAACAGCAATTTTTTGCTTAATTTGTGTTTTTTTCATTTGTGTATTTTGTAGTTTTCTTCTACAGACATACATGAGCATAGCAATGGCGTATGTCCAAAAGCCTACATCAAGTCATGTTTTACCTGTGATTCAATACTTCTTTGGCTGAGGAGTTCTCATTGGCCCAAAGTCATCAAGATGAACAGTTAGCCAATACCAAAATCAGCTTAAATGTAGGCGACGTTTATTTGAATTTGAGCCTATCGCAGGCTTTCACGACCATTGTCTGAAAGTAGCTTGGCTTCAGGGTTGTAGCCGCGTCTGTGGTGAATAATTTCACCGACGTTTCGGTCGACGTTGCAGTCGCCATCATCAGGGAGCAGTTACCTGCTTGTCGGTGAATTATTCGCCAAGGACACGGCTACAACCCAGAGGCCAAGCTACTTCACGTATTAATGTAGGTACTTGTGTACGCGCAAATAATGAATAGAAATAAAAATAATAAAAGTACTGGATTGGTAATTATAAATTCGGTTTTAAACGTACACATTCAATCAAATAATGAAAAAAATGAAATAAATACCCAGCATTCAATATTGAGATAAGAACGTGTAAATATTAATTATTTAATTTATTAAAATCATCGAAATCCTCTCAGAGAAGACCGCCAAATACAAGGGAGCAGCCGCTAGCGCAAACATTCCTTTTTGTCAGTCTAGTGTATGATCGAATATATATTTTTTTTCCCGCCAAGAGCTGCTGCGAAAATTCGCGTTCTGCTATTATAAGTCATCTGAAATATAAATTGAATACTGATATAAACAACATTATTGTCCTTAATGCGATTGTAATGAAAGGATTTGGCGTGTTCAGTTCCGTCGTGCTGCAGTGCCGCCAGGGATCCTGGATAGCTACCCGGTCGCCATGGCGACGAGAGAGAGTGAGTGAGGGAGAGAGAGGGAGAGTGAGTAAAGGAGAGGGAGAGAGAGTGAGAGTGAGTAAAGGAGAGGGAGAGAGAGTGAGTGAGGGAGAGAGAGGTAGAGAGAGAGAGTGAGGGAGAGAGAGGAATTGAGAGAGTGAAGGAGAGAGAGAGACTGAGGGAGAGAAAGGTAGAGAGAGAGGTAGAGAGAGTGAGGGAGAGCACAGCCCCGCGCAGGCGCAGTGGCGCTGAATGACGACCCGCCGTGGGTCACGTCTTGTCTGAAGCGAGCTCCAAGGTAGCGCTACTCGCCACACGTGGTCAACAATCAACAGTCCTCGGTTCAAGTGTTTGTTTTTTTTTTGTAATTGCGTTGACCGGCGCCATACACACAGGAAAAAAAAATTCTCCACTTTCACTAAATTTTCCTTTGGAAACAAAAACCAAGAAATGGCTATGGTTATTTTTCAATGTATGAAATACCTTCTTCGAGATAATTATTAAGTATATATAATTATATATAATTATAAGTATTTCTTACGAAAATTCGCTCTTTTTTTGTAAACCAATGAATATATAATGGAACTTTCAATAATTGGACTTTATTTTGTTTTATGATGCTCATTAATGTGCGCAGTTAATACTGGGAAGCTATTCAAGGAACGGGTTTACAAATAACTTTTAACCTTTGGAGATATCAAGGACAACACAAAGCAAAAATACCTGGGTAGGAATCCGAACCCAATATAACTGCGAACTATGTTTTCATGTAAAAAAAATTGGTTGTCTGTAAAGTCGGTTTACGGACGATAGTTTAACGTGACAACATCATAACAAAACGTTGATGAAATGATTGCATACTTTTATGAATAATATTGAATCATTTTTATTGAATTATCACTATTTTGTATGGATACAAAGAAGGAGTGAAATGAATACTACAATTTAATTTATAAATTTACTTTTATTTGCACTCATTAATTCAAATATGTTTATTGCTTTAACGAACAGATTGTTTAAACTATAACTTTTGAACATGCATGCTATTTAACTTCTTCCAATCTGTGTTATTCTGTTAAGGATAGGACGATGATAGGAAAAGTAGAAAGCGAATGGGAGTGTTTCAAGTTTAATGTGCCTCGAAAAAAGTCAAATCGATGGTTGTTCCAATCGAGTGGAAGAGAGATAGATGCGGCGCAAGCGTACAATGAGCGTAACGGGACACAGCGTAACGGGACAATGTGCGTAACGGTATACTTTTCCGTGCGTGCAACCGGCGTTCATCGATTTACTAGACGTTGTCACGTCAAAAAAGAACAAATTTACACATATCTGTAATTTTACATTAATATTTGTTGTTCCGTTTACAAAAAAAAGGGGAATACACGGTGCACTGTTTCCTCAAGAGTGGGCAACGAGGATGAACCTAGGTTCCGTGTTATCGGAGCTGTACCGAGGCGCCACAAGGATTGTGACGTGGAACCTTCTCGTCCAGTCTCGTTCAAGCTTCGCGGGTTGCCTTACCCACAGGCGCGCTGGGTAGTGCAGCGGGTTGCGTCCTCCCAGGGGTTTGCGACGAAACACACCTCGTGCGTTGCGGTGGAGAAGTTTAACGGTTTGGAGAAGAATACTGTTACAATATTAGCCCCTTTAGATTGTAAGGGACCTATCCCCCCTCCTCCTTTTATCAGTTAGGTTACCTGCCAATAATAATATATAGGGAACGGAAAAATTCGCGGGTTTCAATGACCTCCAGGATGAACTCCACAGTTCTACGTACACTCGTTTAAATGTCACCCACTCATTGGCTGCTGTCTTGTGAGACGTTCCATCGTAGCAGCCTGTGAATCGATAAGGCTTTGGTTGGGTGTTTCTCATTGGCCCAGAGTCATCCAGGTGAGTTGTGAGCCAATAGCAGAGGCATCACTGAGGTATAAATAATTTGTTTTTTAGCCTGTCACGAAATGAATTCGCGAATTTTTCCGGTCTCTAATAATATAGTAATTAATTTGCTAGTTTGATTAACTGTCTTCACTGTCCTTCAGATGCAAAAGTTGTAATGAGTTAACGTGTTCTGTACTTTCTGAATAAGTGGCCTTTAAGCAGGTGCCATGTGTTTTGTTCGTTTAAAGTTGGTATTTTCGGACAGCTTTGGTAGCGAGCGAGTCTTAGCGTGAAACGGCGACTGAATGAAAATTAAACTAATGAAGTGGTAGGTACTGGACACGTTCTATAACAAATTTTACCAAAAAACTGTTCTATCTAAAATTGTTTTTCAAACTGAGGAAAAATACATTTTTTTTGACGTGACGTCTTAATAAATCTATGAACGTCGGCTGCACGCACGAAAAAGTGTCCCTTTACGCTGTGTCCCGTTACGCTCATTGTACGCTTGCGCCGCATCTATCTCTCTTCCACTCGATTGGAACAACCATCGATTTGACTTTTTCGATGCACATTAAACTTGAAACACTCCCATTCGTTTCCTACTTTTCCTATCATCGTCCTATCCTTAACAGAATAACACAGATTGGAAGAACTTAAATAGCAAACATGTATAGAAGTTATAGTTATAATAATCTCTTCGTTAAAGTTATAAACATATTTGAATTGATGAGTGCAAATAAAAGTAAATTTATCAATTAAATTATAGATTTCATTTCACTCCTTCTTTGTATCCATACAAAATAGTGATACCTAAATCAATAAAAATGATTAAATTTTATACATAAAAGTATGCAATCAATTCATCAATGTTTTGTTATGACGTTGTCACGTTAAACTATCGTCCGTAAACCGACTTTACAGACAACCAATTTTTTTCGAAAGTATTAGTGTCTGTTTTGACTCCCACTTATTATTATTATGTTCTTGGCGTGGACTGTTGAATATTCCCAATTTAAAGGTATTTACTAGGAACGTTGGTCACAAATCTTTTAGGAGATCGTAAGTTTGCGGATACTGAGTTAACTCACATCGAACATGAATCTCGAAGTATTACCAAAAAGCCTTTGAAACCTGTTCAAGTCCCGGACAAACACTCTTCTTCTTTTTCTTCTTCTTTTTCTTCTTCTTCTTCTTCTTCTTCCTCTTCCTCCGCGGGCTCGTTTATCCTGTCTGCAACGGTACACGGGACTCTGAAGATACATTTCGTAGGAAATAACGAAGTTTGCTGTCTTTCTTCAATGAAACTACCGTAGATTTACTGCAATCTATAGTAGTGCTAGTAATTAAAAGGGGGGGGGGGGGTTGCCTGTAAAGTCGGTTTACAGACGATAATTTTACGTGATAACGTCATAAGAAAACATTTATGAAGAATTTCATACTTTTTTTTAATTTTCAAATTTTGCAAATTTAATTTAATAATTCGTTTAAATATAATCACGAACAATTAGTTATAAATCCCCGCCTTAACCTCTTTGATATTATAGAAGATTTTCTCGCACGGTGGTTAAACCAATTCTTGCACGCTCGGCTCAGGCGGAACGTGACAATGAGTCATGCTTTTACGTGCGTGCAGCCGGCATTCATCGATTTTATAAGACGTTATCACGTTTAAAACAACATCGTGATAGTCTTAGACCCGTAGGTTAGTTGATTGAAAACTAATAACTAGAGATTGGAAAAAATCCCGAATTTAGTTCGCGATAGGCTAAAATACAAATAGTTCTACCTCAGTGCTACCTCTGCTATTGGCTTACAACTCACCTGGGTGACTCTGGGCCAATGAGAAACGCCCGACCAAAGCTTTATCGAATCACAGGCTGCTACGTCGGGACGTCTCACAAGACAGCAGCCAATGAGTGGGTGACATTTGACTATGGTGTTTATCCGGCAGGTCATTGAACCCGCGAATTTTTCCGGTCCCTACTAAAACCTCCAAAATGATGCTGTAAAAAGGCACACGGAACATTTCGCAGGAAGTGACGTCGACGCGGCGGTGCCGTGAAAAAACAAACGAGCTCTCCTTCTCCGTTTCCGGCGGCGGTGGCTACTGTTGTGTTAGCCCCCAGCCACACCAAATGGCTATCCTCCGACTAACCCCCCTCTTTTCACTCACCCCGCGTCCTCGCTGGCCACTTGACAGTTTGACGGGCGCGACCCAGTGCCATGTGCCACGCCGCCCTGGAAACATCTCCCGTACCACGGGGGCCTTGTGTGTGTGTGTTTTTTTATTTTATTTCTGAAGAGCAGCAATTGAAATGCTCGCTGTTCCATTGTGGGGCCCCCCCTGTGGGGGAGAGAAAGGAGAGGGGGGCTGGCTGCTCTTTTGGCCGCTGGTACCCCCCCTCGGACCCCAACTATACACCCCCCCCCCCCCTTTTTCAAGGAACACGAGGCATAATGGAGTCGTGCCGCTGGTAGCTCTGTTGTCGGGCTGTCAGTCGGCGCAACCACTCCCGCCTCCCCGCCTCCTGCTCCTATCCCCCCCTCCACCCCTTACCATCACCTCCCTTCTGCACCAGACCCCAGCGTCTAGCGCTTGCAGGTTCGCTGTCCCCAGGAACAGTAGTCAGGGGTAGTCCTCCCCCGAAATCATGAAGAAAAATTGGTTGTCTGTAAAGTCGGTTTACGGGCGATAGTTTAACGTGACAACGTCATAACAAAACATTGACGAAATAATTGCGTACTTTAATGAATAAAATTGAATGATTTTAATTGAATTATCACTATTTTGTATGGATACAAAGAAGGAGTGAAATGAAATCTACGATTTAATTGATAAATTTACTTTTATTTGCAATCATTAATTCAAATATGTTTATTACTTTAACGAAGAGATTATTTTAACTATAACTTTTATACATGTTTGCTATTTAACTTCTTCCTATCTGTGGACGATGATAGGAAAAGTAGGAAACGAATGGGAGTGTTTCAAGTTTAATACGCCTCGAAAAAGTCAAATCGATGGTTGTTCCAATCGAGTGGAAGAGAGATAGATGCGGCGCAAGCGTACATTGAGCGTAACGGGACACAGCGTAACGGGACAATGTTAGTAACGGGACACTTTTTAGTGCTTGCAGCCGGCGTTCATCGATTTATTAGACGTTGTCACGTAAAAATAAAGGGGAGTTGTCTGTAAGGTCGGTTTACGGACGATAATATCACGTGATAAACTCATAATAAAACATTGATGAAAAATTGCATACTTTTTTAATTTTCAAATATTATTAACAGTTTTTTTTTGCAAATTTAATTTAAATATTTTGTTTAAATATAATCAATAACGAACAGTTAGTTAAAAATCCTCGCCTTAACCTGTTTGATATTATAGAAGATTTTCTCGCTTGGTGGTTGGAAGGTTCTTGCACGCTCGACTCAGGTGGAACGTGACAATTTTTCGTGCGTGCAGCTGGCGTTCATCGATTTATAAGACGTTATCACGTCAAAAAAAGGAGAGAGATCGGAGTGGAAGAAGTGACACGGAAAGGAAGAGGTGGGGAAGTTTCCGTGTCTTCCACCGCATTAAGCCTTTGTGCTGGTAGCTCATTCGCGGCATGAGATGGCAGAACTGCCCGGCAGTTTGGTCTCGGAAGATCCACGGACACTCCTGAAGAATCCACCAACGAACCAACAACAACCAGCTGTCCCAAGCCATCGACGAGATTTCATCCAGATGTCCAAATTGTCCGTGATTTGTCGCCATTGCCGGATGCTGCCAAGAAACACTATCAGCGTCTCGGAACAGAAAATGAGAAAGAAGTGAAATTTCAACATCATCGCCATACAAAATTGCTGTTGAAGGAAAACGAGAATAAAATAAAAATAGCCCGTCATGGCGACTGTCAACAGAAGTGAAAACTTATAACTTTGTTTTTAAATGTGTAATATGACATCATTTCTACGTCAAATGTACGTAAGAAAATGATTTTTGTATTATATCAGTACGATGTCAGCATGATATCATTTATCCTTACATCATTTTTTAGTCACAACAGATGTCAGTGGTACGTATGTCAAAATTACGTAAAAATTCATTACCTAGCTATGAACTACCAGTGATGTCAGACCTAGGTCATGTATTCACGTGGTCAAATTAACTTCACTTACTGCTACTACAGCCATGTCGGTGACGCGAACTCACAAGATTTTACCTATCCAAAAAAAGAGTCCAACACACACATGACACAGTCGAGTATATACAATGTATCAGTGTGTATATGCGCATACTTGTACAGTCTGGCGCAACACGTCACTAGCATGTCGGTGACGCGGACCCATAATTGTGGCCCCCTACCAAAAATCGCTCAACGCTGTTAAAGATTTTTTCACTTCAATTAAATAAGGTTCATTTTGTTAGTATGTATGGAAAGCCATAAATACGGAATACGGAATACGGCAGTGTTATGAAGGCACGGGTTAAGGGGTCGGCGGAGAAGCTTAAGGACATCAGGCACGCTATGATAACCAGGCAGCCAGAGCTTCCGGACGATTAGCGCTGGAGGAACCGGCGCAGGTAGGACTCCAGTGCGCACAAAGGGGGCACGCACCCCCCCCCCCCCCCCCACATTAGGGGCGAGCAGGCCGCCGACTGCTCTCAAAGGAAGGTCGCCGAGCACCTTCAAACCCCCCCCCCCCCCCCCCCGGTGCGACGAGACAGTACCCCCCCCCCCCCCCCCCCAGCACTCTTCACAGAGACATGCTCCGTCTTGGGGCGCTGTCACAACTTAGAAACACACAAGATAGAATCTTCTAAGTTGTGCCTGTTCTAAGTTGTGTGTTTCTAAGTAATGACGTTTCTAAGTTTTGCGTTGCGTGTTTCTAAGTTACGTGTTTCTAAGTTATGACAGTTCTAAGTTGTGACAGCACCCCAATGAGGAGGGGGGGGGGGGTTGTAATCACGAAATGGGCCTTTGATTCAGTATGTGAACTTCTAATGAATGATGTAGCTTGGCTTCTGTGTAGTAGCTTGGCTTCTGTGTAGTAGCCGGCGTCCTTGGCGAATAATTTCACCGACGTTTCGGTCGACACTGCAGTCGCCATCATGAGGAATAAGTTACCTACTCAGTAGGTACAGTAGGTAACTAATCTCCTTGATGATGGAGACACTGCGACGTCGACCGAAACGTCGGTGAAATTATTCGCCAAGGACGCGGCTACAACCCAGAGGCCAAGCTACTTCAGACAAATGGCCGTAAAAGCCTGCGAACATTGTTCTGATGAATGATTCATCATAGACTCTCTCGTGCATAGATGTTTGGTCGGAACTGTTTTTAAGTAATCGAAAAAATTTCATCAGTTACATATAGGCTACTAGTTCGGTCAAAATACAGCATGTAATTCGAAGTGACTAGATGCACTCACATACAAGCTTGCTTTCGTGAGTGCTAAATTTCCTGGTTAATTAAGTGCATATTGTTAACAAAGTGTAAAAAAAAAAGGGAAATAAACTATAATTATTATTACTTCATTTTTTTAATACATCACAAGTTGGATAGTACGCCAAAAAATAAGATTTTTTTTTTTTTTAATATTTGAAGATATAAGTATATGCGTGTATGTTTCAATGAAAAAAATTCACAGTTCTTCTGTCCTCCAGCATTTTTGTTTAGCCCCCCTCCCCCCCCCCCCCGGCTAAATACTGTGCCCGGGGAACAATCCCCGCCTGCCCCCCCCCCCCCCCTAGTTACATCCCTGGAGGGAGGGAGGGAGGTAGGAGGAGGAGGAGAGTCCTCGAAGCGTCGTAGTCGACGAGGCAGACACGGCGCGCGGCGCACAAAAGACCAGCCACTCGACCCGCTCTCAAGGGCGACTGCAGCACTGGTCCGACACGAGCCCGCCGCCCTTACAGGCGGTGAGTGTTTGCCCCGCGCCGCTCTGTGCCCACAACACCCCGCGCCCGAGGGCTAGTAGGCCTACCTACAGCTAGATACCAGTTGAAATGTTTACTACGGAATTAAATGTGTGAATTTAATAATAAACGGTAGCAAAATATATTATTGAATATTATTGCCTGTGTAATGCAGTGGTTCCCAAACTTTTTCAGCTGGCGACCCACTTTTCCTTATAGGTAAGAGACCGGAAAAATTCGCGGATTCCTTTCGAGACAGGCTGGAATCCAAACTCGTTTGGCTTAATGCTGCGTCAGTGATTGGACCGCAATTTACCTGAAGGCCTCTGAGCCAATGGCAAACACTCAACAAAAGAAGTATCGAATCATAAGAATCGCAGTAAACAGGTGTCCCGAGTCGGTAGCCAATGACCAGGTGATAGTTGCCCGAGTACATACAGAATCGTGGAGTCTATCCTAGTGGTCATTGAAACCGCGAATTTTTCCGGTCAATCGGTCCATGGTGGAGTAAAAAAACCTTATTTGTATCGTATCCCTTCCTTATATAAGTATATATAATTTACCATCAAATATTGCATATATATTTTTGTTTTCAATTTTTCTTTTCTAATGGTTTATTCGATGGTTTCTGATAGTTTTAGGATCGAGTCGCAACCCACTTAAAACCTTTAGGAACCACTGGTCTAGAAGGTTCAACTACTGGTGAAAATTTCTCCTGTAGATATATATTTTAGATTTTCGATCATGGAAGTTGAGCACTTAATGAATCATTAAAAATCGGTTTTGTTTTCGCTCTTATGTTTGAAATACTTTCAGTTGGTAAAATATATGTTTACAAAAGTAAGTTATAACATTGAATGGAAGCAACTGAGAAAAAAACTTGAAAAACCTTTTTTTTAAATGGTAAAGGTTGTTGGCAATAAGTATCTTGCTAACATTTAGGAGGTTATTTCATCTGTCCGTCAGTCCGTCCAGAGTTAAAGCTTGGAGAGTTTTTGACGGACGGATGACGGATGGACGAGACGTATCATTGTAATTCCAGCTTCAGTGCGGCGGGATGCCAGTGCAAGGCTGTGTACTAGCGCGCAGTCTTCTCGTCGTGCGTACGGCAAATATGAGATCTGAGCCATGCCGTAAAGTAATGTAGCGGGTAAACTAAGTTATAGGCGTATTGCAAGCTCTTAAGGGGCCAGCCTCGTCAGGGGCGTATGTGTGTTGGCGAGGCGGGATGATAAGCGCGACGCTCGCTGGTGCTTCTAGCGCGGTGTCTCCTCTGGACTGGCGCGCAGTCTTCTCGTCGTCACAGGATAACTGTGAGATCTGAGCGGTGACCGTAACATTATATGGTGTAGAAATGAATATAAAGGTGTAATGCAAGTCCCTCAAGTGCTTTCAAGAATCTGTACTCTGAAAAAATGCGTTTTGGCCATTTTAACTCTTCTAAAAACACAGTTTAATAACTTAATCCGAAATCAAAAGTACTTTTCGGCCCTCAGCGAACTCTTAAATGCTTTTCGTAAGCAGACCCCACTCGGATGTGCTGAATAGTTTTTAAATCGCGTTGTTTTTCCTGAAGCTCTGCGCACCGTTTTTGTGCCCGGGTAGGCGGGGGCCTTAAGTGGTTTCAAGAATCTCTACCAGGTGTTTCATGTCTAAAATGTATTTCGCATTGCATGAATAATTAAAGAACGTAATTTTTCTGTTAAAATTATCTGAACGAACAAAACACAATCACAGGTGACAGTTCACGGTTGTAAACCAAACCGTAGATGATATACCTAGTTCAACTGTCCGTCTGTGGAAAGTGTGAGCTTGCCAAACTTCCGGACGGACAGATGAAATTGGTTGCAGGTCACGTGATCGACGCAGGAATCAACCAGGCTGGTTACCGGCAGGTAACTGCTCCTTGATGATGGCGACTGCAACGTCTACCGAAACGTCGGCGGTGAAATTATTCTCTCAAAGGACGCAGAAGGCAAAGCTACTTCAGACAACGGCCGTGAAAGCCTTGTGACCGTGTATGGTCACGAGACGTTAATTTAAGATTCCACCCACAAACATTTAAGGACATGAAGAAGCTTACCTTTCATGTTAGCGGGTAGGAATAAACTGACATCTTGCAGCCAAACGCCGGAAAACTGCAGTTTGACTACTAGTGCCTCGATTACAAAGAACAAGAATGAGATATTAAAATCCCTTAGCATGGGCCAATTGTTGTGTGAATAACAAAATCTTGTTTATATGGTGCTTCAATAATACATGCGTCTATCATCAATATAAGTTTATTTATATTTACAACCATTATCAGCATCATTTCTTTACATACGAATCTTTACAATTTGGGTATAACCTATATATATATATATATATATCTTTATATGCTGTGCATTTACTAAGTACGAATGTTGTACATATTTGATTTAGTTTTACGGCACAAGATAATAGTAATTGCTCTTTAATGTCTTCCTTTACGACAAGCATAAGCAAAACTATGTCCGCCTATATGTAGAACCAATGCTATATGCATATTCCCTTATGATTATACGTAACATGTTGCGGAAACGTTCCTAACGTACATAGGGATTGGTTTACAGTGTTCTCATAAATATGTAAGCGTATATGATTACCTACACCGGCTATGCGCTAACGTCTGAGTAATAACGAAATAGCAAGCTAAATTAAATAGTGCTGGCGCACAACACGCAGTTGTAGAGAGCCGAACTAACAATATAAATTGCATACAAATAATGGCGGGCCCAACACTCAGCGATCGCCGTCACTATTGCCAGCATTTACTTTGCAAAATGTTATGCCGCGGATTTACGGTTTCAAGATCTACGTAACACGAATCTAGGTTCATGACGGTCAGTCCGTATTCGGGCAGCATGACGACGCTGAGTGTAGACGTAACTCGTTAGCGCTAACCGGCGGACTGTCCCCTTAGACCTACTGGGCAGACAGCAACTATAGAGAGCTGAGAGCCCGCTTAAATACTCTAAAAAGAACTAAAATCACAGATGTCGCTAGTGTTGAATCTAGAGGGAAAAAAGGGGAAGGATGAGAGGCGGTGGAGGGGGAACAAGACACCTAGAGTGGGAGTAGGGGAAATGAAAGGAGGTGGCGCTGCATCGCGACTGACGGCGACTGAGCGCAGCTACTGCTGTGACGTCACGACTCATAGATAGGCTACGGCTGTGTGCGGCAAAAGACAGTGCACTTTCACACAAAAACCATAGACAAAGTGGAGACTTCATTCCAACACAAGATCGAATTCAGTGTTACCAACTCCGGATTTAGAAGAAGAAGAATAAATTCCAGAAACCGGTTATATATATCGATATATCGATATATATATCGATTATGTCAACTGGTATGAAGCTCTTTCTAGGGGGCCCGGCATCAGACTTGCGAACATTGTTAGGCTGCACGTGTTCACCACTCGCAGTGACGCTGAGGTTAGGTGGCACCGCGGCGCCGGACTATCGAACGTGCCGGATTAGAGACCGTGAGCGGGAGAGCACCAGGGCTGCCGGCCTAGCCGTGGTGGGGGAGGGGGACAGAAGGCTCGGGGGGGCGCATTGTGGCTGTAATGAGGGCGGCCCCATTAGACGGTGGTCGCTTTGTCCAGGCCAGCACGAGGCCGCAATTACCCCCTCCCCTGGCGCGGAGGGAACAAGGGTGCGCCCTGGGAACCGACCAACCACAGCCGAGGGGCCGTCGGACAGACAACCCCTACCCCGCTACCCCCTTTTCCTTCAGCTTCGCCTCGCTTTCCGTCAGAGTCCTTCAACCTCCGGAACCTGAACATCCGCACAGTGGTAGAACCTACCATTCTTCAAACATGACCGGAGGTTTACCGCTACAGACCTTGTGCGTACCACCGTAAAAAGTACAGTCAAGTCCTAAATAATAGCTTCTTGAGCGCTTCAAAATATTAAATTCTGTAGTTCCGTGAACCTTTAGCAAACCAAACCAAAATTGCCTACGGAAATATTCTTCATGATGAAATTTAAAAAAAACTTTTCAATGTGTTTTACTAAATACGCAATATGTTTAGAGACCCGTGAATTTCGCGGATTCATTTCGTGTTATGCTAAAATTCAAATAATTATACCTTAGTGCTGCTTCTGTCATTGGTTCACTGTTAATCTGGAGGACTGAGGGCCAATTAGAGACCCTCACTCATAGAAATGTCGAATCACAGGCCACTCCGTCGAGACGACTCGCAAGTCAACAGCCAATGAATAGTTGGCATTTGCCCGAGTGCGTAGAGGATATTGGAGTCTATGTTGGAGGTCATTGAATCCGCGAAATTCACGGGTCTCTAAATATGTTCAATAATATTAGGAAAAATGATTTTTATGCTCAAATTCATAGGGATGAAAATATATATTACATAAAGACGAAGAGCCCGATGTAAACATCGCGTGCATATTTCTTGAGCTTTTCTTTCACTTGGTGTGTTTGCTGAGAGTGTGGCACAACTGTCGGTCCGGCAGAAGCGACCCTAGCTCAGTAGTGTGGGAGCTGAAGTCGCTCCGGGAAACAAAGGTTAAACTGTCCCAAAGCTGAACTATTGCTCACTGCCAGTATGAACGATTCTGAGTGACACATCAAAAGTTAACCGCCGAAAACCGCGTGCGTCACGCCTGAAACGTACTGTTAAGTCCTAAATGATGAATTCTTGCAACGATCCACAGAAATGCTTTTTCGTAAAGGCAATTCCTACAGTAGACTCTCAGCAGGGACACCAAAAATAATCTTGAAAAATTATCCTACAAGATAATGGTGACAAAAGTATTAAAAGTTTTAACATCTTATGATTTATAGATAAAGACTGGAAAAATTCGCGAATTAATTTCGCGATAGGCTAAAATAGAAATATTTATACCTCAGTGCTGCCTCTGCCATTGGCTCACAACTCACCTGGATGACTCTGGGCCAATGAGAAACACTCAACCAAAGCTTCATCGAATCACAGGCTGCTACGTTGGGACGTCTCACAAGACAGCAGCCACAGCAGCCAGTGAGTGGGTGGCATTTGACCGAGTGTACGTAGAACTATGGAGTTCATCCTGCAGTTCATTGAACCCGCGAATTTTTCCGGTACCTATTTATAGATAGGAGCATGCATATTTCGCGAAAAAATTCCGAGACCAGCTGAAACTTAAAACACTGTAGCATCGTCTGTGTCTCGTGATTGGGTCCATGCCGATTGTTGCAACACCGATCACAGCGCGGAAGCAAACGCGTCCTGAGTGGCTCGGTCAAACAGGGCAGCGACTTCTCTCGCAGACGGCCGCCAATCACAAGGAAGAAACCGCTGGTGCGGATATACATTTTTGCAGTCTAATAGGCGTTCAGATTTATTCGCGAAAAATGCCTGTACCTATTTAGAGACAATGCAAATCAATTAAGTTATGTTAGATATTTGTCAAATTTAAGGAAATCAAACGTGAATGGCCCGATGTGAAAATCACCCAGAAAAATTATGTTTCTTTTTCCTTGGGCTTTAAAATGCTATATTTGTTAACAGTCTGTAGTAATGGATTGGTGCACTACAGTGGTCGTGACGTCACAGTGTGCACTGCACTGGGCGCCACGACACTGTCATTCGGGCTGGGGCGTTCACATCCCAGGAAACAAAGATCTGACTAAATACATCATCCATCACTAGTCAGTTGCTTTAATTATGTGTTGTAAGCAGAAGGAAAAGCGTGTTTGATTTTTATCACATTTAAACCAGAATAAAAATATTATAAATGACATAAATACATGAGAACTATTTGTGTTTTGTTTTATAATTGACCACGTAGCCTAGGTAATTAACAAATCGAATTCCTATGTTACGAATGTGATAGTATGAGTCAGTAACTTTTTGTTGTTTAGTATGTTTATTATTATTGACGTGACAACGTCTAATAAATCAATGGACGCCAGCTGCACGCACGAAAAAGTGTCCCGTTACTCACATGGTTCCGTTACGCTGTGTCCCGTTACGTTGTATCCCGTTACGCACATTGTACGCTTGCACCGCACCGACAGAAGTGAAAACTTAAAACTTTGTTTATAAATGTGTAATATGAAATAATTTCTACGTCAAATATACGTAAGAAAATGAATCTGATTACTAATATAATTTCAAGTATTTATTTTTTTATTATTAAAATAAATATGATTTAATTTTATTCATAAAGTATGCAATAATTTCCATCAATGTTTAGTTATGACGTTGTCACGTTAAACTATCGTCCGTAAACCGACTTTACAGACAACCAATTTTTTTTTTAGCATATTCGTGTAGCGATGGGGAAACCAGGACGGACAGGGATGCAAGAAGATGGCCTCCGGAGTCAAACATCGTAGCGCTTCACGGCCATGTCGCTTCTCCCGGCGCGGCGTTCTGGCCCGGTCTAGTCGGCGTTTTCCTCGACGTATTGTTTCCAACAACAACAACAACAACAACAACAACAACAACAACCGCAACAACCGCCACAAGCCTCGCCTGCGCTCAAAGCGAGACCCCTTCCTTCGCTCCTATCACCCATCAGCTAGAGAACTGCAAAATTCGCGGTTTCGATGGCCTTCAGGATAGACTGCACATAACCCTGTACACTCGGGCAAATAACGCAAGTTTATTGGCTGCTGACTTGTGAGTCGTCTCAGCTGGTTTAGTCTGTGATTCGATCCTTGTTTGGTTGAGGGTTTATAATTGGTTGAGATTCGTACAGATGAACAGTAAGCCAATATCAAAATCATCTAAAAGGTATATGTATTTGATTTCTAGCCTATCGCCGAATGAATCCGCGAATTTTGCAGGTCTCTACGGCCATCACCCTTCCTCTTCCAAGCAACTTTTTATAATGACATCCAGGTCGTAGGCGCTCGTGGACTGTCTCACCAACTGCTTCTCGGCTTCTCGACTGAGAACACGTCCGGGTAAACGAACAAGTGCCCGACAGTTAAAGTTATTCGTAAAATTTTCCCTGACTAGCGTTCCAGTGTTAAAAGTGCACCACGTTCAACAAAAATTAAAGTCAAATTGTCGAATATTCCATTCTACTTTCTGTACTCAGCATTATTAGGGACACATGTATTTCGCGATTTCATTTCATGTCAAGGTATTTCACAAAACACTGTAGCTTTTTCTAAGAGTCATGGCAAATTGTGAGGGTGCAGCAGTACGGTGACCATATTCTCATTGGCCCCGTCAAGAGCGGGACGACACCTCTCACCGACCTCAGCCAATAACCACAGGAGAAAAGCTACAGTATTTTGTGAAATACCTTGACACGAAATGTATTCGCGAAATACAGGTGTCCCTTATGTGTGATGTACAAAGTTACATTATATGTATTGTGGCGTTGCAAACTGTTTCTTGGCAACTGGCTTGTAAAAGTACGGAAATTGTTTGTTTTTTTTCGTGCAGTTTTGTTAGGTTGGTAGCGTGGAGCAGGGCCAGACGGGCAGCCTGACTCGGTGCTGGGAGTGGAACCGTCGAGCCTGGTGCTCGGTCGTCGGGACCTGCCCCGTGGTTCCCGGGGCTGCGCCCTAAACAAACCCTGGTTGTGCGGCGACCCTGAACCACAACCTCCCCCCCCCCCCCCCCGACCCGGGGCGACAAGCCCTGACAGCCGCGACCTGCTCCGGCGACAACTCTGTCCTGCGGCCGCGCTCTCACGAATCACTGTCAACCCTCGGACTTCTACAACCGAGAGTTCTCCATAGTTATTCCAAACCAGCTGAAGTACCCGGCGTTTCCCGGGCTAAACACATCATAACTAGGGACCGGAAAAATTCGCGGGTTCAATTACCTGTAGGATGAACTCCACAGTTCTACGTACACTCAGTCAAATGTCACCCACTCATTGGCTGCTGTCTTGTGAGACGTCCCAACGTAGCAGCCTGTGATTCTTATAAAGCTTTGATCGGGTGTTTCTCACTGGCCTAGAGTCATCCAGGTGAGTGGTGAGCCAATAGCAGAGGCAGCACTGAGGTATAACTATTTGTATTTTAGCCTGTCGCGAAATGAATTCGCGAATTTTTCCGGTCTCTAATCATAACACAAGGAACATCGCTACAGAGTTTCAAGTCTGTACGACGTGCACTGCACAAACGAGGAATAATTATTGATTACAAGTCCCGCTGATTGTACTATCTCAGTGCATCAGGCATCAGCGAAACCGGGACGCAAATCTTGAGCTTCATTTTGTGGGAAGGAAAGTAACCTTTAGGCAAGACGTGATGGACGCACCAAACGATAGCGCGTTACAAATTCAAGGCAACGCCATCT